>NC_064860.1:61351247-61951247 GCF_024139225.1 Suncus etruscus | reverse complement strand
ATTTTGCTGGTCCTATGCAAACAATTTCCACACTAATACAGTCTTTGACTCATTTTTAATGAATTATTGTATTATGATCAATTGTGTCAACAATACTACAGCTTTTAATGTTAAGGGAGTTGCATACATTTTGTGGCTTTGGGTTGCTTTGTGTAAGAAATATTATAATGTACTACAATCTGGGCTCGAGGGACAAAGTAAATGTACATGTTAAAATAAATAAATAAATAAATCAAAAATAAAAAAGAGTAGATTCAGTAAAGAGTAGACATTTTAAATATACTTCAACTGGGCCACTTTCTTGGAGAAAAGGGGAAGGAGTTGTTTTTTATCTTAAAAATGAGAAGAGGGGCCAGGAGAGACAGCACAGTGGGTAGGGCATTTGCCTTGCATGTGTCAGACCCAGGTTTGATCCCTGATATCACATATGATTATCCAAGCCTGCCAGGTAATTTCCTCAGTAATTTCTAAGCACAAAGCCAAGAGTAACAACTGAGCACCACTGGATATGGCCCCAAAATGAGAAGGTGAGCTAAAGAGATAGTAGATAGAATGGACAGACAGGGTGCTTGCCTTGATTGTGACTAACCTGGTTTCAACCCCTGGCACCACATATGATTACATATGCCCCACTAGGAGTGATCCCTGAAAGCAGAACCAGAAATAAGAAATAAATTCTGAGCACCTATAGGTGTGACCCTCAACCTAACTAAACCAAAAGGAAAATAAAAAAATAAAACAAAAATAAGAATAAAAAAAGAAGGAAATTGAATTATCTAATCCATTTTTCTTCTTACCCTTAATATTTCTTGCCCTTCTTATCCTTACTTTCACTAATGCATGCTAATATCTTAATATATGTTGCTGGATACTGATGATATAGTGAGGATTATTTTGTCTGTTTGATTTTAGGGGATAGGATGTCATGCCCAGAGTGGTAAGGGCCTACTTCTTATCTGTACTCAGAAGTTTCTGCTAGTGCTGCTTAAGAGGCCAGATAATGCAGGGAATTGAAAAGAGTCCTCTTGCAAACAAAGTACATGTTCTGGACTCTTCAACTATCTCTTCAGCTCTGTTGAGGTATTTTTATTTTCTACCAAGTGGAAACTCCTTTTCAAATGACTTTCTACTTTAGTCTAATTTTATGAATTATTTTTTAAATATATTTGAATGAAGCACTATTGGTTCCTCACTTTATAATAGTTTCAAACTCAACATCTGTTTAAACTATAATACGATTCTCACCAAAGTCTAATTTCTATTCAGCACTGCATAATTGACTCTTTCTATTCAATTTGTCTGTCTTGATTCATTTCTTCTCTGGACACCATTAATTTTCTACATAAGCTAAACTTTTTTTCTTTTAAAAAATTCTAGGTATACATCTTTAAATGTCAACATCTATTTTACTCTGTTAGGATAACAATCAAAAATCTAGTTTCCATGCACTTTTATATAATTCACTCCTTTTATCTTTTCAGTGTGTCCCTTGTCCCCTTTTCCCTATTAGTCATTATTAGCTGGTCTAGTCTTAGGGTTATTAAATCTTAAAAGTTTGAAAACAAATATGATTTCAGCAAAAATAAAAGCAAAAAAAATGTAACACAGTAGCTTCTACTGTTCGCACAGAAAATTACTGGAGAACATGGAATTCCTGCTCCAATTGGGTACTAAGTCTAGGTAGTAGGGGATGAAGAACAGGGTGTGTTAACTCTTAAGAGACTGTAGCATGCAACTACTCTAAAATTAAAAAAATTAAAATTAAAAAAGAAAAGGGAAAAACAAAATGTAAAGCACAAAATCTTTCAGGGTCTGCATTACAGCCACTGGTAAGGTGCTTGCCTTCATGAAGTCAAGCAGGTATCATAAATGACATTCCATAGTGTCACGCGAGCACTACCAGGAGTAATTTCTTATTGCAAAGCCAGAAGAAAAACAAAACCCCTTGAGCATTGCTAGGTGAAGCTCAAAACCCAAAACCAAACAAATATAATAAAATAAAAAAATCACAAAAAGCAGTCAAAGCAGTCAAAATGAGAACTTTGAGATATTCTTAGTTGTCAGATATTACAGTTATTAAGAATAATTAGAACAACTGCTGTACTAAAAGTCAGGATTATGTACTATTGTTTCTAAGTATATTTAAATTATTTTTATTGTTGTGGATTTTGTTTTGTTTTGTTTTGTTTTGTTTTGGTTTGGTTTTTTGGGCCACATCTGGCAATGCTCAGGGGTTATTCCTGGCTCTGGGCTCAACAATCCTGGCAGGCTCCCGAAACCATATGGGATGCCAGGGATAGAACGCAGGTTCATGACTGGTTGGCAGCATGCAGGGCAAATGCCCTATTACCATGCTATCACTTTAGCCCCCTTGAATTACTTTTATTAAATAAGTTTTATTTGATATTCTCATTATCTCAACACTAACATTTATTGCATCTACATGTATTTATTGAATAAATTGCTTTTTGTCAAATCTTAGCTTATAAAACCTTGATTTCATTATGCATAACAATCACATTGGTGATGTATGGGCCCATTTTTTAGTAAAAAAGACCATTTAAATTGCAAAAATCAGATGCTGTGCAAATAGATCTTATTTAAACTTTACATCTATTCATTTAGGATTATAAATATTTTTCTGCTTTTAATAAAATTAGCTCAAGGAGCACACATCTCAGGTAAACTGGTTTCTTTTCAGATTGAAAACACTGTCTTTAATTTTAAATCAAATGAAATCTATCTCTATTTGAATTCATTTTCTTTTAGATATATACCCCATACAAACATGTTTTTACACATGTGCTATGTAAAGAAATGCTTGCACAAATCTATTTTTGGCAAATCAGAGAAAAATTTATGTGCTATTATTCAAATAAAACTTATCATTTTAGTATTTTTATCAGTGTTTTTCTGACAAAAGCATAAATATATATAAACAGTAGCAAAATTGCTTCTATGTATCTTTCTTTTTTATTTTTAATTAAATCTTTATTCAAATAACTTTATATTTATACATATATATGGATCACTATATATATTAGCTCCTTGTTTCTTTTTTACTCTTTGAAAAAACGTTAATATTGTGCCATAAGCTTATATTGATATTTATTAAGGTATCTTTGAAAGGGTGATTATATAATCCATGTATGCTATAATGTATTTTATTTGTGCATCTTATTATTAAACAAAGATTTCAGTTGTTTGTAGATTTTGGCTATTGTAGATAGTGCTGCAAGGAATATAGGAATCTAAATATCTTTTCTTCATTTTGTTTTTGGGAATTGGGGTATATTACAAGAAGTAGGTTTCAAATTAGTGTTTAATTTCTAAGACTTTTAGAAATGTCAATACTGTTTTCCAGGAAGGCTGGACTAATCAGCATTCAACCTTATCAGCAACAGTACTCTAAACCACAATGCGAAAAATATATACATACATACATATACAATGTATACATATATACATTATATATAGATGTCTATCTATAAATAATTCTTATAGAAGAAGACTGGGAGGCAAATGGGGTTAGAGGGCAATTGATAATTAGAAAGTGGGAATTGGTGAAGAAATTAGTGTGGAAACATTGTAGACCTAAACTTCAATTATAAATATTTTTGTAACTTCATAGTAAGTATATTAAAAATTAAAAAAAAAACAAAAGAAGAGTAAACTTAAAAAAAGAAAATTTTAAAGATTTCATTCAAAATTTATTTAATTTTTCAAAACTGTTCCAGACTTTCATTTCTTATCACTTCTCCACTCTAACCTACTATTTATATCCTGATTTTTATGCTAATTACTTTGCATGGTTCTGTGGTCTCTTTGAGCAGTCATCTGATCAAAACCACCTCAAGGGGCCTCTTACTGTCATTTCATTTTGGTGCTGTTATGTGTCCGTAAGAAAACATTCTTCCAAATATAGAGTTATTTCTTTTCCATGTCCAACACTGGCATCATCAAGTGCATAAATGAGAACTCAGATTGAAAAGGGAGAAAAGAATGAGCAATTTCCTTGCACTATTCCCTGGTTTATAGAAGGATTCACAATATCTTAAGATTGTAGTTCTATTTCAGGAGGAAAGACAAGAAGGAAAAAGAATAAAGAGTGGCATAAAAATAATTTAATAACAATCCAAAGCTATTTTCTCTTATAGAAAATGATAGTAGAAGCATCTTATGCAAATAATAATCTTCACTAAACCTGGGTGGTGGATAGGTAGTAGAATAAGGAGAGTGTTTTGTAAATTATTCTAAGTAATTTTCCTTATATTTTAAATGTTTTATAATTTAAAAAACTTAACTATATATATTTCAAAGAATTCAAGTCTATATTTAAATTTAAGCATTTTAAATATAAATATATTTATAAACATTTCAGTATTTAGTTTAAATATTTAAATATATGTATATAGATACTATATTAAAATTCTATGAAATGCCAGAGAGAAGACAATATATAATTTGGGGTAGAAAGAGGATAGGAAATGGAGATTGAGGTTTTCTTTATGATAATATTTAGTAATCACTCTTGAAAGGAAAGGACTCAGACACCAACTGTGTAAGCACAGGCTATTGTAAGTCAAGTGTTTGGTTTCCACACATCTTTCCTTTAAAGGAGAATTTGCTGCTGCCTGCCTAGGCCACATGACAAGTCTTCCTCGTTTGAGCATTGAAAGGTCTTATGCTCTGATGCTTTCCTTGCCAAAATCCAGGTATGAATGATAATGAGTTTATTTGCTAATGATTATGTCAGAAGGATACCTCAGATGACTGGAAATAAAGGAGTCTTTGTTGATCTAGAGCAAGCATGGTTGGAAAGTTCATTCAGTCTTCTATCTCTTCTCGTTCCTCAAAATCTTGGGCATATTAACATGCTTATTCCTAAATTTCTTTTTTTTTTTAATTTTTTTGGGCCACACCCAGTAATGCTCAGGGGTTACTCCTGGCTATGTGTTCAGAAGTTGCTCCTGGCTTGGGGGACCATATGGGACACCGGGGGATCGAACCGAGGTCCGTCCAAGGCTAGCGCAGGCAAGGCAGGCACCTTACCTTTAGCGCCACCGCCTGGCCCCTATTCCTAAATTTCTTACCTCAGGGACACACAGTCCTTCAACATTAATGAGGAATCAAGTAAAAAGCAATTTGTTAGCAAAAAAAAAAAGTTATCTTTTGTACAGCATTGGCAATCATGGTGAAATTGGTGTTTTGCTCACTTATAATGGGATTACAAATTTGGACAATTGCAAGTATGTGTCAAAAGCCTTAAAAACACTACTTTTTTTTTATGACCTACTGATTTCCTCTTATAAAAAATGAATTAGAAGCCTAAGTTTTTCTAAGCAATGACATTCATAATAAAAACTATTGCAAATAGTTTAGATGTCTAAAAATAGTGAAATGGACAAATTAATGTCATTATAGTCATACAATGAAGCATTCAATAGCCATTAAAATAATAAAAATTTTTGCAGTCAATAAAATGATGGTATGAAGACATTTGTTTGCAAGAAGAAAATATCCATTATATAACCTTTCCATAGAAAAGTTCAGCTTATAATATAGGATCCTACTTAATTTTTCTAATATAAAATATATTAACATAAACAAATGACAGAAAAAATTTCAAAATGGTATCACTTTGTGATTTTTATTTAGACTTCATTCAAACTTGTAATGCTTGCAATAAGTGTTTGATCTTTAGAGTAAAAAAGATGCTTTAGAAAATATTTACACAAACACTAGAGTTGTAAATATTTTACAATCTTCAATTCACTTCCTATGTAGCATCACCTGTATAAAAAGAGGGTTTGTCTAGTTGTTCCAAGACTAGAACTTACCTTTCAAGTCACATTTGATTCAAGCTTCTTTATGATCACCAGATTTGTCATCTTTAAGAGTAGTGATAAACATTCTAACAACTGAGTCAGTATTTAGCCTATAAAGCAATTCATATCTGCTCTCGCTGCTCCATTTCAAGCCAGCTGATTATTTTCTATTCTAAAACTCGTGTAACCTGCTCCTCTCACTGAAAACTCCTTCCATTAACATGTACAAATAATTGCTTCATTTTTTCTGAAGAAAATGGTTATTGTGGGCCCGGAGAGATAGCACAGAGGCGTTTGCCTTGCAATCAGCCGATCCAGGACCAAAGGTGGTTGGTTCGAATCCCGGTGTCCCATATGGTCCCCCGTGCCTGCCAGGAGCTATTTCTGAACAGACAGCCAGGAGTAACCCCTGAGCATTGCCGGGTGTGGCCCAAAAACCAAAAAAAAAAAAAAAAAAGAAAGAAAGAAAGAAAGAAAATGGTTATTGTACTTCAGATTATTATTGTTGTTATTGTACATCACAGATTCTAAGTCTTTTGAGCTCATTACAAGTCTGTATTCCCCAATTTTCCCTTTGTGTCCAGCACAATTTCTGACACATTATCAATAAATATATGTTCAGTTAATGAGAAAAGAAGATCATGTGTTTGGAAGTCAAATTTCAGCTAAAGTCTATAATCTAAGATTTTCTTACTACAAAATTGAATAGTTCACTCTACTTCCAGGTAGATTGATAACTATTTGATTTTGTACAGTCTGGTAGTTTATTTTGGGTGTATGGGAACAATACATATTTTCCATGTAAATTAGTGCTGACAGCATTCCCAGATTCCCAAAATAACCTACCAAAGCATACTAAATAGGAAATTTTTACTCTGGTATATATTTAGAAATATATAAAGCTCTTAACTTTAAGCATATATTATAAAAACAATATAAAATGCAGAAGTAGAGAACGTGTTGAAATTATGACCAACTACAATTTTGGCCAAATATTCTGGAGGTTTTTAAATAATAAAATATTTTCCCAGCCTAAGTTACAAGGAAAAGTCAAAGTAAGCAATATTTCTGAGATGCACTTAAAAAAGACACATTCTAGACTCCACTAAGAAAATCTACAAGGGAAATCATTTAGATAGAAAGCTGAGCATTCTTGAAACATAGTAAAAAAATACTGAGTTGGTGCTATTGTCATGATATGGTTTTTAAGCAACCACTCTATACAGGAGTGAAATTACAGTAAGCTACAGAGTAGGGTCATAGGGGCTAGTGTATTGTTACAGAAGCTAATAAAACATGGAACTACTTTTTGCAAACATCACAAAGCATAAAATGCCGCATGGCCAACAAACCATCAAGAAATTTAGACTAAGCCAGGCTCATGAAAGGCTTGGTCCCATTTGGGGCTCTATATTTTTAAGTGATTGGAAAAGTTGGAAATGAACCAGAGAGGAGCAGCAAAAATAATTAGTACTGGCAAATGGACCTATGGGGAACAAAAGGAAAAAAAAGAACTTGAAATTATTTGAGCTGGAGAAGAAATGGCTAGAGGGTGACCTCATAATTATTTTCAATGGATAAAGGGGAATTATAAAGACAATAGATTTTGAGAGTGCAGAATACTGATGCTTTTTTTCTTTTCATTTCCAGTTTTCAAGTTGCTAGAACTGAATTAAGAATAGAAATAAGCAACCAGGTGATAATTGAAGGATAGAATCCGTTGAAATATCCTGAAGAATCATGGTTTCTTGGGTCAAAAGGTACAACTTGGTTTGAGACCCAAGTAAAACATTATTTTGATTACTATTTTTTTCTCTATTTGCTGTTTTATTTTCACTGCTTAGCTCCACAAATTCTCAACCAAGAAATAGTGGAAGAACAAGTTTAGTCTATAATGTAAAACAAGTTTAGTCTATAATGGCCCAATGGATGTTTACAGTCTGACTCGGGTGTGGTTCAGGGAAAGATAGGCCCAGGAGACTAAGTTGGACAAGAACAATGATTTTTGCCCCAATCTTTCCAAGAAAAAAAGCAATAACAGAGGTGAAGACAAGCATATGACGTATTCTCCTCTAGTGCTTCTTTCCAGGAAAGAGAAGCTAGAATATTCTTCACTTTATAGAAATTAGAGATCTGAGTAATAGTAAAGCTCTCCTCCCCATCAATAATAGAGCCCAGAATCTCCATTTTCCTAATGCATAGACCAATTAAATCAGAGAAAAGATTAATCTTGAACTCAAAAATAATACTCAATATTTTTTGAAAATAAAGTGACTCTCTGAAGAATGCTTTAAATTTTTCCCCTGGAGATCCAACAATTATAATCATTTTATAAACTTTATCCAACTGGTAGGTTTTGTTGTTTTTTATTTATTGTGATTATTTAGCTAAACCTGTTGGCATTCAAGACTTACTAGGAATCATTTCTAGCGGTGTAGCTGTGTATGGGGGTGCATATAGTGTCAGGGACTGAGTTGGGGTTAGTCACTTGCAATACCAATGCCTCACCCACTGAACTATCTTTCTGGTCCATGTGTCTACATTTTCTGTCTTTTGGCAAAATATATGCACAGCTTGGTTTATGTTTCATGAAATACACTTTGAAATGTAGCCATAGCTCACTTCATTAATTTAACGTGGAGACATATAAGAAAGTTGAATCTTGTCTATGAACCTATACTAATCCTACTATTTTATGACTAAGTTTGGTACAATGATTCACTTATTATAAATTGCAATCACAACCTTTCACCAAGTCTTAAGCTCCTAGCAATTGGTGCAATGTTTTTAATAGAGATTAGATGCGGATGGTACCTGGCTGATTGTTTCTCATCAGTAGAACATAATTCCTTTGAAGCAACTTGCTAGACTGACAAAATATTTCATTCTCATGGATTTAAAATATTTTCTTTGTTTATTTGAATTTAGTAGCATCCTGATTGTTTGGGGAAGCTTGGAGCAAAATGATAACGAGCTCTTTTTATTATTGGATCATGTCAGTTCATTTCACTATCATTTATAATAATTTTATCATGCCTTATTAGGAAGGTACCAGCAAGAGTGATGAGAAAATTTATGATTGTCCCTGCCTGAAAAATTAGAGATCATTTTTCCCTGTAAGAAATCACACTATGCTAGAGAAATAAAAATATATATTTCTCCGGACAAAAGAAAGGATTCACTTAATGCAAAAAAAAAAAAAAAAAAAAAAAAAGCCTGTGGTATCTGTTGTTTTGTTTTACAGAAGAGCCTGGTGACAATTTTCAGTTTCAGAAAGAAAGTTTTCTGTTCTTATGGATAATGAAGTGATATTTGAAACAACAAACTCCATTCAGTTTGGTGCTTTGGCAGGAAGTGGCTGGTAGAAATTGCTTCCATAGGCAAGGAAAGCTGCTGAGGCTGCATGACAATCGTGAAGGACTTTCTCAGCTGCTTCCAGGGCTTTGCAACTTGGTTGGTAAGTTCAGAGGATGGTAATTAAAAGATCCCTTTAAGGGAAAGAATTGCCTCAAGAAAAACAAGATTTATGACTGAAGTAGGAGAGCTTCATAATGCCAGTGCCACACGCACGTGTAGCTGGGTGTGCACAGATGTTCTGTGGCTCAGTTGAGTACCCAAGAGAGAGCCTCTAAGAAAACCCAGTATCTCTTTTTACTTGTTATGAAGAGCTCCAAGTTTCTTCAGAGTTGTTCCACTGTCAGCATATGTGAGTCTTTTTTTTTTTTTTTACAAGAGAACACTGAGAATGAGAGCATATTATATTTCCAACTCTGACGTACTTGTTCTGACTATATTGTTTGGAATCTGCCATTTAGACAGAAGATTTATCAACCCGTTTGTCAGTTCTGTAAAGAATTGGGGATAAGTCCGTCTTGGATGAGGTGATAATAATGCGGCCTCTGGTAGAGAAATGAAAAGTTAAATATAATCATAGACATAGGTAAAGTTTAGCTTCACATTGCTAGGAGCCAAGATAGCCAGCTCTGCTCTCTGAAGCTTGCTAAAATAAACAGAGCTAAATTTACACATATTTCTGATGTCCACTAACCCCTCAAGTCTTCACCTACTTTGCTGATCTTCACGTTTTCCAACAAAGCTAAAGACCTAAAGAATAACGCACCTTTGTATAAATGCAACTCTTTTATACAATCAGAATTCATTTGGTTACCAATGACCTGGAATAAATGAAAAGAACTGGGTCATATACAATGTCTTCCACATAGCATATTTGCAACTATGCCTGAATACCAGTAACCCGGGTAAGGAATGTATCGGGGCAACCTTTACAGCTTATGCTTCAGGGATAGGGATTATTTTATGTGTACTATAAATAGATAGCCCCATAATTTAAAATCAATTTTTTTTTAAAAAACGCAAAGAATATTTTGCTCACCCGCACCCCAGTTTGTAATCTAGGCATGACATTGGAACACTGCATTATTCTACAAAGCCAAGCGGAGTATAAACCACTTTCATCCAAACAAGCTGTCCCAGTAGGAGAGTTTTCAGGACACTCAGAGAAGGAGTAAACATGGTTAAAGAGACAGCAGTTGGCCAACTGTGCCATATGTAAGGAGAGATGAGAACAGAGGGTGATGTTAGGAAAGACAAATGTGGGAACCAAAATCTCCTTCAGGCTCCTAAATAACCATCGTTGTGATTTTAATGGTTATGAGAAATAAAGGTAGCCTCAATGAAAGCAGGGCAAAGGAAATGAATAAGCATTTTTACAGACTAAAACCTCCTCAAAGACTAATAAATATAAGGAAAGAAATTTGTTAATCTCACAAGTCCTAAGGGAAATGGAAAATAAAGTAACAATGAAATATCACTACTCAGTTGTGAAAATAAATGGTATAGATCCAGTTGTCAGCTGAGTTGAGGGTAAACAAATCATCTTAAACATTGCTTTAACATCTTAAACATCAACTTGTGAAATTTTTTTGGTAGATCATGAAGCACTTTGGCAATTTTTATTGCCATCAGATGTATGTCTGTGTACACATATGATCTCAAACCCTATTTCATAAGATTATTCTATGCAAATAAAAGCTGCAACATATATAGATGTCTATTGCATCATGATTTGTGGTGCAACAAGACTGAAAACAATCTGAATATTTTTTAAGAAGGAGACTAATAAAACAAATTGTATCATGTTTTGCCATACCAGATTTCATTACACAAGCATTAAAAGAGAACATGTTAATTTTATTCCGGTTGCCCTTGACAAGTTTCAACAATATGTGGTTGGGTGGAAAAAGCAACATGTAGAGAAATATATGAAAAAGGTCCCTTTGAATTAAAAAACAAACTCCTTGTGTAATAATATATTTGCATATGATAGATTATAACTGATAGAACAGAAGGAGGAAAGAATATAGGAAATAAATGTGTAAAAATTAAGTTTATTAGTAAAATTGAAAAAATCATACTACAATGATATGTTTAATTAATCTCATGCTATATAAATTATAAATATAAATAATAGTATGTTAAGTAATATCATGTCTAAATAATAAATAGTATGTTGATATAAGCAGATATTAAGTGATGTTCAGTGAGAAATGTTAATGGTTTTGTGCAGAGTGGAACTTCAGGTAAATTTTTCTCTTTTCTTAAAATTTTAAAAAATCAGTAACTTTCTCTTTTTATTTTACCTATTTTTTTGTTTTGGGCAGAGCTTATTGGTAATTATAACAGTGCTCAGGGGTCATTTCTGGCTGGTTCAGAATATCATGTAGAACTGCAGATCAACTTGAACTTCCTACTTGTATTCTAGCTCTTTGATCTATCTCCCTAGACTGAGCTTATGGTGTTTTTAAATCAGAAGAATAAATAAGAATAAATATATGTTATGCCTGATAAAAATATTAGCACAGAACCTCACCATTGTCTCTACAAAATGCTTTATAGAGATTAGAATGCATTATAAAAATGACCAGGGAAGGCAGTTGGGAGAAAGGCTGGAGAGAGGAGCAGTTGAGCCAAAATGTGCATTCTTTTTATTTCCTGCACTCTGGATCTATTCAAACCTCGTCTCCTGCCGAGGGATTCAGTGCAGAACTAAAATATGATGACTTACTTGGCAACAGCAAAACAAAGAGCATTTACTCAAATGCAATAAAGATAAGCAATAAGTTTCACTGATGCATATAGTATGTTCTCTGCCTGCCTGCGTGTTCTTTCTTCTCTCAGCAGAAGTTCAACTGAAAATAAGCTCAAACAGCAATTCACCAAATTAGCTAGTCACCTCACTTGTGACCAAATCATGTCCCTCAGAGAGATGCTAAACCCCAAGCATTCTCTTCCTGGAATACATGTAATTAAAGGGACACCACTTATCAAGTGATGGAATAACTTAGTATCCTAAATTATCCAAAATTTTCATGTAGAAAAAATACTTGTGCAAAACATCCATATAAAATGTCAATTTTATACTCCCCAGACTTACATTCTCTTTAAAAATGGCAATGCCTACTTTTTTCTTTTCCCTGTATTTTTCTAATTCAAAATAATAGTAAGATAATAATTAGTGAAATCATAAAAAGAAAGTTTCAGGAAGAGACAAAAAGAAAAAGTAAGAAATTCAATAAAACAGTGACTGGATAAACATGAATTTAAAGTATGATATACTCAACACTTATCTCAGAGGCTAGTTGTATTTACTGCTTATATTTCCTGCATTCATACCCTGATCCATTGATTTGGTACTATAAACAACTCTAAACCAACTGCTTTGCTCTAGTTCGTATCTTGTGATTAGCTATTAAGGAGTAAGTATCAACATTCTGGAGGAAAAGACAGTTAAGTGAATTCACTGATCAGGAAGATGGGCAAGTCCCACAAGAAAAATCAGTGCCAGGAAAGCCAGCTTTAGCTATTTACTGTTGAAAAGAAGATTGAGCAGAAATGTCTTAGGTGTTAACCTAATGTGACTTTTTTTCTTCTAATCTACTTTTTTCATATATTTTCAAGTAAAGCAACGTGTAAATGCAGAAGACAGATCATTTTGATAGGAATCCTAATTGAAGGCTTTGTTAATTTAATAATTTTAGAAAATATATTTCTATAGTTAATCCTTATTAGTTATTCTTTATTGGTCAGGGATGGCATTGACATTTATCCTCAGAAAGTTGTCTTTTGGGGGCCGGAGAGGTAGCATGAAGGTAAAGCATTTGCCTTGCATGCAGAAGGACAGTGGTTTGAATCCCAGCATCCCATATAGTCCCCCGAGTAATTTTTTTATTAATAATTTTTATTTTGATCAAAATGGATTACAAATCATTCACAGTAGTATTTGAGGTACAAAGTGACATTGAATCAGGAGCATTCCCACCACCAATGTTATCCTCCCTCCACCCCTGTTCCCAGCACACATCCCATATCACTCTTCCTTTGCCCCCCCCCACCCCTGCTGCTAGTATAAGTGGTCCCTTCTGTGTCTAGGCTGTTGTAAATTGGTTATCCATTCTGTTGTAGTTGGCTTTGGATTTGGTGTTTAAGTCTAATCGTTTTTTTTTTATTTCTACTCATGTTCATACGATTGTTTGGTTTTGGTGGCCTCCATTATTTCCCCCTCAATTTGTGAGGCAGAACAAGATGGTTCAAATTAGGAATATAATGTAATTCTGTTTGAAGTTAAGAAAAAAAAAGAAAAAAGATAAAAGGGGGGCAAAAATTCAAACAATCAAGAAATGGGAGGAATCCTTCTAGAGACTATAAGAATCAGTTTGCGATTTCTGAACGTAGAGCCAGGAGTAACCCCTGAGCACTGCTGGGTGTGACCCAAACTCCCCCCCAAAAAAAGTTGTCTATTTTTTTATAAAAGTTATTATTAGGAAAATCTAAATATTAACTATTAACTCTTAGTTCTTCTATTTTTTTGTTTTGTTTTGTTTTTTGGGCCACACCCGTTTGATGCTCAGGGGTTACTCCTGGCTAAGCACTCAGAAATTGCCCTTGGCTTGGGGGGACCATATGGGACGCCAGGGGATCGAACCGCGGTCCTTCCTTGGCTAGCGCTTGCAAAGCAGACACCTTACCTCTAGCGCCACCTTGCCGGCCCCTAGCTCTTCTAATTATTGATTACAATTCTTCTACAGAAAAGGAAGAGAATTTAAGATTTCTTTCCAAGCAAACAAGAAAACATATCCTTTTCGAACATTCACCTTCACATTTAAGACATATACAATTTCTAAAGATATGGTCTTCCTGTATTCATATTCTACCGCTATGTAACAGATGACACAATTTCAATAGAATCAAGTAATATCCTCTTTATTTTATAACCAATGCTAGTTAGCAAATCAAGTGGACTTCACTGCTTTCTTTACTCAATGATCAAAGTCTAAAATCAAGCTGTTGGTCAGACTGATAGAGTCTCTTCGAGAGAATCCACTCCCAAGTTTATTCAAATGGTTGTCATTCTTGATAGTCTGTGTGGTTGTTGCCTTTTTTTTTTCTTCTGTCAGCAGGGTACTACTCTTAGATCTAGAGTTGGCCCTATATTCCTTCCAGTGTGATCCTTCAACAGCAGAACCAGCAATGGGTCAAGTGTGCTTACACTCTGACTTTCTCTGATCTCTATTTCCTCACAACTGGCACAAAAAAAAAAAAAAGTTCTCAACTTGTAAAGGTTCATGCAATTCAATTAGATCAATGTGAGTAATTTTCTTTTAAAAAGTTAACTGTCTTAGGACATACTATAATCATTAGCGAGAGTTCCTTATATTCAGTTTCCAGAAATTAAAGATAAAGACAGAATCTCTTTGGGAGCATTTTTACAAATTCTACCTTTCACCCTGACTGCACCTCCTCTACACTGATTTTCTCAGTGCTTGCTTTGTACTGGTAGATGCTATGATTAAGTGCCTACCATGGATTATCTTGTTTAATATTTACTGGATTTTGGGTGTGGTACTTTCGTCAGCTCCATTTTTTAGATCATTTTAAGAAACAATCTAAGGCAATTAGACAACTTGTCCAAAGTTATGAGTCTGCCATTGGCAGTATCCATATATGAGCCTAGGAGTTTCATTCTGACTATTCCCCTATTTTATTACTAAAATTTCTGATTCTCCAACAGTAACCTTTTAAAATAAAAAAAATGATAAACTTACTAAAAATACCAGCCTTAGTATGACATTTAGTTAACATTTAATATACTATTAGTTTAAGTTATATTATTTAATATGGATCAATATAAATAAGATGCTTAAATGTGGTGAGTCTAAAATATTTTTATTTTTAATAAGTAAAATGTACAATATTTTAAAGACTGGTTACTGATATTTTTATGGAATGCATTTTGAATTATATTTCTGGTGAACAGACTTATTTGGACCCAGCCAAAGCCACAAGTGGCAAAATACTTTTATCTGTGTATTATTAAAGATGCTACTTATGACCTCTGACAGAATTGTTCGAGATGCTCCTCTGGGTGAATCAGACAAGTGGCATCTTGTCTTCTATGCTGACTCTGGGCTGTGAAAAGTGGCCTCCATTCATTATCACCAACACCCTTGGCAGGTTGCTGGTACACAAACAATCCAGACAAGGGAGATGGGGCCCATTCTGAGCCTTCCCTTGCAAACAGCTGCACTCATTTGCAAACTTCATGCATGCGTTATGCAACTCTTACTATGAGTTTAAGCTGCTGGCCTGTAAAAGATTAAATATCTGTCCTGCACTTTTCATTAGATCAAATACTGTGAAGACTGGTCCAAGATATGAATGGGAATGTTTTATAAATTATACTGCAGTTAATAATATGCATTTTATGAGTATTACTTTTGAGAATTTTTTTGTTACTGTATCTTTGATTAGACTTTTCACATTAATCATTTCCATTTCATGATTTAGCTGCAGAAGTACCAAAAGAAAAAAAAAAGTTTTTAAAAATGGTGGAAATTATGGGGTTTATCCAAATTGTATAGTTCATATTTTGTAACCAACTTTAATAATGAAAACCAAAAGGGCAGAAATAAAGGACTTATTCTGTATATAAGTCAAGAGTTTTAAACACTGCCATTCAAAATGGGTGTTTTCTTCATATTTAATGTTATATTTATAAATTTCCATAAACCATGTTTCACTTAGCATTCTTTTGAGTCTTTTGAGTACTAAAACATTTGTTTAAAGAAACACATTAGTGTCATGATTTTCAAACTAAGAGGCTAAATTACTCATTGTCTTGAGAGGAAATATCTGTTTTTACTGGTACAGCAAAAGCCGAAATGACAAAAAGAAAAAACTTAAAAACATAGTTGCTTCAGAAAACATCTCTTTTCCTCATCATTCAGTTTGTGACTTTCATTTACAGCATTTTACTTCTAATCTCAAAGTTTACTATAATAGTCAAACATTTGGAATATGTGTCCCCAAGGGTCTGAGTCAAAGTCCAGGCCAGCAGCTTGGTATTGTTGCCCACAGGGCAGCAATAAAACATCAGTGACTTGTAACATATAGTAACTTAAACCTATTTAAAGGGCTGATGTATTTGTTTGAGCCAGTTCTTTTTTCAAATTTAAATGTTTAGAGACTCAACGATTTTCAAAGTGACTTTTAAATCTGTCTAGCACAAGTAGTTCATTAAGTTCATTTTTCGTTAAAAAAATAACATAGTGCTATTATCAATGACGCTTATTTCACTGCTTAATCAGGAAGCAGATACAGCATTTTGAAACAATACCTAAGATTCATTCACTGAAAGAGTAAATTCAACATTTCATTCTAGGGTGAAAAAGGTACAATTGATTTATATAGAAACCTTCATTTTGAAGATTCCTACTCTTTGACAAGGATAGCAAGCTGCAATAATACATTTTTAAAAAGTCCATTCATCATAGCTAACTCATATACTTTGACAGGTCCACAGTTTAATCTTCTATGCATTCTTCATTTACTGTGGTGGGTGTTTAATAAATATGGAAGCTCAGAATATTAATGTAAAAGTGCTGTCAGCTAAGCATATTCAAAGAAATGCTCTAATATCTAAGATCTAATGCTCTAAGACCTAAGAGTCTAAGATAATAAGTAAAAAAAAATAAAAAGAGAGTAGAATTGCATCACCAGCCCTCTTGATGAGGGTGCAATAATTTTGTTATTTTTCTTTACACCAGATAAAGCAGAGATTATTGTACATATCTAGATGGCCAGCAAAAGCCATTAGATTTTTCTAGAATACTTTAAGAAAATAAATTACTTTATTTAGAGACCATACATTTACATATTTGCTCATTGTACATTTGTTTTTGCCACTAATGTTTCCAACCAATCCCACCATCAGAGTAAAATTTTCTCCACCATTTTTCCACGATTCCCACCTCAAGCTACCCCTTTGCCAGGCATGAAATATATCTTATACTGTTTGTTTACAGGAAAGTGGCAATGAGATTATTTTTAAAAGTATAGCAATAAGAACATTTGTGAAAATTAATGCATCTCTCAGTGAGGTCATTAAGTCATTGTCAGGTTTGTTAAGCAACTTGTTGCTAGTGGAAATTCTGTTATTAGTATTATTTTTGAACATTAGGTGGCTTCTAATTCATGTTCATATCTAAATTGGTGTGTTTTTATTGGGATATAGTATTGTACTATTTAAAGTTGTTGCGTGGCCATGTTATTGATATTGTATTGGTTTGGTTTATTAATCATATGACAGACATTCAAGTTGTACGGCAAATGGTTAGAGGCTCAGTCTTCAGGTATAACTCACACTTATATAATCCCCTAGCTTCTTAGAAGTAGAAAGTCGTTGAACGACACTTTTCCTGTACATAACATGATTTTTCCTTACTGATGTGATTGTCTTTGCTTGTTCATGTTTGTGTGTGTGTGTGTGTGTGTGTGTATGTGTGAGAGACAGAGAGAGAGAGAAAGAGAGAGAGACACAGAGAGAGAGAGACCTATTCTTTTGGGAAATATACTATGCTCAGGGTTTACTTCTTATTCATTGTTCAGGGTCATTCACGAAGGTACTCAGGAGGTGTTGAGGGGATCCTGATTGTAGTTCGTGAATGACAAACCTTTGAGTTATCTGTCAGCCCTCTACATTATTTTAGAAAGTATTTTAGTAAACTTCCTCCAGTATGTACTTTTCTTTTTTTAAGATGAAAAGAAAGGCAGCGTTCTATTTTTCTCTCTGAGAGTTTTAGTATGTGCATAGCTGAAGAGTTAGTACTTGAACTGATTCTTAGGAAGAATTATGTAATATTATATGGTATCTCTCTCTATAAAAATCCAGGGTTTACAATGAATCAGGCAAAGCTATCATTGCTTTTATGGATCTATATTTTGATAGTTTATTATTGCTTCTTGGGATTGTTTGAAGAATCTGTAACTTTACTTAGTGGCATAAAAATAAACATATTTGAAAAAGAAAACCAGTAAATTGGCATGAAATTCATAGGAAGAAAAATTTGTAATATGAAATAGAGTTGTAACTTGACAAAGTATCAGGTAGTACATACTGAAGTTAATCACTGAACCAACAAATAGACCAAATTCCAAAATGACTAATAAATAATTTTTAATTAGCAAAAATATTGCATTGATTAAAACTGTTTGGATTTTAGTAGTTATTTATTTTAATAAAAAAAAGTGGAACACCAGAATAAAGGTATAACTGGTAACAAGGAAAGTGTTGATGCTAATGGAAAACTTAAGAAGTTAACTTATGGGGCCAGAGAGATAGCATAGTGGTAAGACGATTGCCTTGCTGCAGCTGACCCAGGAGGTATGGTGGTTCGAATCCCAGCATCCCATATGGTCCCCGGTGCCTGCCAGGAATGATTTCTAAGCACAAAGCCAGGAGTAAGCCCCGAGAGCCACCAGGTGTGACCCCAAAACCAAAAAAAAAGTTAACTTACATCATAGATACTTTAAAGGTGTCCCCAAACAGGAATGTAATATTCATAGTACCTAGTTTTTGAAGCCAAATTATTTTGGGGGATTCTATTACTATTATTTTATTACATAGCACATAAATTTATGGATAATAAAAATAAAAAAGGAAAAATCAAAGCAATACAATGAAAGAAAAAAGGCTTTTTTGAAAATATACAGTAATGGGTGCTGGTACAATAGAACAATGGTATAACATGTGTCATGCACGAGGCTGGCTTATTTTGACCCCTGGCATCCACAATAGTTCCTTAAGTCCCACCATGTATAATCCATGGCAAAATTAAGAGAAAAACCTGAGAACCACTTGGTGTACCCTTCTCCACTAGCAACAACAACAAAACAAACAAACAAACAAACAAAATATGTAGCAATGTCAGGTGCAGGTTTGGATTTTGACAGTCCTCATAGTTATTCTGTAATTTAGTTGAGTCTAAGAATGAGAATCTAATTGGGAAAAGAAATTTCAGTAGAGCCATTGTGCAAAGACAGTACAATGAAAAGGGTATTTGCCAACCTGGATCGTATCCCCCGCACATCATTTGGTGCTCTGAATAGTACCAAGAGTGATCCCCGAGAGAAAAGTCAGGAGTAAGACTTGAGTATCACTCGCTGTGGTTTCCCCCAAAAAGTGTGTTTAGGTCTCTAACATCTCAATATTAAATAGATAAATGAATAAATAAATAAACTTGTCCTCTTTCATTCTTTCTTTTTGCTCCTTCCTTATTTATCCTGAAACCTATTTGTGGTGATAATTTTTATAGTTTGGGACCAGATCAATTCAATAAACAGACATTCATAAAATGCTCGGGGGTTCGAACTCTGATGTAGAACTTTATTTCTATTATAAGTGAAAATTCTCTAAATAACCTACTTGCATATAAGACTTTTTGGAGCCCAATCCATTTGCCAGTTGTATGTAGTTTGTATTCTCATTATAATGGTGATATTTTGCTTCTAACAATGACTACTTTGAATGCAGAAGTTTTTCATGGGTTGAAGGGTCGTCTTATACGCCAGCAAATATGGTGCTATAAATTAAGCCAACCAGAAAGAAAGTTAAGTTTTCTTACAGGTTAATATTTTATAAAGTTCTTTGATATTTTTTACATTCTACAGAATTTCACTGGAGATATTGAAATTTAAGATTTCATCTTACTTCATCTTCAGTATCTAGTTCTGAACTCTTTTGGTGGAAGAGACTGAGATCGCACAAACATCATTTTGTGTTCTTGAGTCCAGAACATACATATTAGCAATGCAAAATTTTGGAAGTCCAGATGTCTCTCACACTTTTCATTTGATTTATAGCTCTAGGGTTGGAAAACTTTCAGAAATGACTTACCATGTTCCCATTCCAACTCCTGTTCCTCTGGCATCTGATGGGTAAATGGTGACAATGAGCTGGACTAGGTAACCAGTGTTTCCGTTCAAATTATTTCTCTTTACTGTTTCAGAGAATTACACTTTTTCATTGCTTAAATCAGTGTAATTTAATTCTTTTTTCTTATAAATGGATTTGAATACTAAAGGATTGAAGTCTCAGCGAGAAGATGTAAAGGAAGAAGAGAAGAGAGACAGACACAGAGAATGAGAGCGAGTAAAAGAGAGATTAAGAGATTGGGGCCGGAGAGATAGCATGGAGGTAAGGCGTTTGCCTTTCATGCAGGAGGTCATCGGTTCGAATCCCGGTGTCCCATATGGTCCCCCGTGCCTGCCAGGAACAATTTCTGAGCCTGGAGCCAGGAATAATCTCTGAGCACTGCTGGGTGTGACCCAAAAACCACAAAAAAAAAAAAAAAAAAAAGAGATCATGTGAACATTTTATATTTTTTCCTTGGAAGAAAACAAGTAGGGAGGAATGAGAACATTTAGGTTGAGTAAACTGAATTCTTGAAAACAGGAGAATGGGAAAGAAAAAGAGATGTCAGGGAATCAGTGAGGAGTTATCTGCTTATACTTTATCTATGCCTTAGGGATAGTAACAACTTTGAATGCCACTGAAAACCAGGAATTTCTTCATAATCAGACTTTGTTCAAACATGTTTTGCTGAGAAAATTTCCCAGAAAACAGTAGGGAATATGGTTGGATATTATATTTTCCATAGCCCAAGGAAACTGTTAAAATGTTTTTCTCACATTATAGAAATGATCAAATAGCCACACTTGATTGGTTGCAGATAATCATTCTTTTTGCTGTCCATTAATATTTATTCTCATCATGGTACCTGGCATCTTTATAACTTGTAAATTTTGTAGTATGTATTTATTTTCCTCCAGGAACTCAGCTTTATATTTTGATTGCAATTCTCCAGCTGGCTTATAGAAATGCCTGCTCATGTGCTGTGTCATTCTTGGTTTTTGTTTCAAAAGTATTAACTAAATATATATACTTTAAAAATCATGTATCTAGTATTAAAGTTATTGCAGTGACATGATGTTTTGGGGGGAGGCATTTAAACCCTACATTACACATATGGAATTATTTTGTAGTCATTGTGATAAGCCCAGAAGAAACATGAAGTGTTATGAGAACACACAAGAGTGGAAAGCAAATCTAATCTGGGTAGCTGAGAAGTTTCCTGTTAGGGGTCAAAAGGTTAGGGGTCAAATGGTAACACAGGGCACTAATGTCCTAGAAGAAAGAAAACTTGGGAAAATAATTTAATGCACTTAATTTTTTTTTTTTTTTTTTTTTTGGTTTCTGGGCCACACCCAGTGTTGCTCAGGGGTTACTCCTGGCTGTCTGCTCAGAAATAGCTCCTGGCAGGCACGGGGAACCATATAGGACACCGGGATTCGAACCAACCACCTTTGGTCCTGGATTGGCTGCTTGCAAGGCAAACACTGCTGTGCTATCTCCCTGGGCCCACTTAAAAATTTTTTAATTTTGAAATAATTTGAGACTCATCGGAAGTTGCAAAAGGAGTACACAGTGTGCTTTGAACATTTCACCAGTCTTGCCTGATGGTGCCATCTTATACAATTGTAGAATAATAGCAAAATCAGAAAATTGACAATGGTATTATATTATTAATATATTAATATTAATTATTAATGAGGCTATGGTTCTTTTTTGTTTATTTTTGGGCCACACCCGGCAGTGCTCAGGGGTTACTCCTGGCTGTCTGCTCAGAAATAGCTCCAGGCAGGCAAGGTGGACCATATGGGACACCGGGATTCAAACCAACCACCTTTGGTCCTGGATCGACTGCTTGCAAGGAAAACGCCTCTGTGCTATCTCTCCAGGCCCTCTATGGTCCTTCTTTAGTTTTCACTAATTCTCATATACTCTCATTGTGTATGTGCCAATGTGTATGTGTGTGTGCACCAACACAGATCTGTAGTTGGCCCTGTGTAAAAATTAGTGCAAACACTACCACAATCAGGGAACAGTAGTTCACTTCAGAGTATCTCTTGGACACTTTTTTAGGAGTCTCACCAATGACTCACCATTGTTTTTGTTCTTTGCTAACCACAGATCTGTTCTCAAACAAGTAGCTTTTCATTTTGAGAATATTAAACAGGAGATGTGACTTTATGACTATAAAGCTCTTGCCCTGGGTTCAACTCCCCACACTATAAAAATAAAGTATAGAAATTGATTGCTGCAAATGTAGTATTTTTGAGACTTTTTTAAAGCTTATCTGATACTCTAGAAACTCATTCTAGTTACTGTGTTAATATTTTATTCTTTTTTTTGTGTTCAGTAGTATTCCATTGCTTGGTTGTGTCAAAGTTTGGATGATCGTTAAGTCATTGAAGGAGATTTGTAGTTGAAGCTTTTTGAAATAGAACTTAGATTAATATTTATGCATTCTGATGTATTTTTGAGCAATGAATATAAGATTATTGTCCATAACACAAAGTGAGGCTTGTTGAGCCTATGTATGCAAAGCCATAATCTCTCTGGACAGATTATAAAAGTGGCAAAAGTGAATGAATAAATGGGAGGAAATGGAAGATATAAGCAGTGTGTTGAAAAGGCTCTGGATTTTGGTATCATAACAGATATCCAGATGGTTGGTTTTTATCTTCGATTTTTTAATGTAACTGTTTGCACATAATGAGATGGTCAGATCTGAATATAAATTTGCAGATGGATTGGGAATTTACTATACTTGAGATAGCTAATTAAGACATGGTGTCTAAAAACAAACTCATAAAAAATTCTATTTCCTCTATTCCCTAAGAAAAACTTTTATTTATCAAGAAAATTTTATTGGAAGCACCAAAGTGATAATCGACAACTAAGATTCTGCAACCTAAGTAAGATTGTTTCTAGTAGTGTGTTGATTAAAAATTCAAAAAAAAAATTTGGATAAACATAATTGTACTGTTCTTTTTCTCCAAATCTGCAGGCTTACTGTCAGGGACAATGAGAATACTGATGACATAAAAGGTCTATAAAAAGTATGTATGGTCTCCTACCAGAAAAAATATGGTTTCGGAAAATTAATAGTTTTTTCACTTCATTTAGAGTCACTCTCTGGATAATATTTAATTAAATTACTTTTAGTGAGGAGATGGAGGAGGGCATTCAAAGATAAAGAAAATCATCTAGACTAATTTAGAATTAAACTATATCTTTCTGTATTTTTCTAGTTTCTTAAAAACACTTGTTCCAAAATAGTGTTTTGCTCATTTCATTCCTTGGACCTGCTTATTTTATTTCCCCTAGAATACACCTGCTCTTTGCTAAACTTACTTCTACCTATCATTTAAGAACTAGTTTGAGGTCATACTATAAAATCTGACATTGAACTGATATTTCCCCTCACTAATTTCTAGTTATATTTCTAGATCATGTGGTTTCATGTTTAGTAGCTATCAAATTGTTAAATGTCCTAGTTACATATGCACCTATGATCTAATCTACAATAATAGAAGAGTCAAGTAAAACATAAAGTTTGGAAAATGGGGAGAGTGTACTAGGAAACCCAAAGTTCAATTATTCATATGCTTTCTTTAAAAAAATTATTTAATATATTGATCATGTTTAGTATTTGGAGGAATAGGTGAAATAAAAATGCTAAGATACTCGATACATTCAAGTAAAATATTTTAATTGAGACATCTTTTAGAAATGTTATTAGAGTCTTGAAAGTTTTTATATCCTTGGATCTAATATTCCCTCTCCAATGAATTTTTGCTAAGATAATTACTAGAGACACAGATAAAAAGTTGTATATTAGATTGCTCTTTGCAGCATTGTAATATAGAAAAATGAAATAACCTAAAATGAAATTTAATAAGTTCATAATTCTCTGCAATATTAAAATTAAGTATTAAAATGTTATTTATTACATGGAAAATGTTCATGTTATTTTATTTCTGATTTTCCTTTCTTTCTCTTGCAGTGCTTAGAAAGAAATCTTTTGTATTAGCTAAAATTGCAGGTTATACTGGAAATTCATGTACTGATTTCCAAACTAACATGCAAATATAATTAATTTCAAGTAACTGGCAGAAAACACATTGAACACTATTTGGGTGTACATTTAAGACTAGAAAGAACAGATGTTAAACTCTGTCAGTTATTCATTATAAATGTCAGTTATTACTGTGATAGAAGAGATTTCCACTGATAATTGACAAACCAACCAACTTCTTTCTTCCATGGCTCTGCATCACGTTGCATAAAATCCACTTGTATTCTGTCTTATAAATAATACAGTACTTTAGTTGAATCCTTTTTTAAATGACATTTTATTTAATTAAAAAACCTTGGTTTACAAAGTTAATGATAGTTGAATTTTAGAAATATTTTTAGCACCAATATTTTCTTTCTGGATCAATAGTCCCTTCTGTAAAAAGAGATAAATGTCTTTTTATCTTCCCACTGATTTATAACAGCATTCTTCAACCTTATATACCCGTTGAATGACACTGGTCCATAGACAGGTGGTTGAAGACCTCTATTTTATAAGATATATCTTTAACAATAGTCAAGAGTTTTGAAGTATATCATCTTTTTTTGGGTCACACCCGGCAGCGCTCAGGGGCTATTCCTGGCTCTACACTCAGAAATTCCCCCCGGCAGGAGCGGGGGACCATATGGGATGCCAGGATTCGAACCACCATCTTATCTTGCATAGCACTACAAGATATAATTTTTTGACTGTGTAACTCATAATATCTATTTTGTTTTTTGCAACATCACTCATCTCTTTGTGATGCTATAGCTTTTACTAAATTTCTTCTAAGTGATCATCATGCATGCTTGTGGATAAAATAAGGTCTACCATTTTAGTAATGGTTTAAAACTTTGAGACTAATCAGTTTTCTAAAGACTTTGAGAAATCAGGCATTGTTAAATACCTGTGGGTTTGTAGAGTGATTTTGGAGAAAAGTTGGGAAATGTTTGCCACTGCTAAAGGTTTCCTATAATTGCATTTGTAAATACTAAAATATTATGGTCAAGGATGTACTTTCAACATTTTTTAGAATAAAACATTACGGGCCCGGAGAGATAGTACAGTGGCGTTTGCCTTGCAAGCAGCCGATCCAGGACCAAAGGTGGTTGGTTCGACTCCCGGTGTCTCATATGGTCCCCTGTGCCTGCCAGGAGCTATTTCTGAGCAGACAGCCGGGAGTAACCCCTGAGCACCGCCGGGTGTGGCCCAAAAACCAAAAAAAAAAAAAAAAAAAAAAAAAAACAGAATAAAACATTACATATAACTCATAATAATAACTGGCAACTTAAAGAATAGCAAAGTTATACAATTAAAAACTAGCCATTACAGATAATGAGTTAGGCTTATATGCACTGTCATGAATAGATGTTTAAGATATTGCAGTAAGTGGAAATAGCAAATTGAAAACTATTTGTATGGTGTGACCTTGTCTAAAACATTATGTGTTCCTATAGATTTGAATGGAAAAACATTAGGTTGAATAAGTGATTGTTAAGAATAGTGATTACTAGAACTGATCTGCAGGGTACGTTTTGTTCTTAGGTACTGTTTAAATTATTTACCATGGAAAAGTATTGTTCTTTTTATGATGAAATAGTTGCTTTATCTTATAAGATTAGAACTAATAAAGAAGTCACAAAGCTGTAATGATTATTTTTGTGCTAGATATACTTCCCTCTTTTACTCTTATTTGGAAAGATCATCAGAAATGTCATAACACTAGAACATTGGTAATAAAGGTTTAGGCATCAGATATTTTTCCTCAAGGAACTGTTTCTGTTTAAGAAATCACATGTGCTCTATGAAAGTTAAAGAATAATAGATTTACTAATATCACATTTAAAACATCTTGCTTATTTAAAGTTTATTAAAGATTTTAATTAGCAATAGCAATACTTCCATTTCCATTTACTAGTGACTTATTCCTAAATACAAATAACAACAAACACAAAATATTTATGAAAAGTTTTATTCTTTAAATATCTACAATAGTAAAAAAAAATGACAGATTAGTCTCCAGAGAAGAAACATAAAAGTCATTAAAATGTTCCATTGGTTAAAATGTCATTAAAATGATAACTGGTAAGAACTGTTTCTCCTTTAAAATATTTGTAAATGGTTGTTTTTAATTAGCTTATTTTTATACTTTTAAAAATGTAGGAAATTATCTAACAGTACTTTTAGAAGTAAATAAATATAGACTTGGCAGTGTCTCTCGACACAGGACACAGGGTCAGTGTTAGTGTTAAATCAGTCTTAATGTCCCTTCCACACATCCCATACTTGTCTTTTTTTTTTGTATACTATGGAATCAACTTTTTTACTTCCTCTTTTCCCTTTGTTATTGCTTCTGTGATGCTGAGAGAGTCTACACTTGGCTGCAACATGGAATCAACACACTTTAGTTGAGTTTTTTTTGTACACCATTTGAAAAATGAGCAGAGATTTAGCATTCATGGCACTGATATTCAAAAGGTAGTAGCACCAAGATCAAACTCAACATGTCAGTGGTGTTAGGAATTAAAAATTATGGTCTTATGTATATAACGAAAGCACAGTACCACTGAGCTATCTCCAGGCTGGAAATTAAAGATTTTTTCATCAACATAAACATAATACTTCTTATCTTTTTTCTTATCCTTCTTTTCTGTCATTTCAATTAGTATTGTGATCCCCAGAGGTCTTTTTATATGCAAATACAATAACATAAAAAGCTAAAAAGCAAACAGGCTTCTCTAAAGACTGAAAAACAAACAAAACGTATGGTCAAATATGCGTTGCTCCAGAAAACTTTCGAAAGAAAAGTATCTATTGATAAACCCACCATCCTCACCAAGAGGAGAAAAGAGTGAAGTGAGTGTCATTTTATTTTGATGGATGATTGAAATAATTTATCTTTTTTATAAAAATTTATGAGAGTGGACAGGAGTGGTAGCACAGTGGTAGAGCTTTAGCCTTGCAAGCTGCTGACCCAGGACGGACATGGATTTGATCGCAGGCATCCCTTATGGTCCCCTGAGGAGTGATTTCTGAGCTCAGAGCCAGGAGTAACCCCTGAGCTCCAAAGGGTGTGACCCCCACCCCCGAAAAAAGATTGGGCGAGAATGCCTCGTTCATGGACTTAAAAGTTGTACTTATAATTGAAAAGAAGAGGGGCCAAAGCGATGGTGCAGCAATAGGGCGTTTGCCTTGTACACTGCTTACCCTGAATGGAACACGGTTCAATTCCCTGGCGTCCCATATGGTTCGCGGAGCTAGGAGCAATTTTTGAGCACATAGCCAGGAATAACCCCTGAGCGTCATCGGGTTTGACCCCCCCAAAAAAATACAAAAAAAAAATAGAACAAATTTTTTCACAATTATTTGTCAAAATGGGCAAACTATTAAAAGGAACTTAGATAAGTTTATTGACATAGATTTTGGATGATTTTTGTCCTTAAAATTTTGCAGTTCTTTTTTCTAAATTGAGAGTGTCAAAGGAAATAAGAACTTGTATTTGGGGATTGGACTTAAATAGAAAGATATGGGTGATTGTATATAAAAGCCCTTCCAAAATACATATATAAAAATCCATTGCAGAATTAATCAGTTAAATAAAAATCAATTTCTCAAGTTTGGAGTAAGTTATCTGCAATATGTGTGACTTGTATGAGGGAATAAAACAAAGGATGTAGCAAATCTGAAGGAATGAATATTGCATGTCTTAAATATTCCTCAGCTTTGGTGTACTTAATTATGCAATATTTCTAAAAAAAAAACTAGAAATAAACAAAAATAAGGACCTGATTAAATTTAAAATGCTGATAAAGCTAAAATTTCCTACTACATATTAAGAAGTAGTTGAGCTCCAAAAAAATCATAACAACATCAACAATATGTACTATATAATTTTTTAATTAATAGCTTTAAATTTTGACATAATTTATTTTATATTTGAAATACCTACACCCGTCTAGTCACATAATTTTGTGTATGATAGGAAAACATATTAAAATTAAAATATACTAAACAATTTATAAAACTGTAAAGTCATAAAATATGAAATATAACCACCCAAATATATTTGGGTTTAATGGACCTGGTGTTTTTTTTTTCATGTATTTATCTTAACTCACTCTTAAAATGTCAAATAAAACTCAAAAATCTGTTTTAGTCCAAATGTAGAACTATTAATTTTATGGTCTACTATCTGATTAAATTTAACTATGCTTCTAAGAGTGTATAGATTCCAAGCATTAGATGGCCTGACTGCTTAATTCCATCATTTTAAGTGAAATTGAATGCCATCTTGCCAAATATGTTAATATTATAAGGAAAGCATTGGAGAAAGGGGTAAAACAACAGAATATGCTTGAAAGCTCTGTGAATTTATGTCCTTCACTTGGAAGGCTAATCAAACATTTTAATATTTCGAGTATCCACATTCTGGGCAAGGTAATATCAAAGTGAAAAGGAAAATTTTATAATGATTTGACTCATCCTGATAAACCTCAGTGAGTGTAAATAGATTTCTGTAGTAAAAAAGAGAATGTTTATATGCCCAGGAATAGGACATGAGGGTGGGATATTAACACTGAGACTGAATAACTTCATGTGAACATTTCCCAGTGATTAGCTTTTGAGGTAATGGCATTCTTAGTCTGAGAAAAAAAAAAAAAAAGGCACAGGCAGGCTTATATTCATGGTTCTCTAGAATCCTGCTGACTGTTCATAAAAAGAACTGGCAACTGACTCTTAAGATAAAAGTTCTTGATGGCTTTCCAAGCAGGAGGAAGGGCGCTGAGTGACACATATAAATATATAAAGGAGAGAAATGAGTGAGCTTGAATGGCAGTGACCTTTTCATGAGAGGCTTATGGAAGAGGTTCTAGTTATAAGAACTTGGGTTTCATTCTGGAGAATTTGTTCACCGTTAAACAAATGGTAAGAGTCGCATCCTCAAAGCAGAGAATTTGGGATATTCCTATACAACAATGGTAAAAGTTTTGAAATAAAAATGTGTTCTCATAAGTAAACCCCTGTACAGGACTACTACAAAATTTCTTTTTCTTAGTTTTACTACAACTTTCACTTTGGAAATATTTCTTGGGTTCTTTTCTGGGGAAAAAAAAAGTCACTTCTTATGTTTTAAAATACTATTGTCTCGATAAGTAGCTTTGATTTGTATAATGCATATAATAAAATACCTTGAATTTTTCAGGAGAAATGTATAATGCAAACAAATGATAGTCAAATTTAGTTTTTGAAAGACAGATGACTTTTAAGCATTGAGTACCATTTTAAAATATTTTTCTTTCAGAAAAAATAGTTTTCAAAGTCTACACAATACTGATGTATTTCAATTGTCCTTGTTCTATTTTTCATCAACTAAATAATAAAAAATGATTTAATTAGAAATTTGCATATATGGAATAATAAGCTATTTTTCCTCTCAAGTTAAAAAAATCAATATAAGATGTTAGCATTATAAATGTTTAGAAGGCCTCCATAGATACTCTATATTCTGTGGGTGGGAATAAAGCTTGGTGTTTAAAAGTCAACTTTTTGTGAACATACATGTATTTAGTAGATAATATTTAACTATTAGTGTCTTTTCTTATTCAATAAGATTTATTATCACCAGCTTTTTACAAATTGTTTACTGAAAGCGATTGCTTATGCATACAATATATTTTATGTTTACTATTTTATCTTACTAATAAGAATGCATCTTTTGTTCAAAATTAAGTCTTTAAGTGGGTAGGAAAAGGGTCTTCTTGACATTATAAGTGAAGGTGACTGTCCTCATAAATATAAAACAAAATATAAAAAATATTATAAATCCTGTGACCAAATACAAGTTATGTTGAAACTAAAAATTGTTTTAAGACTTAAGAGTTATTCTAGTTTCAAATAGCCTATTTTATTTTATAACTTAGAAGAAAATTCTACCTAAAATGCAAATAAATTCTTTATTCTTTTACAATTTAAAGAAAAATCTTTTATAATGATTCTTATAAATATATTTTATTTTCCTCTCTATAAAATGTTAGACCTCATATATTAAATGATTCTTATGGAACATTTATATAACAACTTTATGATAACTATAACAGCACCAAAAAGTAGAGTTTCATAGAAGATAGTAACAAGAGCCAATCAGGTGTTAATATTTGCTTAGTTTAATTTCAGAGGACCATAGAAAGCACACATTAATATGAAAATGGCTTATATATTGAATAATAGAAAATGAATAAAATGAAAGAATTAAACTAAAGTTAGTACACAAGAATAGCAAAATAGCTTTTAGAATAATTTTTCCTTAAGATGGAAATTATATAGGGACCATAATGTTTGTAAAATAAAATATTTATGACAGGAACAACTTTCTTTTTATCAATAAAATGAAAACAGATAAACAAAAATAGTGTTTTATTAGAATATCAAAATGGTAAAATTCCTTTCATAGAAATGCTTTCATCAATTATCATATAAATTATGGTGTGGGTAATTTAAAAAACTTATTTAGAAAAGTTGTGAATGGCAGATATTACTCATTTTTTTAATAACTTTTCTGAGATACAGTAGACAAGCAAGTAAGAAAAGATGAAGAGAGGAGGCAAAGGAAAGGAACAAAGGAGGAAAGAAGAAAAAGAAAAGTAAAAAGAACCACATGAGTCACTAAGAGGGAAGAAAGAAATTGCATGAGTCTATGTTTTATTTTTAGTAAATCAAATACGAAGTACAAATTCGTTTTAGGCAAATAAACAATGTCCTAGGAACATTTTTACTTAGTTTTTTTTTCAGTTATTTCAAACTCAGCACATTCTAGATCCATTTGTTTTGTTTTATTTTGGGGCCATACCCAGCAGTGCTCAGGGGTTTTTACTCTTGGCTCTGCACTCAGGGATCAGTCCTGATGAACTTGGGGAACCCTATGAGGGAATGGAGAATGAACCTTGGTGAACTGCATGCAAGGCAAATAACACTATCTGCTGTACTATCACTCTGGCCCCTCTAAATCTAATGCCTATTCCTGTGCCATTTATCAGTTCTATCAAGTTAAACATATAGATATGCTTTCTGATACCCACTATTGTTTTACATGCTACTTTATATTGGTTCATTGATATCTCATTGCCTCAAATTTTACAGTTTCTGCCAATACCCATATTCCCATATTTCTCAGTTACATAATTGTAAATTTGGCTATATTTGCATTTTCCTACTAAAAAACCTACAAAAGACTGGGCTATCACACGTACTACCAAGCAGGTGTGAAATCCTGTGTTCCATACCCTCACTGGATGTCCTTCTCATTTCTCTCTAACATCTGGTACTACTACTTAATCCACTTGTCATGTAAATAAAATTTGTAAAATCACTTCCTGTCTCCTAATCCCATGACCTGGTAACCAGAATCTTTCCCAAGAGTTTTACAAATACCTATGGGAGTTAAATTCTTAAATTATCTTAACCTTTGGGGTTTACTAACTTAATGTGTCAGATCAAACTAATTCATCTCTTTGTCATTTTATTTTCAGACATTGATCGTCAAAGTTTAATAGACTTAAGGATTTGGGGAAGCCTGGGTTGGATTTAAATTATCAGTTTAACTTTAAATATAGTAAAGAGATAATAATTTTAAAATAGCCTTCATATTTTTCTTTACTAAGTGTAATTTTTCTCTATTTCCTTCATGTCTCTGTTCTGAATTTTCTAACTTAATAAGTCTAAATTCTTCTCTTACTCAGAATAATTCAGTTAACCTTGTTTCCTCATAGCAAAACCCATCAGACTTATTTAGTAAAATCAAGAAAGGCACTGACAAATTTCTCCATTTCACTTACTCTCATCACCTTAGAAGGCAGTTGTAGTTATACAATATTTAAAAATAAATACTACAAAAAAATCATCAAAGGCTCCCATTTCCTATCAGATAAAATCCAGACTTCCTCCTTTGCCTGAAAGGAACCTACTTATTAGCCTTTGTCTCCTTTTTTCTTTTGCTAGTCTTTCACCCTTCTAAAACTACAAGTTCAGAAAAATTTCCATTTTTCTTCAAATACAATAGGTCTTCTGTGTAATTTATTTCTTTTTCTGGATAGCTCATTTCTCTTTCATTAATGAACTGTTCATGCTTCAAGATACTTCTTAAGATTGTTGCTCCAGCTTCTATCCAGATTTAGCATCAAACTCATGAAATATACGCATTTTAATTGTTAGCAAGCATGTTTTTGTTAGGATAAGGTTGGGTGCTACATTGCTAGGAACTGTGTTCTGGAGAGCAGAGCAATCTGTAATCTTCTGTTCTAGTGCCTTCATATAAAAATAATCAATGTAATATTTCTTACATTAAAAAGTCACAATTTATAGGATTGAATCCCCTCAAAGTGATGTTATTTTTAATAATATAACTCAGTTATAATTGTTGTGAATCTTAGTTTCTGAGAAACTAATGTTTATTATTTTTATTCTAATGATTCATTTTGGATGAAGAATTTACATCCTTAATGATATCTAAGAGACTCTCTCTCTCTCTCTCTCTCTCTCTCTCTCTCTCTCTCTCTCTCTCTCTCTCTCTCTCTTTCTCCTTCCCCCTTATTAGACTATTTAAATTCTGCACTTTTGTGCCCTGAACTCCCATACTCCCTCTAGTTGTTGCAACTCAAGATAGAAGATATAGATAAAGTGTTTTCCCTTATTGTACCTGGTATCAGAACTAGAACTCCATATTCATATCTGAAAAATACCAAATAGAGTTAACAATGTTGCTGCTCCAGTATAACCTTTAGGTTAGCTAACTTTCTTGAATCCAGGAAGAGGCAAATGTCAAGGTTTAATCTAGAGCTCAAGTCTTTTTGAGATAGAGCATTTGCATAAAGAAGTAAGGACTATGATCGATGTCTTGAGAAATATTCCTGCCTCCAATATTTAAGTGCCTATAATTTGGCGCCACTTCTGCATTTTGCACACAAAAAACTCTTTATTTCTGAAGTATTGCCATCCCAATGAACTTAAATTAATTTAGCATATAAAAAGCATATTTATAAATACCTTTTCCACACATGATGTGAAATTCAGAGTTTTCCAATGTTCCCCCCACATGTTAGCAAATTGAGGTTTGCCTAGTTATATCAAGATAAGCAAGTTACTGTTCACCAAGGATATAAAATAATTTAGGAAAAATGTTAGCTGTCTCTAGTAATTAATGGGAATAACTTTTATCTGAAAGAAAAATTGATAAGCTAATACTCAGAAATAAATATGGAAAATAGTTGTACAGAAAAACAAATTTGTATATCACTAATAATAGCTTAGAGCAGGTCTTATTATTATTTACAAAAGAGTATTGCAATGCTATGACAGCACAGTAATACTTGTGTCTCAACAATATAGCCTGTAGGCAGTGGGCATTTTGCATAAAATAGAAGTTTTTAATCAATCTTTTGGGCAGACTAACTTACACAGCATTAGGGTAAAAAGCCAGGGAAGATAAAAGAATAAATGAACAATAAAGGAGGAAAATTGTACCCATTTATTTTAAGTACTCATGCTAAGTCTCAATATATATTTATGTACTTTTTTTTAAGAAGCATCCAGCAGTGCACCAGGCTTATTCCTGGCACTGTACTCAGAAATCACTTCTAGAAGTTCTCCAGGGATCATATAGGGTGCTGGATATTAAATCAGAATCACTATATGCAATGCAAATGCCTTAATCTCTATACTAGCTTGCCAATCCTTAATATTTTAATGAGATATTGAAAATTAGATGCTTAAAATATACTTGAAAACACACACAGAGGCAATATAATATTTTAGCTGATACTCACATCTTTAGGTTAGAATTGAAGTTCAAAAGGATATAATAAAAATATTGCCTATTACCTTGAGTTAAATGGGGAAAGAATAGGCACACATGTCTGTATCAGCATAGCCTTGTCAATGTGATTGAAAAAAAAAAACCCAATAACACAATAGTGTTAGATGTTCCTATGTTCCTGGATGAGTTGTCTTAGGAATGTAACCAATACTGGGTCAGTGAATAGCTCTACCCCCAAGCAGCCTTGATGAACTGAGCAAGATCAAGGCCAGATTGCAGTCCTTTGAAGCATTGATGATAAGCACACTCTGGTTAAAGGACACAAATTACCCTTGGAATCATAATGCAGGTACACTGGATGTAAGAATAATGTGATTCAAACTAATTTAGGACTGTGCCAAGCAGGAAGAGAAAGTCCTTTGGGCATTCAAGAAGAACATTTAGACAAAGCAAAACAAGAAGGGGAATTTGTGGTTAGCAAGAAGTTGTTGCTCATTTATATTTTATTGAAGATTTTAAAATGTTGGGCAAAAGAATGTGTCTATAAGAGTGTGGCTATAACAAGCAAAGAAAGAAATCTGGAATAAACTTGGTTTTTAACTATGAGAATCAACTTGAAGAAAGGATTACTATAGGAAAAGTTCTTTTATTTCTAAATTCTATATTTTGGAGACTCAGATGAAAAATATCAAGACTTCTTTTGTACATCTTAATTACAATGCAACTATGACTTACTACTCTTGTTAATCAAAGAGATTCCTTTTCATTATACAAATTATTATAAAAAATTATGAAGATAAGGGAGGAAAATCATGAGGAATCACATATTTCTAAACTGGAAATATTGATCTAACAAGAACCTTTGAATAATAGAAGGGGTTCATTTTTTATAATATAAAACTGAATAAATCTACAAAGAAAACATAAAAACATTGGATTCATGGTTTCAGATGTTTATGTAGTTTTTACATAATATAATTTGTTAATTGGCAGAAGTAATGTATTTTCTTTCCTTTTTTCCTTTTTTTTTTTTTTGTCCCCCCATTCACAATACAGACCAGGCAAAGGGCCTGGTTTGAGGTGTATATGGGGAGCATTTACTGTACCTCCTCTTTCTATACAGTCAGTGTAAAGAACACAGCTTGTGCAAAGCATTATCTTTTCTTTCTCTCTTTATATATATATATAAGATTACATATATATGTATATATAAAACCCTTCACCAGTGCAACATTCCCATCACCAATATCCCAAGTATCCTTCCTCCACACCCCACACTGGCCTGTACTCTAGACAGGCTTTCTACTTTCCTCATTCAGTCAAATTTTATTATGACAGTACTCATAAGAGGGAGAGAAATAAACACAGAATGGTCTCCCATCTATGGTTTTGAGAAAAATGAAGATCATTTGTGAAATGATTCTCAGAGACAAAACAGAGGAGGACTGGAGGGTCCACCTCCCGACATGAAGCTCACCACAGGGATTGTTTAGTGCAGTCACAGAAATAATTACACTGAGAAGTAATATTTTAATAGCTCATATCCTCATAGTACTAGAAGTTGCTTAGTACATGTTTAATAAATATTAATTTTATTTTATAAGAATTTAGAATCAGATTTAAGGATATAGAAAAAAGAAGTATAACTTTTTAATATAGAAACAACTCTCTAGGTCTTTACCTAACTTTCTATTTACTCAATAGAATAGTACTTTAGGTGAAATGATCATAGAGTGACTAGTGAGCAAACACATAATTCGGTCTATTCAAGGGATACACAAGAAGAATATATTAAGAAATAGAATCAAAGATTGTAGTTGAACAAGAGATTCTTGCACATGATTTATACAACAAGTTAAATAATTATATGGTAGAAGCAATCACATAGACACGATGACAAATAAAAAAGGTAACTTTTACAGAAGAAATTAAGACTTAACAGGAAAAACTCTTGCAACTTTGAATTCTGAGAATATGAATACTTTAACAGGAGATAAAAGATAACATACAACTATAAGAAAAAATAGAGTTAGATTCATATCTTTCTGTAAATAAAAATAATTTTACTTTGGATTTGTTAGCTCTGAGATAATACTATTTGGCCACTAAAATGACTCACATAAACAAACAATGAAACAGTTAATTCACTTGTATGAACTGCTTCAATAATCAAATTGAGAAACAGTACACATAATCCAGTTATTCGTGTGACCATCACGCAGCAAATATTAATTGACTTCACTTTGTGATAAACTACAGCATGTAGTTACTAAGCAAAATGCAATTGAACAATAAATACTTTAAAAAATTTATTTCATAAAAAAATACAAGAGCTGAAAAGAAGGCAAATCAAGATCAGAAAATGCTACTCTGAAAAAGCAGATTTAATTAGGACGTAGAAACAGAAATAAAAACAGACAAGTCAGTGAGGAATTTTATTTGGGAGATTTGTTATTTATCATTGTTTTTTATTAACACTTCGATGTGATGTGTGGGAAAAGTGAAAGATGAATGATAGATTTATGTTTAATATGAATTGGTTGTGCGAGTTTTCTTCTAGTCAAATAGAATGTGAGATCACTGTCTATTCAGAAAGAGTTCAGCATGCATAATGCACGGCCTCTGCCTGTCACTGAGTTTAGCTTTTCATAAAATAAGTACTTTGCAAAGCAGTGCGAGGGGAACCCCATAGAAAGTGGAAGCGAAAGAATGAGGGGGTGAAGGGTCTTTAACGTAGATGAGGTGAGAGGCAGACTAAATGAGGAAAGAGGCTCAGAAGCCAAGAAGAGAGCGTTGTGTAATTGGTTATCAGCAGTGTCAAATTCTGTACATAGGTCAAGGAGCATCAAGATGGAGAAGTGCCATTTCGTTTTGGCAGGGAGCATGTTACTGGAGACGTTGGCAAGGCTAGCTTCTGGGAAGTGGCGTGGGTTAGAGCTGGACTGGATCAGGTTCAGGAGTATTTTCACTGAGGAACTGAATGCATCTGGTGCACTCTAGGAGTTGGGAGAAGTAGGGGAGGGAGAGGGTTGTTAGAGTGTGTGTGTGTTTCTTGAGGCCATTTGAGACAGCAGGAACCCTGAAACTCAGGCTTTTTCGTTCTATGTTATGAAAAAATCTAGCTTTCACTAGCAATAAGGAAACAGCTTTTATATCTTGCAGTAGCCTTTGTTGAGTTGTTTGTTCTATCCGGCAATGAGTCACTCAGTAACACTGACCCTGCCATTGAAGTCAGCAGATTCTATTTGGAGAGTGTTGGTGATTGTGGGGGAAGTTGTTTAAAAAGTTGACAAAAACATTGACTCGCCCTGATAGACTAAACACCTGTGTGTTTTCATTTGGAGTATTGACTTTGAGCTTTAGAGCATGCAAATGCTGTAGCTAAGTCAAAGAAAAGGGAGGTCTCCTTTTCTGAGAGAGCTGAATGTACAGAAATAAGTTCTAAAACTTTCTATCTTAGTTTCCTTTCGTTTGTCAATAACTTTAAAAAGAAAAGTGGTTCTGCAAACACCAAGCCTCAATTACAACGCTAGCTGCTGTATCCTCACCTCTGCCAAAAGGAATATGTCCAATGTCATCAGCCACCTGTTTCCCTTTATAAGTCCTTTATAAGGACTGACACTAAATATCAGTGGGATGATGAATCAAGTCAACAGCAGCGAAGCTTTATTTATCAAGAAATGACACTTAGTAAGGTCATCTCTTTTTGAGAGGATCTTATAATCACTAAAGCTAAAAAGTAGGCAGAAAAAAAGTAGGCAAAAATGCAGTGGAATGTCTATTGACCTACCTACTTACCTACCTATCTATTTCTCTGTCTGTCTGTCTGTCCACCTGTCCGTCCGTCTGTCTGTCTGTCTGTCTGTCTGTCTGTCTGTCTGTCTATCTATCTATCTATCTATCTATCTATCTATCTATCTATCTATCTATCTATCTATCTATCTATCTATCTATCTATCATCTATCATCTATCTATCTACCTATCTATCTACCTATCTATTTATCTATCATCTACCTATCTATCTATCTATCTCTGTCTATTTGTCTATCTACCTACCTATATATCTATTTGTATCTATCCACCTACCTACCTATATAGCTACTATCTCTACCTATCTACCCATGTATATCTATCATCTATCTATTGATCTATATAAAAATCATCTATCTTGTCAACAAACTGGCTAAAGATGTTGAGGATAATAACACACATGGCTTAGATAGTTTTAACTAGGCACAGTTAGAAATCATAGAATGAGAAATAAGAATTAATTACAAAACCAATTTCACTAAGGCTAAAGTATTAGTTATGATTTTATAACTTACAGTCTCAAATTTTCTCAATGCTTTTCTCGAAAGCATCATTAATTTCTTATTGGTCAAGAAAACAAAAACTCTTAGCATTCAGTTAAAAACGTTATAACAGAGTCTGAACACATACATCTAAGAGGACACATTAAACTAAGAGGAAAATAATGAGAATCTAAGGTCCATAGAATGTAAGAAATTAAAGTGAGATTATTTTAAGCACCAAACAGAGCCTCAAAAGAAATGCTAACAGGTAATTTTTTTTATTAACTTTGAAATATAGACTTTTAGTTGACTTACTGAAAAGTAAAATATTCTTCATAAAACACAACAATTAGCTTTGTTATATGTGTGACAAGTTAAAATTAACAGTAAAATACTAGTTCAATTTAAAAGTAAAATAGTTCAATAATAAAATAGTTCAATTAATAGTAATATATAATCTGTAGGTTTCACTTGGCATTTTAGCAACATTCATGTACTAATATTCAGGTAATTATTCAGAAAATATCTGTGCTCTTCTTTCAACATGAAAAATGCTCTACACCACTTCTGAAATAGCTTGATAACTGAAACACTTTACTTCATTATTTCTCTTATGGTAAGTAGTTCATTTCACCTTTTGGTTTGGAGACCCTAGAGCCATCTTCATCATCATTCAGACCCAGATCCAATGTTAGTTCTCAGGCCTCATGTTTAATAGAAATGTCCTGACTCACTAATTTCTGTTTACATTATTCATTTTCCCAATTCTGTAGGGTGGAACATTGCCAGTGTGATATGTTATTCTATCCACAAATAAAAACCAGAAAGAAAATATGGAAGTCATAAAGAATGTATGGTAAATTTTACATTTGTAAAAATGTAAGAATGTAAAAAACATTTTACATCTTAATTTTACATTTATAAATTTTGCAAATTTTACATTTGTAAAAATGTGAAAATTTAAAAAACATTTTACATCTTAATAAACAGAGGATCTGATTCATATCTTTATAGAGGCTCTAGAAATACATCCTGCCTTAGTATTCCATTTGGCTTGCTGAAGAGCAAATGGACTACTGCCCTTTACCAACTATCAGCTTTTTTAAAGGGAAGAAGAAAACAGCAAAGGCGCAAAGGCAAGACAGTGTGGAAACCCTGTCACTTACTAGTACAGGTGGATTATATTTCATATTACAGATTCATAGCCCCTCTGTTCAATTGGCTTTATCCTTAACATTCTATTTGTGTTGTATCCTCAAGCCATGAGCCATCCACAGCATTTTGATCTTCTCATTTAAGCTATATCTCATGAAGATATGTTATTTTTTCATGATGTCAACTCAGTTCTAAGTCAAATCTCAGTTATACCTAATAATACTGACGGCTAGAATTCAAGCTTTAAAAAAATGTGAGGTTCAGAGATTTTGAGTTCTGTTTTTTTTGTCTTTGTTTTTCTCACATAAGTCATTCAATTTTGCTGGCATATGTGATGGAGGTAATTATAGATACTGGTTTGAAAAATACTTTGATATATTCAGATAGAAGAGGCTCTAAAAGGGCAGAGGATAATCCTTATTAGAAGCTCCATGGTTCTTATTCTTTTTCCATACAGAGGCCTCTTCAAGGAAGCAAAATCCATAAAAATAAAACCAATTCAAAAGCAAAAATACAATATAATATCATATGAGCAAGGAAAATGACTTCAAACAAGCTTGATCCAGATGAAACACAAAAGTGAAATGAAAAATTGAAATGTTGGCATGCTTCTCAGTAAAAGGCTGTTATCCAAAGATGAACTTAATATCACACAAAACTTGTGTAGCAAAACTGGCATCTTGATTTCTATAATATGTCTCCCAATAACCTTACAGCTCTTTTGTGACACAAATGGATACTTATTAACTCTTCAAGATGCTGGCAGACTCATTTCTAGGTGACATAATTGAAGGTTGATCCACACTCCAAGGCCATAGATGAAACTAATAGAAAAGCAAGAATTAAAATTCTTTTCCCCTACTTATTTGAAACAAAAGCAAGGGAATCGACAATCTGCCATCTTTCTATCTATCAAAAATCTCTATTGGAATCCAGTTAGCTAAAAGGTGTAGGGGATGGGCCAGGTGAAAATCTTGGGAACACATGCAGAGGTTACCTCTCAAACCCTAAATCTGGAGAGTAACCCCTGAAAACTGATGTGGGTAGCCACCAAACCAAAATAAAACTTGGATGCAATTTTTGGTGTTTTATTTTACTTTTTTCTTTTTTTCTTCCTCCTTTTTTGTTGTTGTTTGTTTTGCATTTTGGACAATAACCAGCAATGTGCAATGCTTCTTCCTGGCTTTGTATTAAGTATTATCAATCCTAAAGTGTTATATATGGTGTCAGGATGAAATCAAGGTCCATGCAGTGTAATACAGGTGTCTTTTTGCTGTACTTCTCTCTTATACAGATTTGACTTTTCCCCCTGCTTTGCAAATATTGTAAAAATAAGCTAACTATACAGCCATGGTGATAGCACCAGAGGAAAGGACACAGCAAAGCATTTACCCAACCCAAGATTCCATATTTAGTACTATATGGTCCACTAAGCACCCTGGGAATTCTTTTTTGTTCCCTGCACCAGTGGACCAAAGTAGCAGTACATCTTTGAGCCCTTTGTCCCATTCGAGGAGAATCACTGGGAGAAGTCTTCTAGGCTTTTTGGAGGGTGGGGGGAGGATTCTCTTAAACAAATAGTAATTATATATGTATATCCTTGCTAAATTTTTTAAAGTGGAAAATCAAAAGCAGATATTATAATATTCAGTTTTGATCTTCATTAAAATTGCGGTTTTCTGGAGATAAGAAATATGCAGAAAAATATTTGTAAAAAATGTTATATGTTGTGGGGCTATAGTGATAGTATAGGGACTAAGGCACCTCCGTTGGTTCAATAACCAATCAAGGTCAATTCCTAGCACCTCCTATGATGTCAGGAGCCCCACCAGGATATATCTCTAAGCACAAAGCAAGGAGTAGTTCCTGAACACCACTGGGCATGAGCCCAAACAAAAACCTCCTGAAAATACTCAAAATGCTATTTTATACTTTAGAAGTAAATGCTATCTTTTCTGAAGTGGTTTCTGTTACACTAATAAAAGATAATTTTATATAAAGGATTCAATTTATTTTATTTTGTGGTTGTTGTGGTGTGATTTGTATGCCTTGTAGGAGGACCCCGGAAAGTTTTACTTATTAAGGCACTTGACAATGTGTTGATGTGCTGGCACCTTTCATCAAGAACCTCATGCATGCTAGGTATGTACTCTACCACTAAGCCACGTTGCAGGGTAAAAGCAATTTTCATGAACCCCTGAAAATGCTTCACCTAACATTTATTAGATATATATGTGTGCAAGTATATATAATGCCATACTTCTTTAGTATCAAAACTTAAGCTCATTAAAAGTAGGAGCCATGTTTTCTCTTATCTTAAATTTCAGTCCTACTTCACATTGTCTCTTGAGGACACAGAGTAAAGACTCAACAATATTTGTTGAATGGCATATTCATATAACATTTTTAAAATACAGATAACTAACTACAACACAAGGACAATATGTGCAACAAAACTGCTGAGCGTGTTTTCATTTATAATTAAAACCCATTAAGCTCAAAACAATTAGGAAATAAAAATCACTCAACTCTTGATATTATTTTAGTGCCTTAATAGCATTTACAAATGAGCTGAAGTTGAAAAATTCTTTGGCAATAATTTTCACTTGTCTTCAAAGCTGTATGAACTTAATTTGATTTTTTTCAACACCAAGATAATGTAAAAAATTTAAAATATAGGGGCCATAGTGATAGCACAGTGGTAGGGTGTTTGCCTTGCACACGGCTGACCCAGGAAGGATCCCCTCTGGCGTCTGATATGGTCCCCCAAGCCAGGAGCGATTTCTAAGTGCATAGTCACAAAACCCCTGAGTGTTATCGGGTGTGGCCCAAAAAACCAAAATAAATAAATAAATAAATAAATAAATAAATAAATAAATAAATAAATAAATAAATAAATAAAATACAAATGTAAAGCTTTATCCTCATCAGCCCATCTTATTTTATTGTTCTTTTTCCTATCCCTCCTATACATTAGCAGGAACAAGAAGAGAAATAAAGAGACTGAGAAGACAGGGCCCAATTAGAAGGACTCCTCGTATCCTGCTTAATTCTTTCTCTAGGCAACAAGTGCCCAGAAAATGCTGATTGTTGATATGCCCTTGTATTAAGTTGGGTTAAAGGTCTGGGGTAGAACTTCAGAAAATCTTCGATACCTCATAAAGGAAAAGGGGAAATAGCACAGTGATTGCCCACAACTTCTTTTTTTTTTTTTTTTCATTTATTTCCTCTAATTATTTGCTTAGGGTGGCAACACAAAGAAGTATATTCTTTGCATTTATTTATTTTCTGCATTTATTCAAAATGTTCCTAAATTGTATTAGTGTTTTCACTCATTGCTTACGAAATAACTCACTTCTACACATTAAATACAACCCAGCAAGGAGTTCTATTTTACACAGGAAGTGTGTCATCCCTTTAACTTTCAATAGGCTTTCAACTATTGTGCTAAGTGAAATAAGTCAGAGGGAGGGAGAGAGACACACAGAATAGTCTCACTTATCTATGAGTTTTAAGAAAAATAAAAGACATTATTGTAATAATGCCCAAAGACGAGAGACAGAAGGACCAGCTCACGATATGAAGCTCACCTCAAGCTCACCTAACAGCTACCATGACAATGTTAATGAGTGAGAGAAGTAGAATGCCTGTCTTGAATACAGGGAAGGGGTGTGAGTGGAGGGAAATGGGGTACATTGGTGGTGGGAATATTGCACTGGTGATGATGGGTGTTCTTTTTGTGACTGAAACCCAACTACAGTCATGTTTGTAATCATAGTATTTAAATAAAAAATAAATTAAAAAATAAAGAAATAAAGAAATGATCCAAGAGACACCAAAGACATCCTCAGAGAACCAACCAAGCTGATTTTCAAATTGATCAGTTTGTATGTGACTTGATATATAAGACAAGGACCAAAATTTTACTAATTCATGGTCCTCTTTAATTCTTCTAAGGTAGGAAGAAAAAAATAGGAAAAAATTAAAAGGTTCACTCTCAGATTATGTGAAATAACATTATGAAGAAGCAGTAGATTGACATACTGTATCAAGACATATGCCACAACTTCAGAAAATTTACTTAAAAATAATAGAAAAAATAACATTTGCTGCAACAGTCTTCATTGTTTTCTAAGCTGCATGTTTTAACTTCAGTAGAAAAGTAGACATGGTGTAAGGCCACCCAGGTTCAGCCAAGGTCAGCTCCTGTTTCCACTATAAGGAGTGAAACACAGGAGTTGCCTTTGCCCAAAAATAGCATGTGTCCATGTGGTGGAATTAGCTTGATATCACCAAGCCCCATACTTGGAGCCAAAAGTCCTGCTTTCAGAGGGAAAGGACTCTGAGCTCTTTAACATTGCTGTTATGCAGGTTTTTAATTAGTTGTAAGGTCACGGATAGCCAGGCCCTGAGATGTATCAGGATGCCCTGTGCTGGTGCCTCATGAGGATGTCAAAGGGGTTCACATTTGAGACAATATTTTTCTTTTAACAAGTCGTAAAGTGAGTGGAAGTTAAAAGAACTTGAAATTTTTATTGGTACCAGGTCATTTACCACAAACCCCTACAATTAATGAAAGTTGATTATATTATCATCCCTTCTTTATTCTCCAAAAAGCTGATCATTCAAATAAATCCAAATAATGACAAATTTTATTAATCAGATGAACCTTCAGTAGCAGATGGACTTTAAATTTTGAGCCTTCTAATGTGTTTTAATTCATGCATCCAAAATTGACATATAAAAATTTTAGCTGTGAAAAAGTGGTAAAATTTAGATAGCTATGCTTATAATGCTTTTTATTTGCCTCAAGAATCTACTTTCAGTAATTTTTTTTGCCTTTAAAAAGACTTTGGCTAACCTATTATTGTGTCATAAATAATGACTTATAAAAGTCACCTAATAAATCACTGCCCATGCTCACAGCTAAACATTTGTATCCCTTTTGTTTTTACAGATAGACAAAATGAAAGTCATAGATTAAATTAATGGAAGGAAAGTGAACAACAAACCATGGTTACTTCTACTTTGGCAAAGTAAATTATTCATGAAAACACTATTGCAGGCTTACAGTGCCAAAGGTAGCCCGTTGGATGACTTTTCTCAGCCTCTGGGCCATGGGAGTAATTACAAAGTTTGTAGCAATTACTTTTGGCATCTTCCCATTTCATATCCAATGTCTTTTTCCTACCTACTTTTCTAGAACCTAGGATTTAGTGGCCCTATCAAGGCTTATGGCTTTCCAAACTTTACTGAGTCATCCTATTCATCTCTATTATGCACTAATGTCCCCAGGGTTCCATAGTTGTTCTATCCACATGCATCATGTATGACCACATATACAAACACAGACACCTGGAAATATCAATAGTAACCTTTATTTTCAAGATTATTCATACTGAAGTATGATTGCTAAATATTTATGAATTTTAAGTGTAATTATAAAGTAACTGAAATATATTCCAGCTCCTCTGGAGAATAAAGTAAGCAATATAAATGTATTCTGAATCTGGTGATGCTTCAGTACAGAGTAAATAGAATTGATTGATTACAAAGGAAATTTCAATCATTTTAAGGCCTTTGAAAATTAATAGGTATTATAATTGCATGCAAGATATGTGGTTGGAAGACTAGTTGCCAGAATCAGGAAGAACCCATCTTATAGGATAATCAGGAATAGCAAACACAGAATTGGAGGTCCAAGAGTAGAAAGTAGGTATATATGAACTGAAATTTTTATGCTTATGGAATTTGTGTACTACAGAAACCAGAGTAGAAATTTCAAATGTGTTGTTATTAAAAGATCAGATATTTGGAAAGTAATTAGAACTAGATGAGATGAAGATGGAGCCATGATTTCCATAATGAGCTAGGGACCTTACAATAAAAATAAGAAAAACTGGGCCCGGAGAGATAGCACAGTGGCACTTGCCTTGCAAGCAGCCAATCCAGGACCAAAGGTGGTTGGTTCGAATCCCGGTGTCCCATATGGTCCCCCGTGCCTGCCAGGAGCTATTTCTGAGCAGACAGCCAGGAGTAACCCCTGAGCAACACTGGGTGTGGCCCAAAAACCAAAAAAAAAAAAAAAAAAAAGAAAAGAAAAGAAAAGAAAAGAAAAGAAAAACTATTACTTTCTCTGTTTCCGTTTCTCTCTTTTCTGTAAAGCCATAGTAAAAAATTGGCTACCTATGCCAAGGAAAGAAGTAACACAAGAAAGAGAATCTGGGATCTTGATCTTAGATTTCCCAGCCTCCAGGACTGTGTGAAATAATTTCAAGGTAATTCATCTTCTCAGGTAAATATAAATATGTATACATACATACATATATATAGTAGTAGCAGCTTTAGATGTCTACTAAATGGTGAAAGATTCTTTTGAATTAACAAAATGATATGGGATTACTGGAGATTAAAATGGTGGTGACTATTGAGCATGATGGTGGAGATAGTGGTTTAAAGTTAAGAAAAAATCATGGTAGGTCTAGAGTGATATTCAGGGAAGATATTTAGCATATTTGGTATTACTTACACTTGTTACCATTGATGGTAAGGAATTCTACTGGCAAGTAGTTAATGAAGGCCAGGAATACTTCTTAATAGCCTATAGTATAAAGAACAGATTTCTACCTCCTCTACCACTTTTGACATCAATAAAGTGTCATCCAGATAAAAACATTGGCATTGCTGTTAAATGTTTGGATAGAAAGATCATGCTATGGGATCTTGAAAGGAAAATTAAATGATTATTCTTCATCATAAAAAGAATTAAAATCTGTTAGAAAGTTACAAAAAAATTGCAATGGGTAAAGAAAAATTAGCACAAGGAACAAGGTGTTTGACTTACATGTAGCAGATCTGTATTTGATCCCCTAGAACCACATCTGGTCTCTGGAGTGCCACTAAGAGTGATCCCTGGTACATAAATAAACCCTGAGCACTCTGAGTATGGCATCCTACCTCTAAAAAAAAATTTGTGCTGTACTTATATTTTGTTTTTTCAAAATATTGTCTGATTTCTGTTGTGGTAGAGCAACTGGTAGAACTTGACAATAGTCAAATGAAAGGGCAGTGGATTAAACTTAGCTAACTTCAAAGTCAGGGTTATGTACAAAGAGCTATAGCATATGCCTGACTCAATACTCTGGTATTGCGTTTTATCTGTCACTGTAGTATGTTCCCTCTGAGCACTTCCATCTGAGTTCCTCATGAAATTCTTCACTGCTTAGACAATTTATCCCAACCAGAAAACCATGGTAATAAACCTGAGTACTAAACTGTTAGCTTCACATTATCATGTGAATACCACTAGGAATAGTCCCTGGAGACTTTCTGACCCAAGAATCACTGGGTATGGTCTTTATACAAATTAAAATATGTAATTATCTAAATATGTTATTCACTCTATTTTCCAACATAACTGGCTTTTTATAAAAGTCATTTTACTTTTCTGTTATTTTCTCTAGTTAAATTCTGCCCTATTTGCTAGTTATGACAAAGTCTTAACACCTGTTTCATCTTCTCCACCTGTTTCCATGCTCCTTCTTTCACTTTGCACTGAAAATCATCTCATGGACAATTTTGACCAGTCTGACTCACTCTAAAAATAGACACATGTCGATCATTGCTATACAGATTCTCAGAGTCTTCTCTGGCCTAGTGCAAAATCTTATGTCTATCAATCATGTCAAAGACTTTGAAATGGAACATCTGCCTTTCTTCAAAACTGCATTTCTAACAAATTCCTCAAAATGGCAGTCTCCCATGACTGACTTCTGCCAGACACATGGTGTTGATATGGCCAGAATCCCCCAAGATTTGTCCAGATTTATGATTATTTTGTGCTTTTACAAAAGTATGACTATCATACATATTTGTGACTAACTCTAATAACTATCATGAATACAGCTAGATAACATTTTACTAAATATAATAGTTATCTAAATGTAAACTGTTAATATTTTTCTCTTACTTGATGTTTAAGTTTAAAGTTGATGAGTGGAAAAAATTTTCATATATAATGAGTCATTCCTATCTCATAGTAACAAAAAGTCAATAGTCTAAAACCCAAATACAAAGGCGTCTAGATGTTCCAATATGAAAAGGTTAATGAAATAGCCTAGACTCATGTCTTTCACATTGTGAAGCAGGAAGATCTGGAAAAGTAAAAGTGTGAAGTAACCAGATGTCAGGGAACACTGAGTCCTAGAATTTACTGTGAACTAGAATAAATAGGTCCATGAAAACATGTCTAAATTGAAAAAATTTAGCAAAGAGCTTCCAAACAAAACTTCTTTAGAAGTAACAATTAGTCAATAATTGCAAATTTACAAATTCTGGTCAAAGAAACTAAAATCAAAGTACTAACAACCTTCAATAGAAAATTTAAATGCAATTAAAGTGAAAATATTGCTAAAATATCAAAAGCAAAAGCATAGATCATTTCTGAGAAATAGTGAAAACTATATATTTAAAAGCCCTCTCCTCCCCTCTTGATGTTTATTATTTCTGGGAACCATATAAATACCAAATACATTTTTTCATAACCAGGCAAATGAACTTATAGCAAATAGCTATAAGCACTGATAACAAAACTCATCATGCCTGCTCTTACCATAACATACTTCTTTCTTTTATTTCTTTATTTAAACACTGATTACAAACATGATTGTAGTTGGGACCAAATACATTTTTAATTTGATTTTCTCTGTCTCTTCACCCTCCATCTTTTCTACACACTGTATCACCCTAACATTAGAAGTGTGAGGTCAATCAATGGACACAAGGGGACTCACAATCTTAGTTTAACCACTATCCTTAATATGCATGAACTTCAGAAAAGTAGGTCATTAAAATCTGAAGGGAAATCTTAACTGTAACTGTTATGCCTGATACATAAGAGAACTGAGCAAAAACAGTTTTTCTTTGTTAACTCTTAATCTTTAGTCCAACTTTGGTAAATTTAAACATCTAGTATTCTGAGCACAGCACTTCCCAGAGTTACAGCTGTGCACAGTTTTCTATCTTAGGAAGAGATGTTTTTGCACAGGTCTGAGAAAATGCTACTCTAGGGAAATGCCGTTTTAATTTCAAGGGAGAGGGTAAATGCTCTTTTTTTTTTTTTTTTTTTTTGCTAAAACAGAATTTTTCCAGAGAGCTAATGTTGTATATAAATAATAAAAATTTTAATTTAAGATAACTGGAATTGTATTTTTGAGATAATATTGTATGTTTCAGGAATCCAAGGTCTACAGAGTTCACAAATCTTTTTACCATTTCTTAAATTTTTTGTTACAATATTATTAATAATTGTTTTTAATGGGCCTACTTCCAGTACTATACCTGTTATTATCAGGGCACCCATATCTTTTACCCTAAGGACCCTAAATCTCCTTTCTTTTTCACAACTTGATTTATGTGCAACATTTTCTCCATTATGTTTCTATTAAATTTGTTGCTATCTCACTGTGTATCTTTAAATCCCACACATGAAAAAGAACATTCTAAGTTTGTCCTTTTCATCCTCATCATGATCTACTTTAGTTTCATTGATGTTGCTGCAAATAAGTATATTAAAAAAGTCATTGCCACACATAATTAGAGAAGTTGAAGTCAAAACAACAGTGAGTTTGCTTTGGGGAATATTAAACTTCTTAATTTTCTCAAATTCTTTTTTATGAGCTAGGTAACAATAAGAAAAATGTAAACATAAAGGAAAATGCATGGTTTAATTGTGTAATATAAGGCTTTGAAATGAGTAAAAGATAGAGTAATTCATAGGTAGTGATACCTTTGTATATGTTCCAGAGACTATTAAGATGTAAGCTCATTGAACACTTACTATGCTGCTAAAATTTGATCTTTAGCAAGTATAAATGAAGACAAATACTGTTCTCAATACTGCAACTCAATTATGGTGTAGGCAGGGCTAGACCTAGTTTCAGTTCTCAAGAAGATGCCCTAAGATTTTCTGCTTGCGACTGAGCACCGAGGTACCACCATAGGATGTTCACACTTGTAACCAGGAACCCCTATGGACAGAAAAACTGAGAGGTTATTTTAAATGTGGTAAGGTTAAGACATTCAAATATAATGTTTTGAAGTGTTTCCTTCGGACTCAGTAATTTCCCATCATAATCTTTACCTGTAATCCTGTATAAGATCCCTAGTAAATTATTATGGACCTTTGTAGTAAAAACGGTAATTACACACCTGTTCTCTCTACGATGTTGTTTCTGTTGTTGCTGGTTTCTTTATGATATAATGTGTAGTTGGGCTTTTTGTTGTTTCTCCCCCCTTTGTTTTGGGCTCTACTCCTCAGTATATGGTGATTATTACAGTGTTTGAGGTTTCTATCCTATTTCACCTCATGAGGTGTAAATGAATATTTAATCAAGAAAACTCTATACAGCTAGATAAGTATTCAGATTTGAAAGAACTATATAGTGCCTCATGTCCAGGCAACAACTTAGGGAATTCATAGCTTTGAAACCAATTTTGCAAAGAAAGCCTAAAAAAAGAGCTCCTTTTGGGCCAGAATGATAGTACAGTGGGTACACAGCTCACCTGAGTTCAAATCTGACATCCCTCAAGCCCACCAAAAGTTCGTCTTCAGTGCTGAGCCAAGAGTAAGCCCTGACCAGAGGCAGGTATGGTCCCAAACAAAAACAAAACATACAAATAAAAAAACAAGAGTTCCTTTAAAGAATAGTAGAAAATTACTAATGGTGCACATGGTTTTCATCAGGATGAAAAATGTTAAGCACATATAGCAATTAATCATCACCTGATGAATATTTATGTTTTGATAATCGTAACCATTTCTTTAACTTTTATTGGAACAAGTAATTTAAAATTATGTTTGTTATGTGTCTGCCAAGGGGACAAGTTTGGGAGCCAGGGGGTGAACCTGGAAATACTGTTGGAAGGGGACATTGGTGAAGGATTAGTGTTGGAACATCGTATGCCTGAAACAACTATAATATGGACAACTTTGTAAACATTCCTAAAAAAAAAATAATAATAATAAATAAAAAACTAACAGGAAGATTGCAGAGAGAGATTAACAGAGGCAGAAATTACAATAGGAGACAGATAAGGAGACAAAGAGACAGAAATATTAAAATGACATATTTTATGTAGAGCACGTGTGAAAAACTTAAATGTTTCTTTAGATAAGGTGGTCAGAGAAAATGACATTTAGGTAAAGTGGAGAAGAGAAAGCAGCTGAGTAACAGTTCTAGGGAGTGACCAGTACAGGCACTGAAAATAGCTCATGGAAGGTCTTCAAGGTGGTATGTTAGATTTCTAAGACTGTTGTAACAAATGACCACAAATATAGGGGCTAAAAACAGTACACATTTGTCACCTTATAGTCACTAGTCCAGATGAGTTTTGCTGGTCTAAACTTAAAGTGGTACTAGGACAGTTTTCCTTTCAGATACTCGAGGGAAGAATCTATATCTGAACTTTTCCCACCTTTTTCACTTGAACTTCCTTCATCTTAGAAATCTTCAGGATAACAATTTAATATAGTGTAAATGACTTTTTTACCTTTATTTTTTATTTGTTCATTTTTGTTTGTTTTGGGGCCACACCTGGTAACACTCATGGATTACTCCTGGCTATGTGCTCAGAAATCGCTCCTGGCTTGGGGGACCATATGGGACTCCAAGGATCGAACCCAGGTCCATCCTGGATCAACCACATGCAAGCAAATGCCCTACTGCCACGCTATCACTTCAGCCCCCCACCTTTTTTAAAACTTCTTTTAGTTAGAAGCATGTTTGGGATTATTGCATATGCTCCCCTCCTCAGGTAATCCAAGATAATTTTCCTGGTTCAGATTTATGACATAATTATATCTGCATGTCTGTCTGATGTATGAGATATATCACATTTTCACAAGTGGTGAGGAGATAGGTATTTTTGGGGAGTCATTTTTCTGTTTGATATGGTGGAAATGAGTGTTTCTGTATCCTAGACAGCTGAGCCAGTGTTGCAGGGTTATTGTAGTGAAATAAAGAATGATGGGGTGATACCCTTTCCTGTCTTATAGAAACATTAATATAGCATTCATTGACTATTTACTTGGACTGCCTAAAGACCTAATATTGGTATCAGAAAGTGTGGACATTCAGGATTTATTGTTTTTGGTATTTTATTAACAGCAAAGAGAGTATCTAAATTCACCCACGTAATAATTAACTATAAGTACCACAAAAATTTAACATTGGTTATATTCTGTCATATACATTATAAAAATACATAGATTTCATATCTCAAGAAAATAGGAACTCTTATATGACTGAATCCAACCACAATCATGTTTGTAACCAAGGTTTTTAAATAAAATATGAAAAAAAAAAGAAAATTGAACTATGACAACATAGTTCTTTTTTTGGGGGGGGGGGGCACATCTGGTGGCACTTACGGGTTATTCCTGGCTCTGAGCTCAGAAGTCTGAGCTCAGACATCCATATGGGATGTCAGGGATTGAAACCAGATCAGCCACATTCAAGGCAAACGCCTACCCCTGTGCTATCGCTCTGGCCCTCTTACATTGGTTCTTAAGTTTTACAAAAAGAACATTGAGGGGGCCTGAATGGTAATACAGTGGATAGGATGTTTGCCTTGAACATGGCTGACCTAGGTTAATCCCTGGCATCCCATATGGTCCACAGAGCCTGCAAGGTGTGATTTCTGAGCGCAGAACCAGGAGTTAACCCCTGAACACTGCCGGGTAAGGCCCAAATCATAAAAAAAATATTGAGTCTTAAAAGAAGTTAAATAGGGGCCAGAATGGTGGCGCAAAAGGTAAAGTGTCTGCCTTGCCAGTGCTAGCCAAAGTGTGGTCCCAAAACAGAAAACAAACAAAAAAAGTTAAGTACGTTTTTTGAAAAGATATACCTGAGACCAGAAGCATACTATAGTATCTTGGTCATAATTTTATTATCTGTGGGTTTCATTTTCTAACTGCGACTGTTTCTATGAACACATGGAATTACGCTGGAAAAGATACTTTGTATTCATAGAACAATGAAGGGTGAACATTTGCTGATATAGTTCGTGGCCCTTTCTTTTCACCAAGAAAATATGGGAGTAGAGAAGCCTTGTTTATCCTTTGCACCACCTATTGTCTTCTGAGCCCCAACAGAAGTAACTTCCTGAGCACAAAGCCAGGCACAGCTGAATACTGGTGAATGTGATTCACAAGACCTTGATCCCCATCTAAAAAAAAAAAAAAGCATGACTAAGAGGATGCATATAGGCAAACTCTTTTATTGTTTTCAAGTTACCATATATGGCTCCGAAGTCAACTGAATTAGACAAATAAAGAAAATACACCCCAACATATGTGGATGAACTTGGGAAATTCTAATTAATATTCTTAGGTGGGGATATTAAAAAATAACTTGCTGCCTAAACATTAATCATTTTGAGCTTTTTTTAGTCAGACTGATTTATTTTGGTGTTTTTTAATTTATTTTTCTTAACTTTGCAATATATTTATTTATTTTTATTTTAGAAAGTTCAAGAATTTTTCAATCTTTCTATCAACCATTTTCCTCCAAATTTGGCTTGAGGCAAAATGTACCTTTATTCATAGCCAGTGAAGGACTAAAAGAAGCTCAAAACATTGCGGGAAGAAAAAGGAAATGGCCTCAATGATTAATAGAAATTTGGTTCTGCAGATTAGAAAGTTGATTGACACTAGATGTAAATTTTTCACATTAGGTTTTCATTCTGTGATCTGAAGATAATGTAATATTTACTGGCAACTTCCAACATGTTCCTAAAAATAATCTACTGAAGTAACTTCTGAAAAATGCAGGAAATGGTGAGGCAAATTGATTCACACAAAGAGGAACAAAGGAGTTTCTGACAGTCTGTCTCATAAGAAGGCTGGTTGGGGCAGATCCCAGGGGTAGAATTGGGTGTGTCTCTTGGATGCAGATCAAAACTGAAGTTCAGGGAGGAAGATTTGCTAATCCCTGAGCAGGTGGGTTAAGACTGAGCTCCATTCTGGACTTTACACGTCACTGCACCTTAATATTTCTCATAACTTCCCATAACTAAAATAAAAATATTTCCAGATACTTCTTTAAACTGTGTAATATAGTCATCATTTTGAACAGTTCACCTATATCTTACTGAACATAATTTATTATCTTGAATGTGCTGTATAAATCAACATATTGAACAAAAAACAAACCCCGGGTTATTTATATAGAAAGGCCAGCTTCGAGAACGTTTTGATGATTTATTTCATTTCAGGGAGAAGTTAAGAGGAAAACACGTACAAAGGACATTTCTTATGCTAATAGTAGGTCTTTTTCTTTGTTCATAGGAATAAAAGTCTGTTTCTAGCATATATCAAATTTAGGTTTCTAAAGTTCTTCAAACAGTTCAGCACATATATCAGGTATTTTTTTAAGTATTTATTAGAGCCATTAAATTACAATGTTATGTTTCCAATGGTAATTGCTTGATATAATTTTACTTATTTAAAGTTAAGAACTCGTAGCCTGCCAAGTTCCATTAATATTACAAGAGCTGGTACTAGACTTGAGGAAATAGTAAGTAGAAACTCTGAACAGTTTGAGCCAACAAATATTTGCTGTTCATTTATTGAAGGCATTAGGCTCAACCAAAACCCATAATATTTCGACTTTACAATGATGGAATTTAAAATCAGGTTTGTGCCATAAAAAGAATTCATAATCAGCTTGAAATGTGAGAACAATCTAAACATTAATTTGAAAAGAAAATAGAAAAAGGATTTTAAGCAGAATTTAAGTATTAAACTGTAAATTAATAGTAATTAATGTTTAGAATATATTTGGGAAGAAGACATTAAAAACTAATCATAATATTACCATACAAATAGATCACTGAGTGCTGCATATATGTCATCTGTAAGGAAACATCCTTTACAAAATCATTTCTAAGTCTTAACATTGCAATCCAGAAAGTGTACAAAGAATTTTTAGCCCCATTTTAAAGATGAAACAACCATGACTCAAAAATATAACAACTACCTAAAGGAATACTAAGACTCAAATAGAGATCTAGCTAGCACTAAAAGCTAAATTTTACCAGAAGAGAGGATTAGTATAAAAATTAGAGTTTGATGAAGTAGATTGAGGGGAGTATACAATAGGCATAACAGTACATAGTAAATATGGATGGGTCATCTGGAGACACATTGAGTACAAATATTAATGCTATCTGGCATGAATTTCTGGCTCAATTCTATTTTCAGAGCAGAAGTATCATATATTTTGTAGTTTGGCACAGTGACTGCTATATAAAAATGGCAAATTCAACAATTTTTTTTGTTGGAGGTAAAGGGATAGATAATGGATTTCTTTTCTTCCTACCCCATTGAAGACCTCTATAGATTAAGTAGGCTAAAGATCTATTTTTTTCTATTCACCAGAAAACAACCTTAAAATGGGATGTTTTGCTTTCATTATATTCTTACTAATGTTAATAAAAGTAGTCTGAATCAAAATATTTCATTGATGCAACATAGATATAATTCAGGTAAATCACAGTCAATCATCAGTGAACAGAAAATAGAACCTTGGAGTTGAAAAGGTAAAAATAAAAACAACCTATTTTAAGAAATATGCTAGTAAATAAGTGTTTTGATGACTTAGTCAGAAAAAACGGGGGCCTAAGAGATAGCACAGCAGTAGGGCATTTGCCTTGGACGCAGCCAACCCAGGTTAAATGTGGTTCAAATCCAGGCATCCCATATGGTCCCCCGTGCCTGCCAGGAGCAATTTTTGAGTGCAGAGCCAGGAGTAACCTCTGAGAGCTGTTAGGTGTGACCCAAAAAGCAAAAAAGAAAAAAATCAGAAAAAAGATAAACAGAAATGAAACAGCTACTTAAAAAAAATCTCAGAAGTGGAAAAAAATAACTGGGGAAGATAACAGTTAAAAAATAAAGGTGAAAAATAAAGTCAGTGGGCAGTGTCAAGTAGAAACAATGAAGCAAGTAAAAAATAAGAAAATACACACAAAATTTGGACCTCTTCTTTAAATAGTGTCATTTTAGGAATTTAGAACATCAAAGGTGACACCGAGTAACTAGGCCTCCATGCAGGTGAGGATGAGTGTTTGGGATGGGGAGATGACATTTCAAACAGGATATTATATTTTTTCCACATGGAGTGGCTAATGTTACATAACCGAAAAGCATTTACTTGATTTAGGCTAAATAGAAAAACCAGATTAGCACCAATAATATTAAAAATTTGGGATCAGGTGCCCCTGTTGGCACGGGGGACCATATGGGATGTTGGGATTTGAGCCATCATCCTTCTGCAGGAAGGACAGATGCCTTGTCTCCATGCTATCTCTCCCGGCCCCACTTTATTCCTTTAATTACATCTTTTATTTAATCTTTTTGTTTTATTTTAAAGAAACTCTTTTTTCTTCTTTAGATTTGTGTGAGCATATATATTCCTAGTTTTTGTTGGGCGTCTGTTTTCTTCTCTCTCCACCCCCAAATCCACCAGCAATATAATGTAGCACCACTTCTTCCTGCAAAGACATATTAAACAAAGGGGAAATTTTATATGTAAAACTAGCTCTTATCTACTAGGGATAAGAACTCATACTTGTTTACAACACAGGGATATCTCCCACACTGAACGTATGTCATGTGGAAACAACTTAAACTCCAGGGAACTAGTCACCGACCATCCAGCTTGACTCCTGGACCCCAGACATAGAAACGACAGAGTTCTCCACAACAGCTCCAGGAGCCCAATCCCCTCCAGGGCATGCATAATGCTGCTCTGACATCAACATGTGCCAGTGCTAAACTGATAACCTGACAATGAGGAAATCGGAACAACTTGATCTAAGAGCAAGTTGTCCTTCCTCATCAGGCAACAATAAGACAAAATCAGAACATGCTACCTTTTGATTTGTGCAAAAGCCTAAATTGCTATATACAGATGACTGAATGTTACAACCAGGACAAAACAGTACACATCCAGGGACCAACAACAATAACAGCAGCATCAAAAAGCTCTAGCCTAGCTTTTGGTCTACGATCTGTTCAACAAACAATAGCTCCAATTCCAGAGGTCTGACTGAGACAACCACAATTGAAAGTGTCTTTTGGAAACAACGAAAGACTTTATCCCAGGCTCCATCATAAGAGCAACATAATGATCAAGACTACCAACTACATAAGATGGATTAAAACGACTCTGAAGAAGCAGAACTGCTAGAACCACAAAGAAAGACTTCACCATAAGCTGCATTCCTTGAGCTGCACAGTCACCAAGATCTCTAGATACAGAGGTCTGATTTTACCATCCATGACGAAGCAGATGTCTTCCATACTCCACGAAAAGACCAAGGGGAGAGTAAATGATCATGCAAGGAGTCTATAGTTAATCCCATGACAGTACACTTCAGGGGGTGGAGAAATCCTGTATCTCCTAGGCCAAGGGAATTCCCTCTATAATATCCCCAATAGTTACTATGCCTATGCAGGGGGAAAGAAAAAAAAAAAAGGACAAAAACAATCATTTTTCCACAAATTTATTTATCAATTGATTGAATTTTTTGACGTTTTTATATTAATGTAGAGATTAAAGTTGATGTCTCCAATATTTTTTTATTTTATCTTATCTTTTTCTTTCTTTTTGCACTCCATCATGAGTTGATTTCAGAACCGAGACTGCTATGTAGTGCTTGTCTTTATTGCTGTGGTGCACACTGGATATTTAATTTGATATTTCTTTCTGTATTGTGGTGGTGTTTCAATTGCCTTTTTCATGTCCTTTCTCAAACTGAGGTTGAAATCCTCTGGAAGGACTCCACCTATTTTCAGCATATTTGACTTCTTTTTTTTCCTCTTATTTTGTACCCCAATCTATTGCTTTTCTTTCCTTCAAACAAAGCCACATAACTCGATTTATCTAGCTCCACTTCTTAAATAGAGGGGGAGACAGGGGAGGGTACCAGGACCAAACAGATATTTGATCACTAATAGTGAGCAGGACAAAGAGGGGACCACCTACTCTAGCAGTCCGGGGAGTGATGGTGGGTATATGGGTTGCAGAAGGGGAACTGGGATGGGGGGGCGGACAAATTTGGTGATGGGTATTCCCCTGATTCAATGTTGATATGTACCTAAAATACTACTGTGAAAGATATGTAAGCCATTATGATCAAAATAAAAATGAAAAAAATTTGGGATCATGGAGTTGATAGATTTTTATCAAGCAATAATTAGCTGACCTAATTATTGCATTCGATGCATATAGCTTAATACTACACAAAAATTTTATCTACTTTTTCTGTTTTCTTTGTAATAACAAGTTAAAAGCTGAATGATTTGTCCATAAAGTCAGAGGAAGCAAACCAATGGCGTTCTTCATGCAGGCACTATCCTTCTTTTTATTACCTCCTGCTTTTAGTCGGCAAGGCTTTGTTCTTGCTTATTTCCTTTTCTTCAACTTTTCAGTCTGAGAATCAGTGATCACCTCCTCCAAAGTGTCATTTTTTTATGACATTACTGATTACTTAAAATGCAAGTGAATGTTCCAATCTTTCACATACTTGGTATATAGAATTTTGTCTTCTTTGCTAGTCCAGTGTACCTTTCAAATTTTCAATAAAATAACCCTGTCATCTCTTCTTTTATGTTTCTGTGTTATGTGTATAATTGTGTGTGGTACGAGAGGAGTTAAATCACCATATCCTATTAATTCGCAAATTACTCACTCTTGGGTCAGAAACTAGGAACCAAATGGCACGATCATATTTGCATCATTGATTTCATCTTTGCTCAAAAAAGAGCAAGAAGCAAAACTGAGTAAACGTCATGTTCCCCCCCCCCCTTTAAACTTGGATTATAATAATGGGCATACAATCAGATTGATTTTGCATTGTATAACAACCTTCTATACTAACCTGAGCCTGTATTTACTTTGTTAAATTTTCCTGTCTGGAGCAGGTGGTAAATTCTAGGATTGAAAGGCAGGTGGAGGAGCAGGAGGGGGTATAAATCAAGGTTCAATTGCCCTGTTCTTTTTGGGGCAATTGGTGTGTTGTTTATGGCAATGGAGACTGAATTCAGAGGCCATGGCTGGCACACTGGCTGTCCTAAGTCTGCTGCCAAAGCATCCAACTGCATTGCTTTCAGAGCAAAGGTAATTAGGCATTCTTGAGGAGTCCTACTATTTTTCAGATTGAGTAAATCCCGAACAGGTGCAACCCTAATCTAGGGCCTTGGGAGGAGCGCTTGGAGAGCCAGCTGCTAGTTTTGGAGAGCTCCAAGTGGAAAGCAGAGGAGGGGAAGAACGTGTAGCAGAACTGAGCAAGCCCTGAGCCCAAAGTGCAGCGTTTCTAATACCAGAAACATTGCCGGCATTGAATCAGCAAAACTCCCGCTCTGGCATGTGTCCCCGCAACACCCTACTGAGAACGGAGTAGGATGTCAAAAATCAAAACTCAAGTCTAGAAAATAAAATACATAGGCTCTGTGGCTATTCCAGGGCTGATGCTGTATAAAAGTAGGAGACTCTGTTGCCAGTGGATTTATCTTCGTGTTTAATTTCCCTTTTCTTCTTCTGAATAATCCAAATCCAGAGAGCAGGATAAATGGCTGGTTCATGCGCCCTCTTCATGACAGGCTTGCAAAAATACACGAAGGATAACAGGGCAGTGTGCCCAGAAAACCCGAATTTGCTGTTGTCCGTTTTCATTTGTGGTCCAGCAATGTTTAGCCACTATAGATCAAGCAAAGGAAAAGGAAAGTCTAAAGGGAAATAGTGGACAACAAAAGGCAAGGGGAAAAACAAGGAGAAGCAAGGAGAGGGATGAGGAGTGAGGAGATAAAAGGAAAGTAAATACAGATGGATAAACTGGACTCTGGTTTTTAAAACAGAGGTAAGTTTACATGAGGGGGCTAGAGAGGGGGTTTTGGGGACAGTAGTGTGCATAATGGAGGGAACAACCACTATTCAAAAGTAATTAAGTGTGTTAGAAATCTAAGTATTTCAATAAATATGGTAAATAAAAATGTTTTTGCTGAGCCAGAAATGTAGTACAGTGGGTTTGTGTTTTCTTGCATGTGCTCTACCTGCTTTATTCCCCAGCACACCAAGTGGTTCCATGAATCGTATCCCACTAGGAGTGACCCCTGAACAGAACTAGAATTAAGCTCTGAGCAGAGCCCACTGTGGTCCCAAATATACAAAACAAAACAAAACAAAATATTTTGTCACCCACTTTAGGCATGAGGTTCCTTGATGGGCAAAGACAGAAACACTTAGGTTGAGCTGAAGTACAGGAGAGGGTCTGTGTGTGGTTGGGGCTAGGAAAGGTCAGGGAGAACTGGGGGCCTTTGATGTATGGTGTCCAGACAGTGTTCATTCCAGGGCTGACCCATAGATGAATATGAGCTAGACACATGGGCGTTTTAAAACATCAGAAAAATGAGAAGACAGTGAATTATTGTCTAAACTAAGCTCATGGACTATGAAAATAGACCAAGTAGCCAAATGGTAAAAGGTTAATTTCTGGGTCTCCAACCCTACGGCAAAGTTTCTCAGGGAGATTAGTTTTTGTTCCTAACTAAATGAATAGGCCAAGCCACTACCTCTTGGTTTCGCAAAACTAAGATTTATTGATCAGCACTGAACTAAATTTAGCAATTTAGTGTCGACATATGCTCTAGCTTTGGGCTTGGGAATATGAATATTTTCAGTAGGACTAATATTTATTTTATAGATGGTATTGAATGCTTGGCAAACTAACAGCCCCATTTCCCCTTCCAGGGCCAGAGCCTCTTTAAATAGCTAACCCTTGAAGCTGACCTGTCCCTGATGCATAGAAGTTAAGAACAAATGTGTTTATTTGGAAAGGAGACTACTTGAACAGCTACCTAAATTGCTGTGACTCCCAACCACAGCAAAACATGTCTTGGCTACACTGGCTAGGGAAATGATGGATGTGACAGGGGTCGCCATTATTTAACTCTAGTGCCACTGAGAGGATGAACGTGCAGAACGGGGGTAAGGCAAGCAGGAAAAATGGGGGAGGAAAAGAATGAGAAGAAAAAAAAAAGAAGCTCAATAATTGGAGGAGGTGAAGTGATACCAGTGATTGCCTGGTGTGACATTAATGGTCCCAGAACTTTGGTTACTTTCTCTGAGTGTAAACCCGAGAGCAGCTGTGACCTCTGGAGAACTCATTTCGATGTGGCATCTCAGAAAGGACTGATTTTGAACCGAGGAAAAGCCTGCTCTTCGGAAGACTCAGACGGGTATTTGGGAAGGATCCTGTAAATATACACAAATGTCCCTCCTGGAGGCAGGAATAAAGGGGAGAGGGATCATATTTTAAAGCTCCATTAACAAAGAACTTTACTCAAGGAGGAGCTGTTAATAAGTAATGAAACAAAGTGCCTGTTATGGAGATTAAATGCTCCTGTGTCTAGGTACAAAGTTCAGGCTGCAAAGTGCAGCTGTCACCCTGTCTATAACCCCTCTGCAGCCTTAGAACCTCTGGTTCAAAGTGTGTCTTGCTGTCTTCCTGTTACCAGACTGCCCAGTGCAAGGTCCAGCCAGGGTTCAGAGTTCAGCGTCTGAGGCTGGGCTGACTGCCTCTTTGTTTAGCTCGGGCAAGCTTTAGATAAGCCTTGAACTGCTTATTTAAGATGATTATTACATACAACTGACAGATTCTTTTCCCAGAGTCTCACACCTATGCTTATAGTCAAGCTTAAATAGAGCCAAACGACTTTCTTGAGGATTTGTGTATGTATAAGAGCAATTGCTATCAGGACATAGAAAGACTTGGTTAAAAAATACTTTTAAGGAATAACAAAGTCCTAGCAGACATGTAAAACTAAAGATGTATGAAGTATATGTCAGAGCAATTTTAAGACAGGTCAAATAATTTTCTGTTTACTAAGATCAAAGGAACACTAGATTCAACCTTATGAATAAAATAGATCCTTTCTGTCATGAACTGTTATTAGTGCTGATTCATTTCCTTTTGGAGTCCTCATCTTGGGTTGATCTTTCGTTTGTACAGAAAAGTTTGAAGGGGATACAAACGTTTTCAGGTAGTTCCAATATAGTGACATAATCTAACAAGAGATTTGTGCAGATGGCACACCCAATTTATAGATGAGGAAACAGAGACTTAAAAATATGGCACAGGGTCACCGGAAGTGCATGGCAATGCTCAAGACCACACCTCCCATTTCTTAAACCTTTTCTCTCAACCTGTTTTCTCTAGTCCACAACTAACTTAGGCTCTGATATTTACTAAATATTCATTAAAAATGGGTAGAACACTTTTTTTTATTCTTTACCAAGATAGAAGTAAATGGACTCAGAATAGGTTGGGAAAAGTCATTTGAAAGAACACTTTAGGTAAGACTTTAGGGAAATGATGCATGATTGCAGGCTGGCCTGGTGCCAGGCAATTATGATTTATTTTCTCATGAAGTCTAGGGAGGCAGGATTTTAGACTTGACGGTTAGGGTGCTGCTCCTTCTAGTGATAGGACAGATTAATCTTTTACCCCAGAAAGGAGCACAGCTCTGCTAATACACTAATGCCCCAAAGAATTAGAATGTTACTTACTTATGACTCCCAGTATTAAATAAACTTTACTTTTCTGAAAGTTGAATAGAGTTTAAAAAATCATCATCAAGAATTATTTGGTAGTTATCTATCATGGTACCCTGTTCCAGATATTTATTGAGGTCTTAATTTTAGTTGGTAGATGTTTGCATATATCTTTTTCAGTATATATTCATTACCATACCTATATATAAGCAAGGCAAAGGGCATAAATATCAATTCAGAAACATTCCATTCCTTGTCTTCAGAAAGCTTGACCTAGAGAAGAGAGCAAAGATCAAGAACAAACCTTAGTAGTCTCACTGAGAAACACAAACAAAACAATAACACATGGGGAAGAAAAGCAAGCGTGAAGTTGGGTATTGAAGGCATGCCTGCTCAGAATCAGACCCCAGAATGAGTGATTGTTCTAATCTAAGTTTTTAATTCACATAACTTGCACCAAAAGGGTAGATCTTATCTTCATTATTTAGATACTTTTACTGAAACTCACTGAGATGAATTAAGATATTTCTCCAAAGCAGGACAATTTGGGAAGAACTAAACATGAATTTGCTTCCAGTTCTCCTCATATAGTACAATGCAAAAGATTGGAAAAACAAACACCTGGAGAAAAAAACAACAAAGAGCCATGGATGAGTAATATATTTGTTAGAAAAAAAAGATGACATCAGGATTTTATTGTACCTTGGAAAGCGGAATAGGAGGCAGTCTTTCAGTGACAGATGGTGTTTGAAGACATAGAGTCCTAAAGGTTGAAGCTAAAACGTGACTGATGATATAAAAAAAAAGTAAATGTGGCAAATCCAAGTATGAACCCACATAACACATAATAATAGAAAGTTTTGAACAAGATGCTTTTATTTTTCACTGTTGCTGGGACCTCATATTGGGGCTCAGACACCAAACATGTTGATGACACTTACCTTGAAAATATATGGTGAAAATGGTACCTTATCTGTTTGTTTTTTTTTTACTCAACATCCATAAGCTAAGTCATATAATGCTTAGAACATAATTTTGATGAGTAATAATTTGACAAAGTACTGGCCAATAGTTTTAAAATTGTGGAAGTTACCAAAAATAAGAAAAATCTGAGAAATAGTTGAGGTACTTAAATAAGAAATGGAAAAAAAGGTGTAATAGTGTATTCTTGAAGTCATGGAATAGAAAAAGAACTCTAGATTGAAAACTAAGAAAATTCAGCAGCCAGAGAGTTCATACAAGAGCTAAATTATTTGCCTTGTTATGTTGCTGATCAGGGTTGATTCCTGGAACCACATGGTCCTCTGAGAACAGAACCTCAGAAGAGCCACAGAACACTGCCAGGTGTGGTCCAAAACTCCCTCTTACCCTCCCCACACCAAAAAAAAAATTTGTAGTATTGGTTACATAGGGGCCAGAACTATAGCCCCGTGGGTGGAGTGTTTGCCTTGCCCATGGTCAATTGGGGGTTAAAATCCTGGTATTCTATGTGGTTTCCTGGAACCTGCCAGAAATAATTTCTGAGTGCAGAGACAAAAGTAACCCCTGAGTACTGCCAGGTGCAATATATAAATACAGATTCTAAATCTTTGGCTATGTATTTGCAAACACTTTATTTTTGTTATAGTATATGCCTTATTTGTTAACCTATTTGCATATATATGTACTTATTTTTATTTATGAAAATTAGAACAATATTGAATGCCTTATATCTAAGGCAACACTGATATACACAGATATATAGATAATTATACATACCTAGGGATTTCCAAATAACTCTAAGACCATATGACCTCATGGAATAAATTTGTACTAGTGAGAATTTTAAGTCAGCTTCAAATACAAATGAAAAAAATAAATTGTGTTTGGAGTTGAGATTTTCCTTATATTTCAATAATAAATACTATCTTGACTATAATTTTGACTTAAATAGAAGAACGAAGACATAAAAAACAGCTGATTGTGTGCAATATGCTAATATTACGGTTCTTGTGTACATTATGGCATTGAGAAAGCAAGAAAATAATAAGTTAAAAAATTTCTCCCATCCCATAGAAATGTTCTCTATCCTCTTGAAATGACAAGATTCTCAGACCAGAAAGATATTACAGTGGTCTAAGCATAGCATGCATTGCAATGTAGGAAACCCAGGATTCTGAGAACCATATGGTTTCATGAGCACCAATTGTGTGGACTCAAACCATCATCCCCCCAAATGGAGAGTTTTCTGTGATCCTGAATGATAATTTGTACATCACTTTAACTTATTAAATCCATTTTATGTATAATTTCCCATAGTCCCTTCAATGGGTGCATTGTTCTTTCCACATATTTTTTGAAGATAAAGACATTTTGACTGAAAGAGACTCATAGACTTTCTGAAGGTTATCTAAGGATTCATTAGCAAAATAAAAAATTAGGCTCCAGTAATGTCACCGAGGCCATAGCTATTATCTGCATCTTTCTGTCTCTTTTAATTCAGAGAAGCTCTCAGTTAAGAGATAACATAATTAAATAACTTTAGGGGAGATGCAAATGAATAAAATGTTGGGGAGAGATGAAGATAAATTAATCAAAGAGAGATAGCTAAGGAATGCATGGTGTTCCGGAGACAGTAAATTACATGGCCATTGTAAGTAATAAGATAGGGCAACAAAGAAAGCCAGGGGTATTCTGGTCTGTACTCAAAGAGGAATATGATAACCTGATGAGAAACTGAGGGTGCTGACAGCATGAAGTGCTGAAATCACGCTTATTATAGGGACTCATTTCAGGGATCTGTGAGTACTCAACCTGCAGACTTTCTTAAACTCCCAAGAGAAACATAAATATTGAAAATGAGAGAAATACACAGACTGAAACTGTAAATATTCACTACTTTCTAAAGGCAATGCATTGTAAAATCAGATGGAATTGACTGCAAGGTGGATAACTGGTTTGGGAATCGTATTGACAAAGTATACTCAAAAAAAATTTTTTTGACTTCGCTTTATCATATGGCTGCTTCTTCTAGTATGAGGTCTCACCGATATGTATGTAAAATGAGTGACTTATTTCCTACTTAACAGAATTGGTCAATAAGAGTTTGCTCAAAATTTTCGCTCCTTCAATATAGAATGATCTCACTCATAAGCAAAATATAAAGAAGCATAATGTTGTAATAGCAAATGACCAAGGAGTAGAAATAGAGAACATGGAAACTGGTAATCGGTAGAAAATATGCAACATAAGAAGTCTGGGTGATGGGGCAGGGAGGAGACAATGCCTATAGTGGAGGGAAGTACTCAAAACAGGAAAAGGAAGAGATGCTAAAAGGTGGTAAAGTGTTATGTATAAACCTATCAGCGACAGTACTGTAAACGACAGTTCAAAAACTAAAAACAAAACACCACACACACACACACACACACACACACACACACACACACAAAAAAAAAAAAAAAAAAAAAAAAAAAACCAAACAATCCCCACCTTTCATAAAAGCAGACTGCTGGATGGGAAGCAAATGTTTGGGAGGCATTGGTGAAGAAAGTGGACACTGGTGAAAGGATCAGTTTTCAAACATGCCTGGAAGTTAATCATGAATAATTGTCATTTCACAGTAACTAAATATTTTTAAAGTCTAAAAACATAGCTCTCCCACAACTCTACCATCATGCTATCTCCCTCAACACGGGAGAAAGAAAGTCCTGAGAAATTCACTTCCAGGTAGTATTTTCAAAAAGGCATGTACAAAATGTGTATAACTGGGTACATTGAGATATTGAAGTTCTTTTCCTTATATGATTTTTCACAGAATTTATTTTTAAACTGACCTCTTTGACAATTTGGTATCCAGAAGAATGTCATTTGAATTATTACTGGAATAGAAAAGATTGCTAGCATTTGTGAATTATTATATTTTTCTCCAGCTGACAAATGGAGTAAGCTCATCTACTCCTTAAGCTATCAGAGCAGTAAAGAGCTAATCATGACTGGGTTGGAGGAGGGAAACGTTTTGCTAGACTTACATGACTACATTTTTTAAGACAAAATATGAATGTTCCCTAGAAAAACTCTTAAGTTGGAATTTTTAGAAGACATTAGACAATAGTAGACAAGGAAAGACTTTAGAGACGCCTTTGGAAGGTGATTAGATCATCGATGAACATTATGTATCTTATAAAAGGACACCAAGGAGATTCTTAACTCCATCATGTGAGAATATAGCAAGACAATCACTATTTCTAACTGTTCAGGAAGCAAATTCTCTTTCGACACTCAATCTGCCAGATCCTTGACATTTTGCTTTGTAGGTTCTGGTAATATTATTTAAAAAAATGTGACGTGTAAAAAAAAGCTTAATCTATGGCATACTATAATAGCATCTAAATTGACAAAGGGAGTGAATTTGTCCTATAATTAAAGACAATGACTACTGAGAGAAGACAAGAGATATATATTTTTTTATTTCTTTCTTTTGGGAAGCACCTGGTGGTGCTCAGGGTTTACTCCTGGCTCTGCACTCAGAAAACACTCCTGGCATGTTCGGGGAACTATCTGGCATACCAGGGAATCGAAACCAAGTCAGTCACATGATATATCTCATATGTGTTTGCCTATATATATGTTTGCCTAAACATCTACCCATTCTGCTATATATGATATATGAGATATATCTTTGTTAGGAAAAGAATATTGAACTTTGTGTATATTTATTTCTCTTAACATTTATGACTAATGATGAGGGAAGCCACATTTTAACTCCTCACATTTTTCTACTTTTTGCCATTTACTATCAATATCATCTAATTACCAAAGTCAATCAAGGACAATGATGTATTTCTTAGCCTGATAACAACATGAAGAATTTTTCTTTAGAGCTAACTTTCTAAAGATATGGGTCTGCATTTTCTTCGTCCTATAACAGAATTGGAATAACACCATCTGGAAGAAATAATTTAATTGGGCAAAGAAAGGTTTTGAAGAAGAACTACAGTAATTACCAAAATTTGAGCTTGTTCCAGTTTGACCATAAAGGAGACCAAGGAAATAATAGAAATTGTTTCAGAAGGAATTTTATACTAAATTCTTGGCAAGGGTGTTTTGACCACAGGGGGGAAAAATCTAGGCAAAGAGTTTAGAGAAAACTTGAAAATTTGAGAGTTATCAGGCTTCCGCCATGAAGGAGACAGAGAGGTAGTTAAAGAAGAAGGTTAAATGTGTTGTTTTGATGAAAAAAGAGACAGAACTATCCATTCCTTACTTTGTTCTTTACTCTAGAATAGGAACAAGGCAGAAAACTATCCTTCAAAGAAGTGAATGTGGTCATTTCTTGCTTCTTTACAATTTTTTTTGTCTTTTTTTTTAGGCTAAACATTTAAATGCTTCTGAAAACCCAACCTCTTTATGCTAAGACATTGATTGTATACCTCTGGCTTTCAGCTTCTTTATCTATGTAAGTATTATATCTAGTATATAAGAATTATATCTACTATAGAGAAAAAAGTCTATTTATTATTTGATTAATGTCATATGATAACTATTAAAATTTTAATTTATATTGGCATTTTCGGCATAAGTACCAAAAAGGAATTTTTCCTAGTATCAGCATTTTATGACTACAATGATTATAGTAGCACATTGCCTAAAATTTAATTAAGATCTGAAAAAATGTATCCACAGAACAGTAATTCATTCATGTTTTTTAGGGGATTATTACCAGACAAATATGTCAATTTGAGGAACAAAAGGACTCCCCAACTTTACCACAAAGAAAATGACTAAGTTTAACCACTAGAACCCATGATTTTCTCCAGCATCTCAGACATAGTAGACTGTATGTTTCTTAGTAGTATAAATTTGGTAAAAGCCAGCTGATCGCTGGTACTTGGAAGATTTCCACAGGTAACTCCAACTTCTGCTTCTGAGAACTATGTAAATTAATCTTTTTAATAAAAATAGAGTCTAAACTGGAGTGCTAAGGACACACTCAGTATGGCATGACCTTCTGAATATATTCAGAAATTAAGTATACTCAGCATAAGACATGGTTCTTTCAAGACATATTGGGAATTGTATGTAACAATTTTTAACATATTTATACTACCAATTTACAAAGTTTATTCATTGTTAGCACATTAGAGAAATTTACAGTTGGCTATATTTCTAAAACAAATGTGGGAATGTGAACTAGAGTAATAATAGAGGTTGCCTTGCTATGGCTGACCCCACTTTCAAGCACTTCTAGAAGCGATTCTTTTTTTTTAATATCTTTATTTAAGCATCAGGATTACAAACATGTTTGTAGTTGGATTTCAGTCATAAAAAGAACACTCCCCTTCACCAGTGCAACATTCCTTAGGAGTGATTCTTAAGCATAGAACCAGAAGTAAACTGTGAGTACAGCTAAGTGTGGTCACCAAACACCAAAAAGTATTATAGAAAATAACTCCTAAAATCCCATATATATTTTCTGAATTGATGGTAAATTATGTACCTGTAATATGAAGTCAAAAATTTTTCTGTGAATGTGAGAACCTGAAAATATTCAACTATTTCTCTGAAATCATATTTTTCCAAGTTATGGTTATAAGTTCCTATGGTTTATTTATTATATCATTCATATGAGTTCCCTGACTGCTCTTCTTACTATGTAGTCAGTGAGTACAAGTGAGATTAAAGTTTAGGAGAAACAGTTCTTTGTGTCTCAGCTCCTGTATTGCCCAAGCCTACCAACCCCAGGGCTCAGGGTCGAGAAGTAGAATATAAGTTATAACAAATGATGTCAGAACTGAACAATAACTGAAGTGGGTGCATACTATAATATGTGGTTAACAGAGACACAGGAAAACTTACCTCATGTTTTAAACTTAATTGTCAAACATGTTTACTTTATTATCTTAATTTTTTGCAGTTCTTTGCATATTTTTTCATATTATTTTGTAAGTAACTAAAAATTCAAAGACTCTCACTCATGAACTTCCCCACATACATTAAAACAAACACCTGACTCAGTTTTTTGTTTGTTTGTTTTATTTTGGGGCCACACTCAGTGTAATTTAAAGCTTACTCCTGTCTCTTCACTCAGGTATCACTCCAGTTAGGGAAATCCCATGAGGTGCCAGAAATTGAACCTGATCTGAGCATGCAAGACAAGCATACTACCATCTTTTCAACTTTATAATTTAGTTCTTGATATTAAACTTGAGCCAGAGCTATATGAGAATGATGTACTTTCTGTTTACAAAACCATCTGCAGAGATGAGTGGAATGAATATTATTATGATTTAAAAACTAAACTCTATAAACATGTCAAAGTAATTAATTTTAAAATAAGCACAAGAGATGATAAAATGTGATGAAAGTGAATGACTAGTTATGTGTGAGTGCTCAATAAATGTAAATGTACAATAATGGTGATATAGAGGAAACAAAGCACTTTATGTAGTTAGGTACATATGTTTTCCAGAATCATAATTTCCCAGCAGTTATCCATGAAAGGTTAATGTAGTTAGGTACTGTATTTAATCTTAAATTCTGTTTCCAAATAAGGGAAACAATGACATAGTCAACGAAGTAGGAACTACATCAATAATTCTGCATAAAGAAAGTACTTCTCTCATTTTGTTTTCATTCTTGTAAAATCAACCAAATAAGCAAACTGAATTTTGCGGTGTCTACCTGGAAAGATGGAGGAGAGTCGTGGTCCTCTTTAGGCAGAGGTCCTGCATTTGGTTAATGCCTAAGATTATTGTGATCAGGCAAGATATGTTAGGAGTTTCAATTCAGTGACTGCTGTTTAAACTGCAGAGTTGATATACAAATGATCCATAACACAGTTTGGCATATTAAATCATCTTCACAGTTTTAATATTCCATGAAACCCAATCTACATATAATGGTGGCACAGAAGATAAAAAGCTGAAAAGAGTCTCCTGTTTCAAAAGGCATCAGGCACGCTACTTTATTTTCTTGAAGCAGACTAAATTCTATAAATCCATTGCTGGAAAAGGTTATTAAGCTGCCAGACCTTTTTTCTCAGTTCTTAATTCCCTGCCTCTTCTCACAAGCCACATGGAAATTCCTCTTTTCCTTTGTCTTTCTTCTCAGTTTTCTTCGTATCTGAGAGTTTCTTTCCCTAGAATGGCATCCCTTAGAATCTTTAGACCAGAAAAAAAAATTTTATGTTGTCTTGATTTATATTGTATTTAGAATTTTGGATTTCTTTTTATCCCCACCCCCTTGTTTTGTTGCATTTGACATAGCAATATATAGCAGAATAGAAGACACAATGGGACAGATATATTGTGATGGAATTCTAGTTTTCCAATATTCCAAAGATAGCACTGAGATAACACAATTTCAGGGTGCAAATTATGACTCTATATCACTATATTGATGCCTATAACAATAGACTGCAAAATGGTTGACTATCATATCAGCCTATCATATTAGCTCTATAGTGAATAACCACAGATATTAGAGTATAGACAGAGCATAAAAATTAACTTTACTTCAAAATATATTTTTAATCCAGGGGAGAGAATAATAAAGCATAACTTAATTGTATCTTTTGAAAAAAAATAGTGGAGATATTCTATGTTATATTAGAATTCAAACTGATGTTCTCAAATATCATTGCCAATTGCTTGGCATCAGATTCCCTGCCCCCCCCCATGACACTGTTCCTGCCAAAGTTTTTCAATAGTGCCTAGACCAGTTTTCTTAACTTTGGCACTATTCTCATTTTGGGTCAGATAATTCTTTGTTGTGGAAGCTTATCTTGTGTCCTGCGACTGTGTAAAAGTATTTGTGGCCTCTATTCCTGAGAGGCCAATATCCTGACCTCTACTTATGACCATCACTGCCAAATAAATCCTGGGGGATAATATATTTCTCACAATTGAGAATCAAAGTCCTAAACTAAAAAGTCCTGTATATCTCATCTATTTTTTCTCTTCTTTTATGTTTGCATGTTCAGACCTAATCTTACAATGTTCAAAATCTATTCATCTTTTTTTTTTCTTCTCAGGAACCTACTTAGCAAGAATGAAAAAATATTTGTTCCATTAAAATAAAAAATAAAAAGAACCTTCTTAGTTATATGCAATTGCCTTGATGATACCTTTGTATGCAGTAATAGTTTCCATCAAGCCTCAATGTATATGTAATGCTTCAAAAGGAAAATCTGTATCAATATAGAAAAAAACGTATTACTAGAAATTCTTTTTTTTTGGGGGGCCACACCCTGTGATGCTAAGGGATTACTCCTGGCTATGCGCTCAGAAATCAATCCTGGCTTGGGGGACCATATGGGACGTTGGGGGATCAAACTGTGGTTCCTCCTAGGCTAGCACAGGCAACCTAGGCTAGTGCCGGCAAGGCATGTGCCTTACCGCTCTGTGCCATCGCTCTGACCCCTTATTACTAGAAATTATAAAGAAGTCTTTAGATATTTGTTTTTGAAAATCAAGTCTACCTTGATTTTTATGGGATTAAGTTTATTAACTAAAGAATTTTAAAGTGACAATATGGAATTAACTTAAAATACTTGTGGAGAATTTCTGATTGGGAGTTAGAACCCACTTTGTAAAAATTTGTTTACTAAATATTTTATTGATATCTGATGAAAGTTAAACACTATGGATTTTCTACAACTTAAAAAAATAGGCTTAAATCTCTAGAGCTTACATGCCTTTTTTTTAGCAGATAGGCAAATCTCTAGTATTAAATTCTGGATATTGACAACAAGATCTATATCAGCTAATGTAAGCTTCCTTTAAAAAGATTCTCCCTTCTTTATTAAAATACATCAACTTATTTCTCAATTTATCCCATGATTTTTTTAAAAATCACTCTCTGATTTCAGTGAATGAGATAGCTTCTCTGTTGAAAATGTATCCTTCTGGGCTGGAGAGATAGCATAGATGTAGGGTGTTTGCCTTTCATGCAGAAGGGCAGTGGTTCCAATCCCCCATTCCATGTGGTCCCCCGAGCCTGCCAGGAGTAACCTTTGAGCGCTGCCAGGTGTGACCTAAAAACAAAACAAAACAAAACAAAACAAAACAAAACAAAACAAAAAAAAAAAGAAAATGTATCCTTCTTGGCCCTTGCAACAAGTTACCGGGTAGATAGCACAGCAGTTGGATGTTAGACTTGCACACGGCCTATTTGGGTTTGATCCTCAGCATCTCAGAGATACTCCAAGCCTGCCAGGAGTAATTTCTTAGTGCAGATCCAATAGTATGTCCTGAACATAGGCAGGTGTGATCCCCAAACAAACAACAATAACAAAAAAATACCAAACTTATCCTTTTATTTGCATCTTTAATATCATATGCTTTTGGTAATATGTTCTCTGTCTACAGATAATAGTGTACATTTAGTCTTTGCTTTTCTTTTCTTTTTTTTTTTTTCTTTTTTTTTCTTTTTTTTTTGTTTTTTCGGGCCACACCCCGTTTGATGCTCAGGGGTCACTCCTGGCTAAGCGCTCAGAAATTGCCCCTGGCTTGGGGGACCACATGGGACGCTGGGGGATCGAACCGCGGTCCTTCCTTGGCTAGCGCTTGCAAGGCAGACACCTTACCTCTAGCGCCACCTCACAGGCCCCAGTCCTTGCTTTTCATTTCAAATTTTTCTCTTGCATTCTCATAGCTACGCTTTTGTCCTTTCTTTTCTTTAGAGTATCTCAATGTAATTTTTAGAAAAAAAATATAAACTCTTTAATTTTAACTCAACAGATCCTATGGATCTACAGATCTTTATCCTATGCATACTGTTTGATCTTCACAAATCTGCTTAAACTACTTTAATTAAGGAAGCTAATCCAATTGTTACATTCACCGGGGTTTTGAGAATTTGACATCAACACCCCCTGAATATTCTAACTTTCTTAGCTCCCATATATTTGCTCATGATTTTCTATTTATTATATTTTCTACTTCTTTTCCTGTTCACACCTCCAAAGTTGTGAAGACAGTGAACTCAAAGGTTCAAATATCTGATTTTCTATCTAATGTATTCCAGCCCTCAATAGCTCTTTCATTCAAGGACTCCAACATTGCTATAAAAATAGATTCAGTTGCTCCCTTTTAACTTAGAGATGGCACTCATGCTTCTCTGGGGAACTCCTCTTTATATGACTCTCTTTTCATGATAGGACAACATCTTCAATCACATTGAATACAATCCTTTGAACTTGAAAAATTATTTGGCTCAGACTACAAGGCTGTCATTTCATGTTTCTACCAGTGAATTTACTATAAATACTGATGTAACTCTTGACAGAAGCAGATAGGGGAGGGTATTAAGTATATGATTTTTACCATTTGGAATTTATTATATGGGTATGAGTACACATTTGGAGAGAGTGGGAAATATGAGGAAAACATATATTTAATTCCAGTTTAATGTCTAATATTGAAAAGTTAGAGATTATAATATAATAAAATATTTAAATTTTAATGGAAAATACATAAAACCTGACTGAGAGATCCCAATTTTCTTTGGAGAATTAAAAATGGAAGAATTTTAAGACTCTTCTTTTATTGTAACAAATGTTCAGGACCAATTAACCTTCTAAACTGTAAATACCCCAACAAAACATAAAACATTATCAGGGCTAGAGAGATAGTATAAATGGTAAGAGCTTGCCTTGCTTGTGGTTTACCCCAGTTCAATTTTTAACAGCACCTATAGTTTCCTTAATACTACCAGGAAGTATTTCTGAGTATAGAGCCAGGAATTAGCCCCATGCTCTGCTTGGTGTGACCTTAAAATCAAACCCCCAAAAAACCCATACAAAAAACCCAATATCATCAACATAGGGAGTAGAGTTGAATGCAAGAGATCAATATCACATAACATTATGTTTCTTGCAAGGGTGTGTGTGGGGGGGGTATGTGTATGCAATTGATAATACAATGGATGAGTACATGCTTTGTATAAGAAACACTCAGGTTTAACCATAAACCCTGCAAGGTTCCCCCAAAATTATCATGAGCAGACAACAAGCAACATTCCCTAGTATTCCCACTGAATAGCTGTATGTGGTCCTGAAGAAAAAAGTCAGAACACAAAAAAAGTAAAATAAAATAAACCAACCCCCCCAAATCAAGGTTTTGTTGTTGTTGTTGTTGTTGTATAAAAGACAGCATTTCTTGGAGCTGAAAGCATAAATCTGAAGAAAGAAAGAGACAACCGAGTTGAATTGCTGATTATCTGGTTTATTCTATAGGTTTGAAATCCATAGTGATCGATTTAGTATTTAGATGGCTTGGGAAAACAGAAAAAGAAGTGGAAAATGCCCCATTCACTACTAAAATTTTGAGTATTTTCCCAAAATCTTAGTAGTCATAATGGAGTAGAAATGGTATATGAGTTAGAGAGCAGGAACTTGGGTCATTTCCCACCTCTGTTAATAGTTTCTTAAGGAATGGAGGGAAAATTTACGACACTTAGAGTCCTGCAGATAAAGTCACATTTTATTTGGGGGTGGTGGGCTATATAGTACATCCTCTGAAAGTGCTCAGGGGCTTACTCATAGTTCTGTTTACAAGAATGACTCCTGTCAGTGATTGGGAAGCCACATGTGATGCTGGGGATCAATCTAGAGTTAGCTATATGCAAAGCAAGCAACTGATTCTTATACTTTCTCTCAGGCTCCGGAAATCATATACTAAATAAATACACAGTAATTTTTTGATGAGAACTTTCTACTTGTAAGACTAGAAAACTTTGGAACATAATGGACTTGGTCATTTAGAGCTCAACCTACTGCTACAATAATATCAGTCACCTGATATTTGGTGTCCTAGAAATATTATTAATATTGTCTTTAGTCTTCATTAAAACTTTCTTTTTTTTTTCTTTTGGTCTCTTCAGGAAAAGCAATGTACAACTATGTGCACCTTTGGGATGGGAAGAGAATAAAATCTGGACTACGCTAGGACTTGCTTTCCTTCTTTATGTTATCACTTTTCAGCATTGCTGGCCATGTAGTCTAATGCTTCTACATTAAAATGGCAGAAATCAAACAAAAATTTATTTAGCAACTTTTTGGGCTCAAAATCACTTAGTATTTTGATATGTAGGCCAGCAATTTTACTCTTTGCTATGTCCTGCGAGATTAGATGGTAGGTCTGGGAGAGGAGACTCAAAAGCTGACCTAGAAAAACAGAAGTACAGAGTGGATAAATGAACAATGTGATGCTGGGGTCATAATAATGGAGGAGCAAAGTTCAGCCCTATGACTGGAAACCAATGCAGAGACCATGTGCAGAGGTGATGGTAAAGAAGAAATAGTTTTAGTAGCATTTGAAGCAAATTTAGCAAGATCTCTTCAAAATATAAAACCAACAAAAACCAAAACTACAATAAGATTACATAATAAGAGACTTTTCAACTAGTGAAAATTTGGACAAACAAGTAAAAAGCATCTTTTCTCTCTCATTATTGTCCTCCCTGCCACGTGCATAAATGACACTATAGTACCAACTGAGTTTGTCTTGTACTCCATAGGCTAAGGAAAGGGCAATACATTTTTTTGAGATGTTAGAGTGGCTATGCTAAAGAAATTAAATATGTTGAATATGTTCAATCTCAAATATGAACAATGTTTTTAACTTAAAGAGAATATTTTACATAGAATGTGACTAGATAAACTACTGTAAAAGTAGAGAATATTTTGTTATTGACCATAATTTTTTTGCTAGTGGTTAAATAGAGATTTAGAGATAAATGAAAGTCAACTATGGAAATGTATCATTTATATTTCTAAGCATCTGGTTAATTAATGTAACTGAATGATAGATTCTCTAAATATAAAACCATGGATAATAGTTTAGATAAACTATACTGGATTTTTACAGATAATGGTATGATAGAACTTCCATAACTATACTTTTGTAGCAAATAGGTCATTAGACTTTCTAGATTAATTAGACTATTAACTTCAAAATCTTCAAAAACTCTACATTAGGAACATAGAGACTTCTGAGACTCATAAAATTATTACAAATACCCTGTCAAAGAGAGTAAAGTTTAAAGTGAAGTTTATCTTTTAAAGTATTTTGTCAGTGACTGCCCACTAAATGTCTTGGCCAACACTTATTTTCTGATATTGTTTTGGGAGCACTCCACAGAGTGATCAGGCTTACTCCTGGTGAAGCTCAAAGGACCATATGGGTTCCTGGGATCAAACCTGGGTTGCTACATGAAAAAATTATGTGCCCTACCTGATGTAATATTGCTCTAGCCCCTTTGACAATACTCAATACACACAGATATCTTAGAAGCTAAGGCAGAATGTGAGGGTAATTTTTAACTTTTAAGATAAAAATTATGCCTTTTTTTTTTTTTATCTTTTTTTTTTTTTTTTTTTTTTTTTGGTTTTTGGGTCACACCTGGCAGTGCTCAGGGGTTATTCCTGGCTCCAGGCTCAGAAATTGCTCCTGGCAGGCACAGGGGACCATATGGGGCGCCGGGATTCGAACCGATGACCTCCTGCATGAAAGGCAAACGCCTTACCTCCATGCTATCTCTCCGGCCCCAAAAATTATGCCTTTTTGATGAAGGTCTGTTGTATTATTTGAACTGTATTGGATCAATAGATAAACATTCTGCATACTCAACCTCATACCACTAAGACATTAGAAACATCTGAAATCATTGCCAACATTGGATCTATTCATCTGTCCTAGAGAACTATTACTTGAATTGATGACACATATGGGAAGAAAAGGTGCAATTATTTGCTGTTATATTGCTTGCTTTATTTTCCTCTTTAGCTAAATGTGTATTAAAAACAAAAATTACTTGAAAGACACTGACAATTTAAATAAGTTTAGAACTGGTGCATAGTTATAATCTCTCATCATTAAAAAGGAAAACAATAAAGCATAATAAATTAAAACCCATGATTCTCTTATCTAAAAGAGCTTAAATTCTTGTAGAAATGGTATGCAGCTAGTTTTTTATCATTATTTCTGGAAAACAATAGATGAAAAATCTCATATCTATTATACATCTAATGTATAAATGTACCTTTACAGAAATGGATAAGTTCAGGATTATTCTACCAGAGTACAAGAAAATAGTTATTTTAGCTATTTGTCTTATACATGGATATATTTTGTTCCGAGATGAAATTCTGAATGTCTTGTATGTAGAAGAATTTTAGTTGGTGGTTTTACAAGAACCCAGGTTATCAACACACATGAATCAAACCATATGGAAACTTTTGATGAAGTAATGAATATATTATAATTATTTTATTTTCATTCCAGTTGTTATGTTATATTAATGAGAAGCAAACAACAAGCCTGTGATATAGTTAGAGAAGATATAAACAAGGTTTTAGGAACATCGCTTCAGTTGCAGTGTGTAGTCTTTGAGCAAGTGTTTGGTAGCACTCTGTATATAAGGAGGAAAGAAAATATAAATTTCTGAGTGAATCATTTATATGGTTCAATGATTTTTTTCTATCAGCATTCGGCAATTTGGGTTTGGAGGCTTTGAAGACAACTAGCTAAAGTTGATGCTTTGCTAGTGGATGTGTTTCATCCAAATCTCTTAGGAGGTCTGTGATTTGATGATATGAAGTTGATGTCTAATTGGGAGGAAAAACAAGAGGGTAGAGATTGTATGTATTTGTGATAGGTCAGAAATGCCCAGTAAACATAAGGAATAGAATGAGCTAGAATACGAACACATTTTTATGTGTGATCTACTAAATACTAATATTTCAGACTTAGGATATTATCAAAATATTTCAGAAGCTGCTATGTGCCTATGTGTGCAAAGTGAATTTTGCAGAGTAGAAAAAGAAAATGTAGAGTAAAAGATAAAATAGTGAGGAAAAGATATTGGTATATTGCCTAAAAAAAAATGCCTATTTAACTTTTATAGGGTGACAGCAGAAGTTAAGTTGACAAGTTGAAGGGACCTACGTAGCCTATTTGCCAGATGTGAAGGCTGAAAAAAGTACTAACAAGGCATGTATTTAGTTGTCATTAATGACAAATAGAAAACTTTGACATAGTAGAGAAGAAATTGGTATAAAAGCTTCAATACAGAGGTTACACTATGTGCCTTGCATTCTCCCAGCATGGGTTTCCGTCTAAGCACCCTATATGGTGCCCTAACTCCCAAGCACTTCCGGATATGACCCCAAAGCAACAATAATAAAGGTTTCAGTAGGGGAAATATGCCTGAAAGATGCTAGTTTTGAAGACTATTGGATGTGTTTAGGGCAAGATTGTTCTGTGAAGAAGTTTATAACAAAGGAGGTTTTTGTTTTGTCCTGTTTTTTCATAGAAGAGACTTGCAAAGGCTACAGCAGAAAAAGAAGAGACATGGAGAGGCAGAAATGAAGTTGGGGAGTAAGGGTGAGTGAGGGTAGATGATCTAAGGAGCAAGCATGCTGCTGAAGGACAGAAAATAAATAGGGGTAGAAGGCCTGATAGGATTAGCTTCTCTCCAGCTTCCAAGTGGAACAGAGGTCAAAGTGTTTCCTACCAATTCTGGCTTTGCCTCCAGGGCTTTTTTGTTTTTGTTTTTTTGCTGAAGCTTCCTGGTATTGGCAAATTGCTGCTGTTTTCAACTTTCCAAATAGAATCTTGGTGGAAAGCTTTACTATGCCTATGAAGAAATCATAGTTCAGTCATTTACAAATAAAAACAAATGTGCATCCTTAGGAATGGGAGAATATTGAAAACCTCTTGAAAGCCAGCAGTGGCCTCACCTGGAAGCTTTTTAGAAGAAATTCTAGCCAGGTACAAAGGGATATATAGTTTTCCAATTCCCTAGTTAATTATTAACTCACTTTTCATTTAAACTTATTATTTTAATATTATTATTTAGGTGACATGGTTATATATGGCCATATAAGTTTACCTTAACTCACCACCACCAAAGTGCTCAGTCTTCTAAAACTAGTATCATGACTGTTCAAAGATTGTACCCAAGGCCCATCCAGGGACTTGTCCCTCATAGTTAACTCTTTTCTTAATTAAATTTAAGGTATGTTAAATTTATTTCAATACCATAACCGATAAGAATATGTAGTACTTGAGAATTTGCTTTTATTTTGCTTTTATTTGTAATCAGGGCTTACTTCTGGTTCTTTACTAAGGAATCACTCTAGTGGTTCTTGGAGGATCATTTAGTAATGATCTATAAGGTATAGAAATGGTATCAGTCACAAGCAAAGAGACCCATCTTTCTCCATGTCTTCTCTTTGGCACCAATATTCGAGTCAACATCACAGTAGATTTTTTAAAATAGGTTTTTGGAGTCAAAGGCAAAATTTAAGTCTTAAGGTATAAATTTGAGAAAAGAAAGAGAGAAAGAGGAAAGAACTATAATGCTTGGCATGGAATTCAGTTTAAAAAAACAACTACTTTGTTATGCAGGATAAATATAATTTGAAATAAATATACATGGATTTAATATAATACATTAATTTAAATTCACTAGGTGGAACTACTTTGATGGAAATTTTCCTAAAAAAGCAATAAATGATTTGTCTCTGCATTTAATCAGCCAATCAGACACCCCCATGCTGATTACTTAATTAGCTAGAATTTTTATGCAAAAAATTGTGATTATCAACAGTTTTTGGACCCCTCCCCTCCAAATACCCCCAAACACTTTATGCTTATAATTCTTAATAAATTAGCTAATCTTCTTGCCCATGTCACAGAATTTGTTAATCAAAACTAAATTTCTGGCTAAATATTTCAGAGTAGCTTGCAGAACATGCATGCAGTCAAGCAGATAAGAGCAAGTTGATGACTAACCAAGTGACTATCCATTATCAAGATGAAAATAATGCAGTTACTGTATGAAAAGAAAATAAAAGGTCAGGGCTTGTTTTAGAAATTCCATGGAGAAACTTGAAAAAAAATCTTGTGAAATAAGTTTATAATATTTCCATATTGCCAACCTTCCAAGGTATATCTTCACTGTGGTAATACTGGTCCAATTTTTTTTTGTCCACACCCGTTTGATGCTCAGGGGTTACTCCTGGTTAAGCACTCAGAAATTGCCCCGGGTTTGGGGGGACCATATGGGACGCCGGGGGATCAAACCGCGATCCTTCCTTGGCTAGCACTTGCAAGGCAGACACATTACCTCTAGCGCCACCTCACCGGCCCCAATACTGGTCCAATTTTAATGGGGGAAGATCCAGACACGTGTTTCAGGGTTGGATTTTGGAAGTTTTCACTGGTCTTTTAAAAATAACAGTTCAGTTTGTTTTGATAGACTAGTATTCTAGGTTATTAAAGAATCTTTTGTTCTGACTTCCATTTTTGTTGAATAAGAATCAAATTCTTGAAAGAATAAAGATTGGAAAAAAATTAAAGCAGTATCTAAGTAAAAGTCAAAAAATCCTGTGTGGTCTAGATCACATATACTTGAAGTTATTCTGGAAAAGTGATCTTTGAGAAGTAAATAATTTTTTTTTCTACAGAGTAATAAATGAAAGGACATAGTAACTCCAAATTGACTATATAATCACAGAAATTTTCATGAAATGAATAAGGTCTGTCTGTGCCTTGTTTCAAAGGATATAATTATAACTAATTGATAGCTTATGCATATAATTTAAATGCTTTATTTTGTAGAATATAACATTGCATTTATATGGGATTTGTGTGAGGTAACATTACGCTGGTAGATTTAAAGGATATGAAATTATATCTTGTTTTTAGAAGTATTCAATAAATATCAGCTTTTACCATCACACAAATAATCTGTAAATTAGCTGTTATATCAGGCAAATAGTCTCCTTTATAAAAGAAAAGCTTGAGTTTTAGTGCATTTTAGTGACTTGCACATGATACAAATTAAATCAACAGTTTGATAGTGCTGCTAGGCCATATAAAATTATGCAAATTATTAGCCTTCTCCTAAGTAGATTTCTAAGCTCATAAATATAAAGATCATTGAAATGGGTTCACATGTGGTCAGTTGAAGCATGACATTATTATTACAATTTTTATTTTATCTGCAGCAAGAACCAAGATTGAGGCTTTTTATACACTCTCATAATACAGAACTTTTGCTGATGTCTGGAGACTTCTCAAGAAGGCCACAATAGGGTGCCGGAGTGATAGCACAGCAGGTTTGGCATTTGCCTTGCAAGCGGGCAGACCCTAGTTTGATCCCCTGCATTTCATCTGGTTCCCCGAGCATGCCAAGAAAAGTGATTTCTGAGCACAGGGCTAGGAGTAACCCCTGAGCACTACTGGGTATGGTTCAACCCCCCTCCCCCAAGAAAGACATAACAAGGGTTGTTTTGTTTTGTTTTACCTACCAATCAAAGATCAGCAGTGCATAAATTCACCATGAGAAAATAAAATCAAAATGTACAAAAATGATTCCACCATTAGTGGTTGTCAGAAAGATGTAAATAAGCTATCCTACAGATTGTACCTCCTTTAGCAATTATATATCCAAAAGAGGAGAAGAAAATAGTGACTTATTTGAGGATCAGAAAGAACTCACAAACAGATAATGCTCAATTGCAGAATGTGTATTCTGCTCTGCATGCATGAAATTTCTTAGGAAATCTTAAAAGGAGCATCTCTTTGAGAGGTTGAAAGTAAAAGTCAGTCATGTACTTTGAGTAACAGGTGAAGGTATTTAAAAATGTGCAATGTAAGTAGAATCGAGGATATTTTTTCTCATTGGAAAAGGCAGCAGTAGAGAAAAATGCCTTGGAGGAGCTTCAGGAACATTCACAATAGAATTGAAAATATGTGTCTACACAAATATTTGGACATCAATGTTTATGGTAACATTATTTGTAGGAGACAAATTAAAGAAATTAAAAATTTCCATCATTTGCTGAATGGGCAATATAAAATATAGTATGTCTATAGAATAAATGATTGTACTACACATGCTCGTATTCAGTATAAGTACAATAATTGTACTCAGCCATAAAAAAAGAAATAATAAAACCATAAAACTTTTGATTCATGCTTTGATGTGGATAAAACTTGACATTATGCTGTACTAAATAATCCATAAACATATATTGTATTATTCCATTTATGCAAAAGGTACATAATAGAAAAATCTGTAGAGAAAATGTGTGATTGTCAGGGAATGGGGAATAGGAGAGGAATGTGGAGTGACTGCTAATCTGTATGGGGCTTTAGATGGGAGAAATAGAAATGTTCCAAAACTTGTGATAATAATTGTAGAACTGTTAATATGCTAAAAACCTTTCAAGTTTACGATTTCAATTAATTACATAGTGTGCAAATCAGTAGCTAAGAGAGACAAGGGTGGGAGATAAAACAGTAGGTATAGCATTTTTGCCTTGCAGGCAGCTAACCACATTCTATCTCTGGTATCTCATATGATCATCAAGCCTCACCAGGAATAAATCTCGAGCATAGAGCTAGAAGAAAACCTTGAACAACACACCTGGTGGTGTGGTGGCTCTTGAGAGAGTGGGAGAGAGATAGGAGAGATTGTCAGAGAGGTAGGGGGAGAGAGAGAAAGAGAGAGAGAGAGAGAAAGAGAAAGAGAGAAAGAGAGAGAAAGAGAAAGAGAGGAGAGGCACAGAGAGAGATTTGGAAATAGAATAAAACACTATAAGCCAATAAAAATCAATGCAAAAGTATCTCTAACCTTAATTAGTTCTCACACCTAAATAATATTTGATGCTACTCTTAAAGTATCAAACTTATGAGGATATAAGGAGAAAGTAAGAAAACTGGTAGCAGGAGCAGGGGTCCAGGGTCACTGCATGTCAGTGGTTTAATGGTATGGTTTATTTACAGAACCAACAACACTGAAAACACGAGATCCAAACTATAACAATCTGTAGACACTGGTGGGAGGAACTTGACACTCGAGGTGGGATTATTGTTGAGCCTAAAGCTCAAATACAAGCAATTGTAAATCATGGTGCATAATGAAATTTTAATAATAATAACAGAAAGATTTTCTTAAGTTGCTAAAAAAAGTAATGATCACATTTAATACTATAGTGTTTCATCAAGTCTTATTTTCCTCACTTCTAGGGTCGTGTGACTTCTATCTACAGACTCCATCCTGCCTGAGGAAACAAAATGAATCTTAATCTTGATTAAGAGCTGTTTATTAAACTTTAGTCTAATATTTTAATGACTTATTTTTGAGACTTTTTATGATATAGAATGTATATGTAAGCTTCATGTTTGAGTCTAATTCCAAATCTGTCTTTCCAGTTCTAGATTCATGAGATATATATACATATAATCAGACATATATACTCAGTCTCAGGCTAACTGTCTGGACTATAACATTGCCTCTTTTGTTTTCTTCAGGCACGGGCACTATCCTTGATTAGGATTTAATCCTCACCAGACATCAGATGTACCTCTCTTCAGTACTCCTGTTCTTATCATATTACTGAACACAATGATGCCAAATACTTGGTCAGATGCCCTCCATCTATTTGTAGTTATTAAGTCAAAGCATTCCAGAGGTCTGGTTGGACTTCTTCCCACTACTGTTGAACCTGCCTGATTCTTCTCAAGTTCCCCAGTCTCTCAGCACAGACCCATCATTCTTCAATAATCCTAGTGACAACAATCCATGCACAACTGAAATGATTTTTATTTAGAGATGTGCAATCAGACTATTTTCATGTTCGACAAAAGTTTACACAGAATAGATTTCAAAGATTTAAGAGAAATGCATCTACTATTTCAACATTAATGGGTTACTCTATCAGAGTATTGTTATAGGTTTTGGATATATGAAGCTAAAAATAAAGTTGCTACTTGAAATAATGATGATAATATCAACTACGATATTTGAATATTCAATAATATACAGATGCTAGATGAGTGCTAAGGCTTCATTATACTTCTATAATATTGTCTGTATTTCTCTTTTCTTTTCTTTTTATGGAGAGGAATGTTGGGTCAGATCTGATAATTCTGGAAGCCCTGCAGGTTCTGGCTTGTGCCTAGTGTTCAGGGGGAACCATGCAGTGCTGGGCATCAAATCAAGGTCAGCTACTTAAAAGATATGTGCTTTAACTACTATATTATCCCACCAGTTCCACTTATCTGTATTTTCCTTTGTTTTTTTTTTTTTGTTGTTGTTGTTTGTTTAGTTTTTGGGCCACACCTGCTGGTATTCAGAAGTTACTCCTAGTTCTATGCTCAGAAATCACTCCTGGCAGGCTCAGGGGACCATATGGGATGCCAGAGATGGAACCCAGGTTCATCACAAGTTAGCTGCATGCAATGCAAATGCCCTAATATCATTGTACTATCACTCCAGCAAGTACTTACCTGTATTTTCAACATACTATAATTGATATCCTGGTAGTAACATGCCCAGGTTTCACATCTAAGACAATATATTTCTTACTAGTAAATTCTTACTCAATATGCTATTTTTATTACAATGCTCTAATAACCATGCAAACTAGTGTACTCAGGAATCACAAAGCAATCTTAGATTAAGATAATAATTGGCCTTTAAATATATGTTGAAATAATAATAACACACTTTCTACTCCTATTCGTAAATGATCATACTTTAGTCAAGAACTAGTTTTGTAAGATGAGACTGGTGACTAAAGGCCAAACCCAATGAATTTTTTAATGTGGGAGAAGTAGATGAGTAACAGATAGGAGATATTAAAATTTAATAAGAAGTACAATGTTGATTTATCTCTGAAGTATGAAGAGTCCTTAAAATTTACTTATCAGGGCCCGGAGAGATAGCACAGCGGCCACAGCGGCGTTTGCCTGCAAACAGCCGATCCAGGACCAAAGGTGGTTGGTTCAAATCCCGGTGTCCCATATGGTCCCCCGTGCCTGCCAGGAGCTATTTCTGAGCAGACAGCCAGGAGTAACCCCTGAGCACTGCCGAGTGTGACCCAAAAACCAAAAAAAAAAAAAAAATTACTTATCAGGCCCAGTCTTACTAAAGGTATGTTGTGAAGCATAATTAAAGGACACCAGGTCGCCCAATCAGTGAAGAGACATAAAGATTATCTATGTGCTAAATTTTAACAATACAATCTCATTAAGAGAACAAAATTTATCTGAAACCAAGAAATATATCTGAAACATTTGACCTACCAACATGTGTTCCAGAGGTAGTATAAGATTTGAGTATGAAGTGTTTGCCTTGCATATAGCAGATCCCTGGCACTGCACGTGATCCCTTGAGCATTACCAGGGGTCAATACTGAATTCAAAGCCAGGAATAGTGATCACACTGATGTGGTCCCCTGACCCAAAGCAGCAACAACAAAAATATTAGAAAAATCACTAGAATTAGCAAAAGCAACATTAGAAATATTTACAGAATATTCACTAACTGAAATAAGAAGTTAACTTGGAAGTTGAGCTTGGAAGTTGAAAAATGGTGTTTCACCAATTTTTGTTATGTCTTTCGAAGACAGTCATAATATCTTCCATATCACATATACTTCTAAAACTCTAGTAATTGTTCATTAGAAGTTAGGGTCAATGTTTCCTGCCTGGAAGTTTCATAAATAAGCTGCTTCTTTGTAATTTGTTGATTACAGCAGAAATAATGCTTGGTGATTAGCCAGATTGGGTCACACAGGCTTTCATTGCACAGGCAATTAGGCTTTCATTTTTTTGTTCTACCTGGCATACTCCTTAGGCTTAGAGCAACAAGATGCTATGAAAGAATACTATTGACCCAGTTCTGCCATTGCAGGGAGCTTCTGAGATGTTCAGCTGAGCTCCAAACAACAGTCTGTTCAATGGCTACTGTGTGAGTATCTTTGGTGTGTGTGTGTGTGTGTGTGTGTGTGTGTGTGTGTGTGTGCATGTATGATCGTACCTGACAGTACTCTGGGATTATTTTTGGCTCTGTACTCAAGGATCACTTCTAGAAAGCTCAAGGGAATGCATGGTTGCCAGGATCAAACTCAGATTGGCTCTGTGCAAGGTAATTTCCCTACCTACTGTACTCTTGCTCCAGCCCTTGTACATCCAGATTCCATCTTGTACATCCAAACTACTTGTATTTTCAGTGGACTCCAGGATAACCAATGTCTGACTGCAGTTCTGTATGAAGTCAAATCAAGAGTTTGCAAATTATTTAAACATAAAATTCTGGTCAAAATAAAATAATCATCTTAGGATCCCAAATTGAGGGATGTTTAGTTAAGCAGTGATATAACCTGCACACCATAAAATAGAGGAAATAGAGAATAATGAGTTTCCTTCTCTAATAAGTGTTAAAACAGAGATAAGTGTTAAAACACAAGGCAGAGACATCTTATCAGTAAACAAAATCCCAAAGAGGTTAGTTTTATGATACCAGAAGGACAATCAGTCTAACAACTTCCATTCACTATTCATGCTGTATTTAGCTCTTTGAGATCTCCAAAAATAATTGATTAAAATATTGTTTGCAAGTTCAAATTGTCATCTAAGCAACTATGCACTCTATGAGTTAAATTGCTGAGAAGTTAAATAAAGATCCAACAAAGTAGCAAGTAATTTTCCATAGTAATACAGTGAATCAAGTGGGATTTATATGCATTTACTCTAAACTTCATAACCACTTATTTGCCAAGAGTGCAGGAGTGGAGAGGGGGCACAAAATATCTATTCATTCTGGCTTGGTTATATCTACTAATTATAAAAATGTATACCTGAAGTAATTGTTCTGTAACTATAAGTGGTTATTCAGCAAACTATAAATCAAGATTTTAAATTCTATTTAATCTTCATTATCAGCTATTCTCATGATTAGACTTTTTGCAAATAATGAACCTTTTCACTGCTTCAACTTTTCTTCCAACTAAACACCCCCATAAAGCATAGCATCAAAATATTCTCAGGAGAAAAGTGGTAAACAAATTCAGCCATAACCCCCTAACCTATTCAGCACAACCTTAGCCAGCAACCTCATTCTCCTTTTGGCATTCAAAGAGTTTAATGTATCTCTTGCCCTCAAAAATGCTATCAACATAATGAAAATTGAGGTGAAAATGAATCATTTAGAAATATTCTTCTTGCATCTGTTTTGAAACACTCTGGGGGTAGAAGGAATCTGTGGAACCTTAGAAGTTTATGCTGAATTTCACTGTTTTGACAAATCTGAGATAATACAAGCGATAAATTTGTATTATCAAATACAAATATTATTTGATAGTGTAGGTAACAAATCTAAAAAAAGGATGTTGAGGAAGATTGTAAAGTTACTGTATCTCAACAGTTTAGAAAAAGAACCCCCAATTTAGGGCTGGAGAGATAGCCTGGAGGTAAGGCGTTTGCCTTTCATGCAGAAGAATGGTGGTTCCAATCCCGGCATCCCATAAGGTCCCCCGAGACTGCAAGAAGGGATGTCTGAGCCTGGAGACAGGCGTGACCCCTGAGCACTGCCGGGTATGATCCAAAAAACAAAACAAAAACAAAACAAAACAAAAAAACAAAAAAACAAGTATTCCCAATTTGGGCAGATGTTCTAATTTTTGACCCATTGAGCTATCTTCCTCTGGACTGCCTATTATTTATAGATTTGGGATGAGCTCATTCACATGCTGGATTAGTAGGTTCTTACATGTTTTTATATTTTTTGTGCCTAGAACTAGATAAAGATGAAATGGGAACTGAATAAGCTTTGATAAATAAAGATAATTTTAAACATAGAAAAAAAAAACAAGGGAGTTAATCAGTCTAATAACTCCTGAAAGTATGTAGGATAATATTTTTACTTTGCCTTATGCTTTAGTGTCTTTTGTCTTTCTATGCAATTAGCTTGGGCATGTTCTCTAAAATATCATAGATTAAAAATTGAATAATAATGGCACTCAATTATTTTATATTTTTTATTTTTATCAAATAGATTGACAGAAAGCCTACCATGATTTTAAAGATTAAGAAATTAAAATTTAAGGAAGTAAAATTATTTGTCAAGTTACCTAAGAGAAAGCAATAGGGAAAGAGTAAAGCATTGTAATCTAATATTCCATTATCTGAAATCATATTCTTTCCACTACAGCCATTCTATATTTCTGGAAAAAGTGAAAATCACAGTATACTCTGACCAAAAACAAAATCATTTTGGATCTGAATCAAAATTTGATGTTGTGAGTTCCTTGCAATCCACCTTAGTTGAGAGGTAGTCATTTTCTAATTTGGAGCCAACATTTTTGTGTCTAAATGCAGTTTGTGAATTTATTTGGAAATGAATGTGGGGGGAAGTTCCCTGAAAAGGTTTGAAGTCTTAATTCAATTGGTATTGGCACAGTAAATTGCATCCAAATCCATAGCTAAGATTTCACGTGCCAGCAGATTGCAAAATTAGATCTAGAATTGCTTTAGGTTTTCATGCTTTGAAATTTAATGTAAAGCCATACAAATTTTCCTTTATCATACGAGAACTGAAAGATTCTCACTCCTATATTGTCTTCAAGAAAATGAAAGACAAAAGGTGAGATGCTCCATAGATAGAGCAAGGCTTCCATATGATCCATACTGGGGTAAGACATACACATGGATTTGGCAGGTAAGTAGGGGGATTGGAGGGAAATATTGCTCTCTATTCCCCTGGTCATTTCATTTTCATGGTCTTTGAGTTTTGATTAGGGAAAACTAGAGATTTTGTTGCTTTTTTAAAAGTTAATTCTTTAGAGATTTGAAAATCTTTTAAACTAAAAAGATTTGGGTCGTAATAAAATTTGCTGAACTCATGGCAATATAATTTAATTCTGATGCATTACATTTCATTCTAATTTTCTATAAAACCTAGATTGAAAGAAGTGGATGATTATACTGTTAAAAATTTTGCCTTCTAAAATTTATTTTACCAACTATCTGAAATTTTTAAAGATTAGGATAGCTTCAACTACCAACAATTAATGTTTTAATATGTTTAAACTATTAGAATATTGATTGATTTGTATTAATATGACAAAGATTCTGAAGCTCTAGGATATGGTAAAATGAGGGCTCAACTTTGAACTCTTCTGAACCTTGGATACTTATATGACTAATTCCTGTTAGAGTTCAAAATAATTATATCAAGTCTAAATGCTAGAGTCAGATAAAAAATAATCAGGAAAAGAGATATAGGACCACTTTCCCAAGTATTGCTTTCAAGAGAAAGAAATACATTTTCTAGTAAGTATCTGACTCTTAAATATATATGTCACATGATCATGCCTAAATGAATACAGAAAACATAAAAAAACCTCAGGACTGATTGTGTCACTATGATCTAATAGACTAATGAAGGTAAATAGTGAAACTTATTTGGAGTCAGTTTATTTTAAATATAGAAGATAGCTATATGAAATAAATTGGTGTGTTTAAAATTGAGGAGCTATCTTGGTTTTGATGCAGCAATCAGCAGCATTGTACAAGATTTCTCAGAATATGTGATACCTTTTATTATAATAAATTCTAATGCTGTCACTTCCTTAGTCACTCTCATTATTTAATTTTTAGCATGAACTATGTCTTGAGAATATTAAAAATAAAAAGGTAACATCTCAGCTCTAGAAGAAAGTCTTAAATACATACACAAAATGTGATTTTTAAAAAAAGAAGAAACTGAAAATGTCTATTTTTCCCAACTAGAAAAATGTCTTAAAATTCTGCTGTTCCACTAATTTCATTAGTAAAAGTAAATCCACACACAGAATAACAAGAGAAAGTTTTACCTATTTTCATAAGCACATCATATAAATGCAGATGAACAGAGTGGAGAGAAATTAATAAGATTTCACTGGCCCCGTATGAGGCCTGTGGTATTATAGGACTAAAGAGAGCTCAGTTTTTTAATTGAAAACAAGATAAGTAATTATCTGCAATTCTTGTTCTAAGAAGGTAGTAATTAGAGTGGATCTCCACTCCTGGGTCAATACTCCCAGCTCACAACCTGATAGAATTCCCCAGCTTGATGTTAACAGAATAAACAGAACAATATATCCCCAAATCTGTAGGGAAAGCAAGAAAATGATTAGGGATCTTAGTCTTATAATTGTTGCCTTCAGAGAATGGAAACTACAGGTAATTTTAATAAGAGATTCCCACTATTGGAACCCACAGGCCTCCAGAGTATCTTTAGCAAAGAAGAAAGGCCTCATTACTGACTCCTTTCAATTCCCATATATTGAAGTTTGAAGAATCAAAATGATGGAAAATAATTTCCCACTCAGATAATGGTTGAATCTTGAAGACATGCATTATTTAAAACAGAAAGTCCTAATAATGCTAATATATGAAAATACTTAGAGTATAGAAAATACAAAAAATAAGGCAAGATAAAAGATAAAGAAAAGTAGAAAGAGATTGAACAACACATAATGCTTTTAAAAAGTAGTAAAGGCGAGGGTGAATTCTTTTCAAGATAAGTTAGGATTCTGTATTTTACTGTTAATGAAAACAATGTTTAAAGGAATCTTTCCACAGGGAAGTAAAGTGTTTGCATTCATGGATCAAACTGATTATATTAGGTACTATTATAGTTTAGGTGCAAATTAACTTCATCATGCCCACACAGTATGAGAAACTAAGAGTCATGCTGAGAAGATCATAAACAAGTGGCAGATTTCATTGTACAGAGACAGAATGAATATGTTATTAAGAGTTAAACTTTGAATCCCACGGGATACCCGGGACAAGAAAGATTTAAGATGTTATCTAGTTTAATTTTCAAATCCTTTTTGCAAAGAAGACAATGAAAGATTTCATGAGGACATATCATCTTTATAGGTGATTCTGCTTTTCAATTTAAAGTCTTCCTGTGAAGGTCAATATGAGATCCGGAATAACAAAAGGAGAAAGAAATAAAACAAGAAATTGCTTTTGAGGAATACAACTGGATGTCGGTTAAATTCTCTATAGTTTGGCTAGAATCACTCAATACAGAGTGAGCAAGGAGGGCTGAGAGTTACTTCAGAAATGTTCAATTGTATGATTGAAACTCAATCATGAACAACTTGTAACTGTGTATCTCACAGTGATTTAATTCAAAAATTAAAAAAAAATATGAAAGGTCCTAGTGGATCAAAGAAAACTAGATAATAGCCTTTAAATAAAAAATAAGAGCATTAGCTTCAGGATCAGAATGTATGCTGAATCTTGGTAAAAGCAATAGTTCTATTTCCATACTTCCTTTTTAATTCCTCTTCCAATCGTATTTTAAAAAAAAGGGATATTTCAGTGGAAGAATTAGGCAGTTAATTCTCTTGGAAAGATTCAGCTGTCACTAAGTAACACAATCTTTTCCTGCCCTCTTCACCCAGGCTGGCAGTCACTAGACTCTAGCTGAGTGACTCCTGTTTGCTGGGACGCTTTGGGCAGCAGTGACAGCTGACAGAAGAGTAGTAACAGCTAAGGTGTCAAGCCATCCCTTCCCTAATTCCATTAACTTTGGAAATGTGCTAACTTGAAAGTCTGTAAGGGTGATTTGGGACCAGTATTAGTAGATAGCATGGATTTCTGTTCCTCCACAACATCAACTTACAGGTCCAAACAATATTTATTTTTATTAAGATAATCTTATTGAAATTATTTGTAATCATTTATATAAAATATCACTTTGATGTTCAGACAGAGAGAAAAATTAAGTCAATTTTCAAATATTTTCAACCTGAGCATAAATATTTCTGCTTCAGTAAAGAATCACAAATACCACTTTAATAGCAGATGTAAAGAATAAGTAGATTACATTTCCAGTGGTAGTAGGTAAGATATATTTTCTATAGTTTGAAAAATATTATTTCACCAACGAACATTCTCTTTTGATTTTTGACGTCATTATATGCAAAGAAAGATTTGGGTAAAAACTGATAATGTGCAAAGCATGTACAATCTGAGTTAAACACTGAAAAATCAAAATTACATATGACATGGTTCCTAATTTTAAAGGAACTTTCTAAATATCAGAAATTCCTCAATATGGTCTGGTCAGAGCAGTGGCACAGGTGGTAGGGCCTTTGCCTTGCACATGCTAACCTAGGACAGAATGTGGTTTGATCCCCTGGCGTCCTGTATGGTCCCCCAAGCCAGTAGCGATTTTTGAATGCATAGTCAGCATTAACCCCTGAGCATCATTGTGTGTGGCCCAAAAAGAAAAAAAAAAGAAATTCCCCAATATATAATAATTCACACATAAGCTAATGAAAGTTTTGCCATTTGACAGATACAGTTTATATTGATTAATATTTATTGATCAGTTTATATTGACACTATATTTATATTGATCTATATTACATGTATAAATTGAAGCTAAATGCCCCAGGCACACTTATTAGCTACTTAACTCTTCTTTATTAACTTCCTGCATCGATATTAGGATATATTTTATTTTCAAACCCAAGCATTTCACAATTAATGGTATTTTAAGAATGAGTATTACATTAGTATAGTCATTTACATTGCAACTAACTGATAAAAATAAAAAATTATTAAAAAGGTTCCCTAAGATTTAAGTAAATTTACATTACAAAAAGATTACACTCTAAAAGTGATCAAAACAGACATTTTAAGAAAAATGTCTCTTCTATGTACCTTCCAATAATATAATTGGGCACTTATAAATAATGATAACTTTATTATTGTATTTAGACAAGGCATACTACATTTCTGCATGGTGCCACTATTTTTGTACATGAGATGTTTGCCTTTTGGTCTATCTTACTGGCTTTCGCCAATTGGTCCCCAAAGTGGTTTTAACTGAAGGCTAGGTTATCTCTCCATAGTAGATTTGGGGCAATCAGCCATTACAAAACAATTTCTGGTAATAAACATTAGAAGGAAAGGCCAGCAAACAGCTTCAGAATGATAAATAAGAATAACGTTTTCCAAATAGGAAACAGGAGGAGGTTAATTTAAAATAAACCACTATGAGGTTTCTTACAGAGCTATCATCACCTGCCTTTCAAAATAAGAGTAATCATTACATGTGTGGGCAATTGTTCATCCGCACATCTTGTTTACTTTGCTGATTGTTCTCCCCAGGAATAATGCTTTTCAACAGATCAATCAGAGGTTTTAATAGGCTTTCCAGGACTATTTAACAGGAGAGTTTGGTCAAATGGCTTATGTTATATAAATTGTCTTCCTTTCTTTTTTCCACATCACAGATGCACACATTCAAGAATGCTGTGATGAGCTATTGGCACCCTGGTTTTTCCACTATTCTGGCAAGTTGGACAAATTACTTTACATTTTGAGCCACATTTGCCTTATCTATGGAATGTATGTAATAACACTTATTCACTCACTTCAAGTGAGGACAAAGTGTGTTAACAAGTCTAGTATTGTGAGCAGAACAAAACAGGCATGAAATAAATAGTAGTCATCATTTTGCTAGTCTAGACAAGGTTTTGTTGCTCCAAGTATCTTGAAAATTATAGTCTTTAAATACGTGTATTTTTTAAATTATAAATATTGGAAGCATTTATGTATACAATATGTGCATTGGATACTGAAGGCAAGCAAAAAAGACTGCAAAAATATTCAGTTTTTGTTACTTAATGTCTTAGCTTTAGTAGCTATCAGGAAAATAATACTATCTAGGTGGCTATTAACATTAGAAATATATTTTCATTTTTATGGAGGCTTAAATATTCAAGATGAAGGGGCTAGAGTATTTAGCAACAGAGCTTTCTTTCTGGTTCAGAGGCAGTTATCTTATTGGTCTTTTCACGTGGCACACACAGTGAGAGACTCCGCACTCTTCTTTAAGAGAACATTAATTCTATTTGTAAGAACTTCACTCTTATGATTATTTAATCACTTCTCACTTATGTCTTACTTATTCTATTTGTTTGTTAACTTTATTGAATAGAAAGAAAAATATGGGATAGTGAGAATGAGGGAACCTCTATATGAAGTCAAACAGATTTCTGTAGCCAAGGAGCAAATAGATAATCAGGAGTTGCAATCATTTTGGATCCTATTGTCCAAGCTAAGAATGGCCAGTGTAAGAAAGACATGAACTTTAAAATATGATTATGTAGATTGAAAATGAGGAAGGTGAGGGGCCGGTGTCTGCCTTGCAAGCATTAGCCAAGGAAGAACTGCGGTTCAATCCCCCAGCGTCCCATATGGTCCTCCCAAGCCAGGGGCAATTTCTGAGAGTTTAGTCAGGAGTAACCCCTGAGCATCAAACGGGTATGGCCCAAAAAAACAAAAAAAAAAAAAAATGAGGAAGGTGGATGACTTCAATCAGATTCTGATATATGTATGTGGAGCTGATACATTTCAGATAAATTATCTAGTTTTTTCCAGAATGGAAGGATTTTCTAATTGTTCCTGAAGTTCCCAGACATATAGTACATGCTCATTGCTAATAAGGAGAGATAAGAGCAAAGGAGATAATGGTTCTGAGACTTTAAAAAAAATCAAATATAAAATGTACAATTGAAGTATGTAACTATCTAAACTAGAATTTAGTTTTAAGATATCAAAATTAGATGTTTTATACTTTGAACTTTGTCTATTATTTATCTATATTTTTTATATTTATACTGTTTACCTATAGTTTATCTATAGCATGCATTGTTTTGTATTATTTACTTAAAGAATCTTGTGTCCTATCCTTCCATTGTCAGGTCAAGTTAACCAGGAACCACTAGGAATGGCCGCAAGGTCCCCTGAGAACTTTTTGTAATCCTCCCTAAAACAAATGCAGCTACTAGTAAGTGAACAAAAAGACTTTGAAATACTAATCAATCTGGTTTTTGGCTAACATTTTACTATCATCACTTAAAATTATTTTTTAAATGCTCTTGGGTTAACATCTCTCAAGTTTCAAGCACGTTTAGCTTTTTAAAAAGATACCAACAAGGAAGGAACTGGAAAGATAGCATGAATGTTAAGGGTCTTGCTTTACATACCTCTGACCTGAGCTCCCATTCTCAATATTGTTTATGGTCCCTTGAGATCCATTAAATTGTCATTCCTGATCATAGAAGCAGGAGTAATTCCTGAGCACCATCAGGTATGTCTCCCCTAAAAAAAAAAAATGAAAGGAGAGAGAAAAGGAGAAGAGAGGAGAGGAGGGGAGAGGAGGGGAGGAGAAAAGTGGAGAGGAGAGGGGAGGAGAGAGAAATAAGAGAGAAAGTAAAAAGAAGGAAGGAAGGACGGAAGGAAGGAAGGAAGGAAGGAAGGAAGGAAGGAAGGAAGGAAGGACGGAAGGAAGGAAGGAAGGAAGGAAGGAAGGAAGGAAGGAAGGAAGGAAGGAAGGAAGGAAGGAAGGAAGGGGGCCCGGAGAGATAGCACAGCAGTGTTTGCCTTGCAAGCAGCCGATCCAGGACCAAGGGTGGTTGGTTCGAATCCCGGTGTCACAAATGGTCCCCTGTGCCTGCCAGGAGCTATTTCTGAGCAGACAACCAGGAGTAACCCCTGACCATCGCCGGGTGTGGCCCAAAAAAACAAAAAACAAAAAAAAAAGAAAGAAAGAGAAGAAAGAAAGAAGAAAGGAAAGAAGGAAAGAAAGAAAGAAAAAGAAAGAAGAAAAAAAGAGAAAGAAAAAGGAAGAAAAAAGAAAAAGGAAAGAAAAATAATGTGAAAGATAGAAAGAAACTAAATTGGACCTTTTTTAGTAAACAAAACTAATTTTCAGGAGGTATTCTATTTCAGATTTCTACACAATCAAAATATTCAATAGTAAATTACACTTTTCAAAACAATTTATATTCAAGCACATTATCTTATCAAATTTTGATTGCACAAAGTGATGGGATTAGTAATTAATAAATGTTTTGTATAAAACGGATTTTCTGGGTAGACATTTTACCTTATTTATAAAAATATTTAGTTAATTACTTAATTGAATATATATTTTTCTTATTTGAAGCACAGTTATTGACCTGAATAGAATAGGGTTTCCTGTGTAAAATATTCCAGCACCACAGCCTCACAGTAAGTTTATATGTCAGATTGTGAAATTAGGATTTTAAATTGCATGCTCTGCTGTTAGGAAGAAAATGCCAACATATATATATATGTATATGTATATGTATGTATATATATGTGTATGTATGTATATATATGTGTGTGTGTCATATATATAACATATATCTGTTTTTTTAAGATTTAGAAAGATATAAGGAGTATGATAAAAATCCTCAAATAATAAGTTGTGATGAAAGAAACTCTAGGATTGTTCATCTACTGGAATCAACATCAATCAGGACAAGTCCTGAGTGGCATCAGAAGGATACAACTTAAGTAGGACAATGAGTATTTAAGAGACCTGAAGAGAATGAACTTAAAGAAAATTTCTGGTGATAATAATATGACAAATCTTAATTAACCAACTGTATCTTGATACTTCTGGCTTATCCTACTCATTAAGTTCATCACCTCTTAACAGGGAAATCAAAAATTTAAATAGGAGGCAGAGAGAAAAATTTTTAAGCATGTGAAATTTATTAATTCACTTTCTATAAAGGTAGAAATGAGATTAAGATGGCCCTAATAATTAAAATCATGACTTAATAATTTTGTAATAAATTTCTCAGTAATGTATTTTCTCATTTTGCATCTTTTAATCAAGAACTAGCTGCTATAGAATTTTTGAGGTTTAAGGAATGCTGTGAAAAGTTAGAGGTGTGAGTGGCTTTCTGATTTGATTTGTTATTAGTTGCATTAAAGCAGCCATCTAACACAGAGAATATAAGTAATAGACCCTACTTTGAAGAACATCGTATTTTTAATACCTCATGAAATTATAAGTCAAAGAAATAGCTTTGCAAGGACTCCATTCTGTTTGATTTCTGTTTTGAGGCACACCCGGCAGCACTAATGGGTTACCACTGGCAAGCTCAGGGTACTATATGGAATGCTGGGAGATTGAACCCTGATTGGCAGTGGGCCCTACACTGTATAAAAAAATCTTATCCCTGGACTCAGCTTTTGTTTTTGTTTTCGTTTTTATTTTTGGGGGCCATACCCGGTGATGCTCAGGGGTTTCTCCTGGCTCGGGGGACCATGTATGATGCTGGGGGATGGAAACATGGTCCCACCTACGTCAGCTGTGTGCAAGGCAAACGTCCTACCACTGTGCCACGGCTCTGACCTCTCTGTTCTCCATTCTTGAAGAGTAGAAAACCAAGGGCAAAAATAAAAGTCTAAGGCTACCTAGTGTAGTATGTTTGCCTTTAGATTCCTTAAAGTACTAGTTATGTGAGTCAGCAGTAGAGCACTTACATGTATTAGACCATGTGTTCAATTCCTAGCAACACACATACAAACTCTTAGTGTCTTCTAACCCAATCTATCTAAATTCTCTTTCTTTCGGTGTTCAAAATTGATGTCTCTCAAAGTTTAATATGGATATAAGTGGGCTGCAATTGAGTCATGTGAAAATATATATGCTGATGTTATAAACCTGGATTGTAGTCTGTGAATCTGCATTTCTCACAAGCTCTCAAATAATGCTGCTAATTCTGCGAATCTATAGTGGGGCCCAAGGTTTGTGTTACTTCTGTTTTAATGCCCCTTATGTTTATGGTGATTGTCCATCTGTACTTTTCAGTATAGACTTAATTTATTGATACTTCAGTAATTTTAGAAAAATCAATTAGACCACTAAATCAATTTAATTTGTGTACTTTAAAAAGGCTATTCTTATTTAAAAAAAATACTTATCAGAAAAGATCATGTCAAATTATATTTATTATCTTGGCTTGGAGTTTTGGCAACTGCCTACCACAAGTGAACTACTAATAACATTTCTTCTCTTTTCTATTTGTAACTTCCCATCTTATTCCAGTATTTTTTTCCCTTTTTTAAAACACTGCCTAGAGGAAAGAACCATTCTCTTTTACCAGTCAAAACAAGATGAGCAATTTGTTTAGGATAAATGCTGGGGTGAGCTTGAATACTAGCTAAGTATTGCAACTATGAGCAAGGGTGAATTTGATTTAGGAAACTTTCTTTTTTTTTTTTGTATTATATTTACATATACTAAACAATTTATTTTATTTTTCACAGTTTATTATTATTACACTTTTAAAATATAGTTTTTCTTGATTTGCTTTTTCTTATTTAACTAGACTTTTATTTTATATATAAAAATTTTAATTTTTTTAAATAAATTGAATCACCTTGAGATACAGTTACACAATAGTTCATGATTGACTTTCAGCCATACAGTGTATAACACCATTCACCTTCAGCAATACAGTGTATAACACCATTCACCAGTGCACATTTCCTACTACCAATGTCCCGTTTCCCTCCTGCCCTTCCTTCTTTTCTACTGTCTCCCCTGCCTCTGTGGTAGACATTCTCTCTCTCTCTCTCTCTCTCTCTCTCTCTCTCTCTCTCTCTCTCTCTGTCTCTCTCTCTCTCTCCTCTCTCCTCTCTCCTCTCTCTCTCTCTCTCTCTCTCTCCTCTCTCCTCTCTCTCTCTCTCTCTCTCTCTCTCTCTCTCTTTCTCTCTCTCTTTTGCTCTCTGTCTCTCTCTCCCTCTCTTCCCTTTATTCACTGTGGTTTGCAATATTGTTACTATTATTTTCATAGTGGTAACTTCTCTACCCTAACTCATACCTCCTACATTCCCCCAACCCCACCTCTGCGCTATTTGCAACAAGCCCCTTAGGCTCTTAGGAAACTTTCTTGATGGCCATTTCTGGCTTCCTTTTCCATCAAAAAGTCAATTGAAAGTCTCTTTTAGGTTTTTCCAAGACCTAAACTCTAAATCTTGATGTAACATATTTATGGAATTTTATTATGCTCTGGAGAGTAGAGTTGGTATTTTCTCTCCATCCTCTGTCAGCTATTTGACATAGGTCAAACTACTTAACTGCATCATATTTTCGGGGAAGGGATCTTCTGTTTTCATTTAAGTGGTAGAATGGAGCCTAAATGCTATTCAAATTATTTTGCAACTTAAAAAAGTTGCCCCAAAGATGTTTTAAACCAGACTACTCAGCCATATTTGGATTCTTCATAATATCTTAAAATATATAATAATGTATCTCTATTATGAACAAACCTTAGGCTGAATGTTACTTTTGGAATTAAAATTAGCAATCTTGAAAAGTGGGAATTATATCATATTACATCAATAATAAAAAAATCAGTATTTTGATGACTAACATTTCTTTTTAAACAATAAATAAATTTTATAGGAATATACACATAATTTAATATTTTCAACTATTTTTAAAAGAAGAATACATGCCAGAAGGGGATGGGATGGGGAGGAGGGAGGTTTGGGACATTGGTGATGGGAATGTTGCACTGGTGAAGAGAGGTGTTCTTTTTTTTTTTATTTAAACACCTTGATTACATACATGATTGTGTTTGGGTTTCAGTCATGTAAAGAACACCACCCATCACCAGTGCAACACTCTTTACATGACTGAAACCCAACCATAATCATGTTTGTAATCAAGGTTTTAAATAAAGATATTAAAAAAGAATACATAAACTTTTAGAATCCAGTTAAATTGAAACTGACATATTATGATTTGAGTGTTTATCATCATTTTAAGAAAAAGCATGTCAAAGTTTTAGAAAAATTAAGTTCTGGGGAAAAAAAGCTCATTTATTTCCAAGAGGTGAAAATCAAATATTTACAAACAACCTCTAGAAAATATCTTCATGAGAATATATCTTGAAGAGAGGAAACAGTGATATGAAATGTCATGGTGAGTTTCAAAACTATGTGAGTCCTTTCACCGCATAATTATTTTCAATAACTCAGATGGAAAGCACAATTCTGCACAACTGTTATTTCCCTTCCACCTATCCTAACCAATACATGGAATTATATTGATGATCTCAGGTCGCAATTAACTAAGGATATATCTTTTTTTTACATAAATCTAATGAGATATATATCATAAACACACACACACCCATGGACCTACTGTTTTAGGTTCTAAAGAATTATAAAACATGGATTTCTAGTGTTTGACTATAGGTCAAGGACTTCGTTCTAGAAAGGAAATAAAAGTTGTGTGCATTTTTCTTTATGGAACACATCCAGTATTGCTGTAGCAGGAGAGGGATTTGTCTTGGTAGTATTCAAGTGACTTTTTGATGCCAGGAATTGGACCAACCAGGACTCCCATTCCAAATTACAAACTCATCTCCTTTGAGCCTTCTTCACAGACCTAACTATATATTTTAAATAAAAAATAAAATCCAAGACATGAAATTTGCTTCATGGTTCTATTACAACTTTTTTCTTATTGTGTTTTTTTTGTTTGTTTATTTTTGGGTAATACCCAACATCAAACTGATTATGAGTTGGCAGGCTAATTACTGTTTACTACATTATATTTCTGCATCCAGTTATTTTATACACCACAGATAAGTAAAATCATCCTGTGTTGATATTTCTTCTTCAGGCTTACTTCACTCAACATGGTATCTTTCAGTTCCAATAAGGTTGCAGCAGAATGCATGATCTCATCTTTTCTGGCAGGTGTATAGTATTCCACTGAAGTGTATTTATACCACATCTTTGTAATCCATTCATCTGTCATAGAACATCCAAATTGATTCCATATTTTGGCGATTGTACTAAGTGTAGCAATGAATATTGAAGTACATATTCCTTTAGAATGAATTTTTATATATCCTAGGGTAGATATCCCAAAGTAGAATTTCTGGGTCATATGACAGCTCAATTTTTTTTTGTTGTTGTTATTTGGTGAGTGCTCAGTGGGTTACTCCTGTCTGTGTACTCAGAAATCACTTCTGGCTTGGAGGACTGTATGGGATGCTGGGGATCGAACCCAGGTCCATCCTGGGCAGCTTAGGCTAGCGCGCGCAAGGCAGATGCCTTATTGTTTGTGCCATCGCTTAGGCCTCTGCTGAAGACTCTTTATTTTTTTATATACCCTTTTCTGCAGACAACAATCACACCAACAATGGATGAAAGTTCCTTTATCACCACTTCCCCATCAGCACAGATTGCCTCTACTATATATCACCCTTTATTTCAGAACTTACGGAGGATAAGGAAAGAGAAGTAAAGAAATCAAGATAGAAAAGAAAATGATGAGACAGGGAAGTATTGGGGAAATAAGGGTCAGGGCTTTGGTTATACTGGTGATATGAGAGAGCAATATAGTTACATATCTAAAGCACAGACTCAACAACACTGAAAATATAAAATATAAGTTGCACCCACTGAGCTTTGTAATATGTCTGTCAAGGAGGCAGGTGGAGTTTAGGGGTGGGGGCTGGGGAATTATGGCATATGGTGGTGTTAAAATGAATTGATGAGCTTAAAACTCATCAATAACTTTGTAAATCATGGTTCTTTGAATAATTTTTTTAAAAATTGCAGAATGCACATTTATTATTTTTATGAGACAACTATCCTTAGTAATTGCATCTCCTAAACAACAATTTGTGGCATAAATAATTAGCATATTTGAATTTTGAGATGTTATTTAATGGAAAAAACATTTGAAAAAACCTCTCAAATTATGCTCAATTGACTTTTATAATTTACACTTTTATATATGTTATGCTCTTCACATCTTTAAACTGTTTCTATGTGAAAAAAATTTCTATGTTAAAATATAAAGATATGGGGTTAGATGTTTTTTTCTTGTAAAGTTCTGTCAGTGCCTTGTATATTTTGGAGATTAGCCCCTTATCTGATGGGTATTGGGTGAATAGTTTCTCCCACTCAGTGGGTGGCTCTTGTATCCTGGGCACTATTTCCTTTGAGGTGCAGAAGCTTCTCAGCTTAATATATTCCCATCTGTTAATCTCTGCTTTCACTTGCTTGGAGAGTGCAGTTTCCTCCTTGAAGATGCCTGTAATGTCCTGGAGTGTTTTGCCTATGTGCTGTTCTATATATCTTATGGTTTTGGGGCTGATATCGAGGTCTTTAATCCATTTGGATTTTACCTTTGTACATGATGTTAGCTGGGGGTCTAAGTTTAATTTTTTGCAAGTGGCTATCCAATTGTGCCAACACCACTTGTTGAAGAGGCTTTCCCTGCTCCATTTAGGATTTCCTGCTCCTTTATCAAAAATTAGATGGTTGTATCTCTGGGGAACATTTTCTGAGTATTCAAGCCTATTCCACTGATCTGAGGACCTATCCTTATTCCAATACCATGCTGTTTTGATAACTGTTGCTTTGTAGTACAGTTTAAAGTTGGGAAAAGTAATTCCTCCCATATTCTTTTTCCCAATGATTGCTTTAGCTATTCGAGGGTGTTTATTGTTCCAAATGAATTTCAAAAGTGTCTGATCCACTTCTTTGAAGAATGTCATGGGTATCTTTAGAGGGATGGCATTAAATCTGTATAATGCCTTGGGGAGTATTGACATGGGGAGAAGAAATGAACAGACACTTTGACAAAGAAGAAATACACATGGCCAAAAGACACATGAAAAAATGTTCCACATCACTAATCATCAGGGAGATGCAAATCAAAACAACGATGAGATACCACCTCACACCCCAGAGAATGGCACACATCACAAAGAATGAGAATAAACAGTGTTGGCGGGGATGTGGAGAGAAAGGAACTCTTATCCACTGCTGGTGGGAATGCTGTCTAGTTCAACCTTTATGGAAAGCGATATGGAGATTCCTCCAAAAACTGGAAATCGAGCTCCCATATGATCCAGCTATACCACTCCTAGGAATATACCCTAGGAACACAAAAATACAATACAAAAACCCCTTCCTTACACCTATATTCATTGCAGCTCTATTTACCATAGCAAGACTCTGGAAACAACCAAGATGCCCTTCAACAGACGAATGGCTAAAGAAACTGTGGTACATATACACAATGGAATATTATGCAGCTGTCAGGAGAGATGAAGTCATGAAATTTTCCTATACATGGATGTACATGGAATCTATTATGCTGAGTGAAATAAGTCAGAGAGAGAGAGAAAAACGCAGAATGGTCTCACTCATCTATGGGTTTTAAGAAAAATGAAAGACACCCTCGTAATAATAATTTTCAGACACAAAAGAGAAAAGAGCTGGAAGTTCCAGCTCACCTCAGGAAGCTCACCACAAAGAGTGATGAGTTTAGTTAGAGAAATAACTACATTTTGAACTGTCCTAATATTGAGAATGTATGAGGGAAATGTAGAGCCTGTTTAGGGTACAGGCGGGGGTTGGGTGGGGAGGGGGGAGATTTGGGACTTGGGTGATGGGAATGTTGCACTGGTGATGGGTGGTGTTCCTTTTATGACTGAAACCCAAACACAATCATGTATGTAATCAAGGTGTTTAAATAAAAAAAAAAATAAAGATATGGGCCCAGAGAGATAGCACAGCGGTGGTTGCCTTGCAAGCAGCGGATCCAGGACCTAAGGTGGTTGGTTCGAATCCCGGTGTCCCATATGGTCCCCCGTGCCTGCCAGGAGCTATTTCTGAGCAGACAGCCAGGAGTAACCCCTGAGCACCACCGGGTGTGGCCCAAAAAACCAATATATATATATATATAAAGATAGAAGTATTGGCAAATAATCTCTTTGTACACTTATTAAAATGTGAGGGAAATAATTAGTTATATAAAACTAAATTTAGACTTAAAATGTTTTATTTACTTCATTTTCTAAAATGATCCTTTACGAAAGTATTTTTGTTTTGTTTTGTTTTGGGATCACACCTGGGAGTGTCCAGGAATTACTTTTGCCTCTCTTTTCTCAGAGAACACTCAGGGGACCAAACAGTATGCCAGAGTTCAAACTTGGATCTGCTGCATACAAGACAAGCACCCTTCCCACTGGGCTATAATTCCAGCTTCCCTTCCATATAATAACCTTTTTCATTGAGTTTCACAGAAGTAAGTTTAAGAATAAAACAATATTATTAAAAAGGACTACAATATAATTAATTACATTTATAATAAAAGTACTATTCTCCACATTGGATTTTTAACAAGGAAAGACTGACAACTCCTTCTGAATTTACATTTCATTAACTCAAATCATGTTTAGACTAAAGAACTTAAAATATTTCCTACACCCAAGGACTTTCCTTTCAAATTTTAATTTATTTGATAAAGTTATTATGTACCTACCTGCACTTTAAACAGTTGAGGAAAATGCCACAGAACTTAAAACATAATACCTAATGAACATAGAACCATTAAATATTAGTAGATTTCTTTATCTTTAGCATACCATTTATTTAGACAAATAGAAATTATTTAACTTATAAGAAATACAAAACATAGATACTGAAACTAGAAGTCGAAGGAAACTAGAGAATTAATTGATTTATCTTATTTTATGGTCAAAAAAATAAATACCAGACATAATGAGACTGGACTAGAAAAATATACAATTTTCTGCTTTCTGGTGATGAATGTGGTATTGGAATGATGTTTGCTTGAAAAATATAATATAATAATCCTGACATCTCAATAAATGGTTACATTTTTAAAATTTAGTGATGCCCTTATATAAACGAATGTGTTTGTTGGGCAGACAAAAATATGGCTCCATCTATGACAGTTAAATTGTTTGCAAGTTAAGAAAGGAATCAGGAATATAGGGCTGCTGTCCTAAATTTTATGTCTTAATATAAATAGCATAGATGTAATTTGTCTTATTTATTACAATATTATAAAAGAATAAGAGAAAGGCATTTCTCTGGGAATAAAAGAACCTTCCCTAAACACTCTTGTATCATTCTTCCAAGGTGTTCACAGTACTCATTCATACTATGTACCAAATGCTACAGAAAATGTCTCATAATTTGTCTCTTAATTAAATGAGTTAGCGTTCTTAACTCATTTTAAGAAATAAAACAAGGTTTACAAAACTTAAGTAATTTGTTTATAAGGGACAGGAGCCATAGCACAGCAGATAGGGCGTTTGCCTTGCTTGCAGCCAACAAGGGTTCCATCACTGGCATCCCAAAGAGTCCCCTGAGCCTGTCAAGAGTAATATCTGAATGCAGTCTGGAGTAATCGCTGAGCACCACCGGGTGTGCCCCCTGCAAAAATTATTGCTTATTAGTATAAAATTGATAGGTGACAAATTTATTTTTGGAAGTCTGTATATAGATAGCCTTCGAGCATCATGGGGCTTGAATTCTGAAAGCTATGTGCACCAAAGAGTATAAATTGGTCCCCAAGAAAGAAAATATATGAACATTCCCTGACTCATACAACTGGGTAGAGAAATGCCATGTGAGAAGTATCCCTTGGGCACTTTGGATCTATGGAGATACAGTATTCATGTATATCAAAACCAGGAACATTAACACTATTGTACTCATGTAACCTAAGCTACAATAACATGTTTATTAAAAAAAAGTCTGCAATAGTTTAGAAATATTCAAATAGTTAAGAAATTCAAATAGTTAAAAATATTCAAATTTGATTGTTAACTCAACATATTTACCATGATATAAATTAATATATATGAAAAATATACAAAATATCTGATAAGTGATATAATGGAGCAAAACAGAGATGTGCTGGAATGGAGGTATTAGCATATGAAATTTTCTAGACATCAAACATTGTTTTTGATATTTTAGTGTATTTTTTGCATTTGATTTTGAGGCAGAATAAAACAAACAAAAGCAAAAAAACCACAAGTCCCAAGGAGCCTATAGTCAAAGTCAGCTCTACTATTTCCTTTTTTGGTGGGAGGGGGCATAATTAGTAATGCTCAGGGTTACTCCTGGTTCTGCACTCAAGGTCATTTCTGGTAAGGTTTGGAGGCATAAATGGGATACCTGGTATCAAACTTTAGTGAACAAGGTGTACAAGACAAGTGCCCTACTTGCTGTACTATAGACAGAATAGAAGTCTGCCCCCTATTCTATTTAAGTCTATACTGTTTCCTTTATTCATCGTCATTAACGTGGATATTTTTTTAATTTTCTTCTTCTTCTTCTTCTTCTTCTTCTTCTTCTTCTTCTTCTTCTTCTTCTTCTTCTTCTTCTTCTTCTTCTTCTTCTTCTTCTTCTTCTTCTTCTTCTTCTTCCTTCTTCTTCTTCTTCTTCTTCTTCTTCTCTCCTCCTCCTCCTCCTCCTCTTCTTCCTCTTCTTCTTCTTCTTCTTCTTCTTCTTCTTCTTCTTCTTCTTCTTCTTCTTCTTCTTCTTCTTCTTCTTCTTCTTCTTCTTCTTCTTCTTCTTCTTTCCTTTTTGGGCCATACCAGGTGATACTCGGGTTATTCCTGGGTCTAGGCTCAGAAATAGCTGCTGGCTTGGGGAATCATATGGGACGCCAGGGAATCAAACTGCAGTCAGTCCTAGGTCAGCGCGTGCAAGGCAAACTCTCTACGGTTTGTGCCACTGCTCCGGTTCCCTAGTCTGAATATTTTTACTTCAGATCAAGTTTAAGAAAATGATAATAACCAGATTTTCAAGAAAATACCTTGAAAAATTAATGCCATTCTTTTATATTCTACCTTTCCTCTGAAAGTTTGTAATTCTACCTTTCCTCTGAAAGATCATATAATCAACAACTGCATTTTCCACTGTGGTTTTCTACAGTAGGGAAACATTGAATTTTAGAACTTAAGATTTTTCTTTTGTTGCAATTTAGGATTAAATATGCTCATGAGCTTTTACATTTAAATAAACTCAATAAAAATGCACTAAAATTTAAGTATAGTGCACTATTTTTTTAAAATGGGTCTCTCTTTTTAGACTATTCAACAGAGAGATCAATTAGAAAAAATATTTTAAAACACGGAGCATAAGGAAGATACTATATTGAAGTGACAGTATCATATCTGAAATACTAGTTCTAAAGTAGAAATCATTCTTATATAGTATATAGTAAATATTCTGTGAATATAAGAGAGCCATCAAAGGAAAGTTCCAGTCTGTTATATGTCTCTTTCCAGGCACTTTATGAATATTCTCTGTCCAACTCAGGTTTTGATTTTAAAAGTAGTGCTAATCAATCTATCACCGATAAACCATGTTTATGTACAGCTCAGATAAAAAAGATGCATGTCAGACATGCCTGTCTACACCGCCTAGATGAGACTGGCCTGTGATTTGCAGCCACAGCTGTTAATGGCAAAGCATACAGCTATTTTCAACCACTCCACTTAGATTCACATTCTTCTCAGCTCTGGGGCTTTAAAAGGCACCAGGATCCTTGCGTGCCTCCTCCTGTCCTGGCAGACCATGATCTACAAACTGATTTTAATTTGAGGTTAGGCATGTCATTACAAGTTTTAGGAGAGTCATCTAAAATCTTTGGAAATGTGATGACTGTGTTCTTTAAGCACACATGCGGGATGTCATGCAAAAGATTATAGATCACTTGGAAGAGTTAATGCTGTGTCCCAGAGTGATGATATATCCCAAGAAGAGTACTTTCACATAACAAAGATTCTCCACAGTTTGGAGATAAAAAGTGCCGCCTATCAACACTGTCCCATGACATACTGACAAGGAAGCACAGGGAGTGATTCCTCAATAACGTGCTTAGGGGAAAATTGGACTGAATGAGAAGGAAAGTTCTTGACTCTAGTACTTTCCTGGAGATTGAGCCAGCTCAAATATTTCTTCTGGTAAGCTGAAGATCTGATACAAAGAAGATCTGATACTATTTTCCCTGAGTCTTTATTAACCATTAGACAGAGTGCTCTTGTTAAAAAAAAAACAAAAAACAAACAAACAAACAAAAAAAACACACCTTAAATTCTCCTTCTACGCCATACTCTTTCTGTAGGAAGACTGTTTCTCTGAATCCCTAGCACACTGTGTAATACCTGACAGAAAACATTTTCTTATTAAGCACACTTCTATAAATACATGCCATACTGTATGTATCTGTTGTGTATGTAAATATTTCCATGGGATTATTATGCTACTGATCCTACCCTGATCGGTGATTGTGTGTGTATGTTTTTTTCTAATTTAATTTTTCTTATTTCTTTACTCTATATGAGGGCAAAATCATCAGATATATGTCTTCTAATTCTTTTACTTAACATAATTTCTTCAATTTTATGTTGGTGAAAATGGCAATATTTTATCTTTTCTTACAGATGAGATGTATTTCAATGAGTTTAAAAACACATGTTTAGCAAGTTGTACATTGACAGACATATTATCTTGTCTGATTATAAAAATAACTTTACAATAAATGAATGCATCTATTTTTTGGGGGGGGTCACATCTGATGACTCTTAGGGGTTACTCCTGGCTATGTGCTCAGAAATTGTTCCTAGCTCGGAGACCCATATGGACGCCAGAGATAGAACCCTGGTCCATACTGTGTTAGGCATGTGCAAGGCAAATGCCCTATCGCTGCACTATTACGCTGGCCCCAAGTGCACCTATTTTTAAATAGTTGTTTTCAAAATCTTTATATAAATACTTAGAAGAGCAATTGCTTTATTGGATGGATGGATGGATGGATGGATGGATGGATGGATGGATGGATGGATGGATGGATGGATGATGGAAAGGAGAAAATAAAAATCAAACACAAATTGAGGACTGAACCTGCACTTTCAGAACTAGTGACAACTTATTCTCTGCTACCATAATTGAATCAGCTTGGAGAGTGAAAACAAGGGAAGTGATGGTTAAACAATAGTTATTTGATATATCTGTCACATTGTAGGATATTGGTTGGTAGGAAATGATGAAATCTTCATTTTTACCAAATATCTGAAAACCAATTCTTTCATGGTATGGAAAAAACAGAATATTTCTTTATTCCAATGAACTAAGCAAATAATAGTATAAAAATAAAGAAAAACGTTGAAACATTGACAAAATGTAGAACTAAGAAGAATGTAACAAATAACTAATTAGTGAGGTAATTTCTGAGAAGTTCTTTGTAATTTTTTTCTAGTAATACACTTAAAAATTTATAATCATAGGGGTCAGAGAGATAGCATGGAGGTAAGGCATTTGCCTTTCATGCAGAAGGTCATTGGTTCGAATCCTGACATCCCATATGGTCCTCTGTGCCTGCCAGGAGCGATTTTTAAGCCTGGAGCCAGAAATAACCCCTGAGCACTGCCAGGTGTGACCCAAAAACCACAAAAAAAAAAAAAAAAACTTTAAAATCATAATAGCAATCTTGTGCATAATTATATGAATTTAAGAATTTTTAAAGTTAATTTGCATACAGAAAACTTCGCTAACCTTATTGGTAATCATTATGCTGTAATTATATAGTTTTAGTTGACTAATAGAATATTTGGTATTAATATTATAATTTTTATTGTTTTAGGACCACAACCAATGGTTCTTAGGTGTTATTCATGACTGTGCTCAGAATCACTCATGGTAGGCTCACGAGATCATATGGGATGCTGGATAGCAAAGCCATGTGAAAGAGAAAACACATGTTTTATTTTTCTACTTGCTGTACTATCATAGTGGCCCCTATGTACAACAATTCAGTTCATATAATTACTTACTCAACATCTTTATTGATAATTATGTGTAAAGAACTTCACATTTTTTGAAAATTATCCAATTGAGTTGGCCACAAAGAATTATTTTTGTGAACTGAGTTGTCTAATAAGAAAAATTAAACTTAATTGGAAGGTGAATAGGGATTTAATGATTACTTATACACATGAATTTATATGAGCATAGGAGTTTAGGGTATACGTGCTTATATACATGAATTTATATGAGCATAGGAGTTTAGGGTATATGTGAGCCTAAAGATTATTTTTCAAATATTTTGTAGATATTACTATAATTTGGAAGTCCAAATATGAAAAAGTTTGCTTAAGTTGATCCCAACCTCTTGAGTCTTAATGTCAGGCCCTTAAGCTATTTATCTTTTCTTTCATCAGAATAAACAAAATTGACCTCAAGAATAAATGAGTGACCTAAGAGATATGTGTGCCTGATGAGTCACTCTAAATGTTCTAAACAATTCACAGACTCTTATAGCTATCAAAACTTCTATCTCAAACTTGGTTATTTGCTTTCAACTTCCTCTCTTCCTCCTGTCTTGCCTGCAGATGACATCTCCAGCTATAATGAGGTAGATATATAAGACCCTCGGCTTCTCCTAGCTATGAGTCTTCTTCCAAAATTTCCCTTACTTATTCTCTTGAAGTGCCCTATTCTCTATTATCATGCTTGCATTTTCATGTTTCAACCTATTTTCATAATTTTTCCCAAAACCACAATGCAAGTCAGATGTCAATAGATTTAATGATTAAAATGGTTGAAATTTAAGTCTAATATTAGTAATATTTAAGTAGCTTACTTATATAAATAAATAGTTATTAAGAACTTAAATTTGGTGTTCTTCCCTATCTGACTTCTTTTCTGCTCCCTTAGAAGCTCAGTTTGCTTCCCTGTTACTGATCTACATTATGATGACTTTAGGAACAAGTAAAGTAGGCACTGAAAAGATAGTACAGCATGTAAAACATTTGTCTTGCAAGTAGCCAACCCAGGTTCAATTGCTAGTACCCCATATGGGCCCTGGAGTTCACCTGAGCATAGAGCCAAGAGTAAGCCTGGGGCACTATCAGTTATGAACTTTCTTAAGAGAAATAAAACAAGTGACTGTTGATGTCAGGAAGAAACAACATTAAAAAATAAAACCTAATTAAGATAGGTTCTGAGGAAATTATCTCTGGAAGGAGATTTCATAAAACTAATTTCCTTTTGTTCAGGAGGGTGACTGTAGAACAGTGTTCAGTGAGCATGGAGATCACTCATCATGGTTCCTAGCCAATTGGGTCATACAACTGATGTTAGGAACAGAATGTTGCTTTAAACTCTGAAGTGTTGGGGAATAAAAGAAACACAGTGATCAATGTTCAGGTTACATTTAGGTCTTCTTCACTTGATGCTGTTGTGAGCCAAGTGGTATCAGGGATTCAAACCTTATACTGTCTCTCCAGCCCCTAAAACTTAGTTGTATTAAGTCATTCTCAAATAAATGTTTGAATAAAGGTGTATAATTAGTTATCACAGTCCTTTTTGGGTAAGAGGGCATATAAACAATAAAGAACTAAAAAATATAGTTACAGTATTTAATTTTGATAAGAAATTATGCTATGGATTATAAAACATTTCTCACAAGTGGTTTTGCACTGAGTTTTGAGGGTAATGCAGATTGGCTTTGAAACAACCTTCAAAAGAAATGAAAATTTGTTCTTGGGGAAGTACTACACACGTTATTTCAAAGAAGAGAGATTTAAGTAATATTTAATAATCCTTGTAAGACAATAGAGAGGGAAACATAATTTTAGACATAAATTGGACAGGACAGAAATTGAAGTAAAGAGAAAAATGTCTATCTTTTAAAATAAGAATTCTTTTATTGGGTTGCCTTGTCAGTGATTCTGGGGGCCACTAGCACTAAATCCAGGGGTTCTTGAAAGGTCATGCAGGCTGGGAAATGAACTCAATGCCTGTATATAGTATATAGCATCTATATTCTCCAACCCTTTGGTTTGACCTTAGACACTCAAAAAAGTATTTAATAAAAATTCACAATCTGGGCCAGAGATATGGTATAATTAATAGGCAACTAGCCTTTCAAGTGATCCTAAGTTCTATATGAAGTTCAATCTGAGGCATCCCATTTGGTCTTATGAGCTTTCCAGAAATGATCCTTAAGAACAGAACCAAGAATAAGCTCTGAGCAGCACTAAGTGTGACCCAAAATTCATTTCTCCACCCCACCCCACCCCACCCCACCTCTAAATCCACAAGCTCAGGAAAAATATCACCTTTGAGAATATTTGAAGCTAAATAAAAAAGAACAGGACATACATGCTATAACAATGGGAGAATATTATAGCCACTTGGGCAAATCAAATATGCAGAATAATGCAGAAGTTGTTATCATTACAATTTTAGTGATTGGATGGACAGAGGGAGGAAAATTAAATCTAATCATGAAGGAGCTAAATGTTTTATCATCTAACAACTACAACAGGAAGCCTCTTGGTTCTGGGAATTTTAAGCTGATTTTTTTTTTTTTTCATAAGAAAATATCATTACCAAATCTCAGTGAGACCTTCACAAGTTTCTAAGGGCTGAAGCGATGGTGCAAGGGTAAGGTGTCTGTCTTGCCTGCCCTAGCCTAGGACATCCCATGTGGTCCCCAAGCCAAGAGTGATTTCTGAGCTCATAGCCAGGAGTAACCCCTGAGTGTCACCGGATGTGGCCCAAAAACAAACAAACAAACAAAAAGAAAATATCATTACTATAACCATATATTTATTCAGTCATTCATTGAATATTTACTACACAACTACTTTGTACCAGAATCTGGGAAGTAAAACATAAAAAAACAAAACAAAACAAAACAAAAAACAGCTCTAATATATCAATTGACATGACCTAATATGTGGTACTGAGAGATTTGCAGGATGGAGTTTTGGAAAGTATGGCCATAAAAAAAGGAACACTTACGTGGTCTGGGCCAGCAAGATGGTTCATTGAGATGAGAGGCATTGAGATGTAAAGGAAGAATGTTCTTTCAGGTAGAGTAGCATGCCCAGGAAATATAAATGTGTCCTGTTCTTTTAGTCTCTTAAAGATAGTAAGAGATAGTGATTAGATGGGTGAGCATGTTGAATTTGAGAACTAAGAACCTCCCAAGTATATTAACCAAGATGTAAACATAATTGCATCTAAGTTTTGAAAGTTTCACAATGACTCTGCTGTGAAAATTATCTTGGGGAAGAGAAGTATTGAAGAGATGGGGCTTAGTTATATTAACTTCATTTCCATTTTGGCAAGGTTTCAAAATAGGAAATCTAGCAGTCAGAATGATTTTAGATTTTATCACAGCACTTGATAATCTCTCTTGTTAGCATCTTCTAGAATTATGTATCAGCTGGTAATAATAATAAAGTTTATTGGTCACTAGACCTTAGCCTACATTTTCAGTTTTTTCTTCTTTGGCCTTATGTGTTCCAGTCATTAAAATTATATTTTTAGTTTGTTTCGGGGCCATACCCAGCTGTGCTCAGGGCTTACTCTTGGCTCTGCACACAGGAATTACTCCTGGAGTATTCAGGGACCTTCATAGGATGCTGAAAATTAATCCAAATCAGCCATGTGCAAAAAAAGCACCTTATCTCTCCGGCCCCCATAAAAAAATTCTTATTGATATTTATACACATACTGTATGCCCAACTTTCCTTTTCTCTCCACATTTTCATCTTCTTTCTATTGAAACCCATTCCGTTGTTTATGTGAGCTATCTCCCATGGGCATTTTTGTACTTGTTTATGACCATTGATTTATTCTAGTATACACTGCAGTTAAGTACTTATGTAATATTCCCTACTAAGTTTTATGTTCACAAGGTTAGGAATGTATTCATATTTCTTAGAGAAGGCAATATTTTATATAATGCCATTAGTGATGCCTATTGTTATTTTTTGACAGACACTAGAGAAGACCCTTTCATGTCCCTCTTTTCTTATTTAATTTCCATTGGCACATCAATACACTAGTTAAAAGTTAAAAAAGAGTAGTCATCCTGACTCAAATTAGCTCCTAGCTATAACAAATCTGCATGATTTAGGGCAAGCTTTTTAAACCTCTATGAGTTCAAATTTTCTCATCTGTACTATTCTAAAGTTGTTTGATTAAAGGAGATTACTTAAAAGGCACTTGACTCAGTGTAGTACTCTGAATGCAAATATCACTCTGAAATCATTTGTCAAACCCATTACCCAGATCCTACGGAGACACAAAAGCATTTACTTCCCACTCAGGGAGTTGATTTTCAATACAGATTAAAATCTATTGATGTAGTTTAATTTTAATAAATACTCATACAAAACTCTAGAAAATATGTTAACAGTCACTGTGTCCTTTAAATATGTCACATTCTTGTTAATGATATAGACAATACTTCATAAAAGTAAAATAATTCAGATATTATACTTTCTATCCACTTCTTGTTGAGAAAATTAAATGGCTACTTTCTATTAAAGTTATCCATTAAGCTTTAATCTAGAGTTCTTCAAACCAAAAAGTCACATTATTCATTCAAGAAAATGATCAAAAAATGTGTTGCAGGGTATGTTAATTCCACTCCCTTCTAGGCAAAATTACTAATCTTCTCTCTCCTCAAAGCACCTTTTTTGGGGCTGGAGAGATAGCATGAAGGCAAGGCATTTGCCTTGCATGCAGAAGGATGGCAGTTCGAATCCCTGCATCCCATATGGTCCCCGGAGCCTGGAGCCTGCCAGGAGCGATTTTTGAGCATAGAGTAGAGCCAGGTGTAAGCCTTGAGGGATGCTGGGTGTGACCCAAAAACAAAAAAACAAAAAAAAAAAAAGAGGCATCTTTTATATGTGTCATATATATGCATGTATATATGTATATATATATACATATATATTTATATAGTCTGTTTGGAAAGTACATCAAACATTTAATAGCTAAACCCAGTGTGGTGCTAGACACTTTTTTATTTTTGTTCAGGGTTGAGATTGAAACTGATTCTCAGACATGCATAACATATACTAAATATTTTGAGCTATCTCCCTTGTTCCATATACATAATTATATGTATATATCATATTTATGTATGTATTATATATTTAAAAGCAAAACTATACTTTTTAAAATATTATTTTTCTTTTCTTTTTTAGATTTCTGCATATTTTATTTTGTCGCAAGAAGCAGATATTACTATTATAAAAAAAAAAAGAAACACTGGCTCTGGAAATGACTATTAGACCATATTAGAATATAAGTTAATAACAAATAATGATTTTATTTCTCTCACCAGAATGATTCCTTCTCATATTTTTAATTCTTATATCAATACAGCCCATTCATGTATTCTGTGATCACATTTTTACCCATGACCATCCACCCTACTAAGATATTTCTGCCCAATAAAATTCTGATCCTGAGCCAATTTTCAGTACTAATAGATTAAAAGGGTGGGAAAGAGACAATCCAGAGAATCATAGTGAAAACGACTGACGATCTTAAAGGGGTAAGGATGGGGAGGGAACAAAGAGTTCTAAAATAATATTTTTTACTTCCTACCTTCTCTCGCAAGCAGAACACTTAAATGTTTCTTTATACACAAGATTCAGGCAATAGGTATTAGAGCTTGAAGTTCTGGAGTATCAAGTATCCCCAAATCTGAGTTGGCATTTTGCCTACTAGTACTTGAACTCTTTCACTGGGTACATCCTGAAGCCTTCTTGGAGATTGCAGGTCATAAATGTGCATGATTAATTGCCCATGTTGAAACAAAATGTTTCCAGAACATTCAGACTAGAGGGTGAAGCAAGATCCCAGCGGGTGACAGAAGAAATTGCTGTTAAGGAGTCTGACGATAATGAATAAAGAAAGATTGAGCTCACTAGAACAGCCAAGAAAACAGTTCTTCAAGGTAGAATAACATAGAGACAAGACTGAACAACAAGAATTTGTTGCAAAGGTGAAAAGCACCTAATATATTATAAAGGACACAGGCTATAGGACAGTTACTTAAGTAAAATATATGGAGAGTGCAAATTTGCAAAGCAGTTAAAAGATATTCACAATTTGGCTCCTAAGTAAAATTAAACTTCTGAGACAAGAACGTGGCAGCAGTATATCTTCTGACAATAGATACTAGAGCTAAAAAGTACCACCTACAAGTAAGAATAAATAAGTTATCATTCCCCTCAACATTATATTGCTATTGTCTACTTAAATGTTGATGATGTATACATAAAATACTTGCTTTGCATATGTTCTAGAAGATTTACTCTAGATAATTAAAGATTGAAATCAAACTCTCTAGAAGAGCTCATATTTGGAAAGTCAACTACTAGAGAAACATGGATTAAGATTTCTTTAAGTACACAAACTTGTTCCGCAAACAAGGAGAAGTTAAAGTTAATTTAATCTATCTAATCCTCATGTCTATTTATCATAAAAATATCTTTATAAAGTCATTACTCTGAATATCTTTAACTAGCATAAATTGCTACACGAATTCCAGTGCAAAGAAAGCCACTTAGTTCTTTTATCTTCATTTTCAACCAATACCCATTTTATGTGAAATCCACATAAACGGTGAGTTTTATGAATCTCTTCTTTTCTTATTTTTTTGTTTGGGGGGATTTCTGGGGATTGAGTGGACACATCAAACTGTGCTCAGAGGTAAGTCCTGGATCTACATAATGGAATCACTTTAGGAAGGATATGGAAACTATATACAATTCAGGGATCAAACTAATCAATCACATGCAAATCATGCAAAAACATTCCTCTGTTTGATCGCCTTTATCTTACCCAATTCTACACAGTACAAAAAAGACTAACATAAAATAAAGACACGTGAAGACAAATCAGTTCTCTATTAATATTGCTGCTGCTGCTCCTTATTGCTGAGGACTATCCTACATATTTGGAAAGGAACTTTTCAGTGCAGAATATTGCAGAACTTCCATTCTTCATTGTGGTATGTCTTGGAGTCTTAAAAATAGCTGTTATTTATGTATATATATATGTATATATATCCACTTTTTAAATACAGGGCAATTCTAAATAAATGGGGTAAATAAAGTGCTGAATTTTTATACATGTAGATATTAATTCCTAAACTCTAGATTTCCATCTTTTTTTTTCTTCTCATTAACTTACCCAAAGGAATAACTGATTCTGATATTTTTTATCATACCTTTTCAGACTTATCACACTCTACCTTTCTCGGGTGATATGGCCAAAATGCTCTATCTTTCTAATTAAGGTTATCAAGAAATTTTAAGGCATAAATTTTTTTCTGCCCCAAGGCACCAAAATTTTACCTTTATAAATCAGGCTACTCTTTCTGACTATAAGGTGATTTTTAATTTTAGCGTAAGTTCTTTACTCTGGCATTTTTATCTCTCATGAAAAGGAAAAACATTATTTCTGATTGGCTGCTGGTGAGAAAAGCATTCAACATCTTCTGCTTTCAGAATTACAGTTTTGGTAAGGTACAACCTATCTTTAAATAGCTTAAAATTTTAAGACCATGATCTTTACAAAGCATTTTTAGACCCTCTCAATTATTGTTTTAGGTGGAAATGACAGAAGTCTAATAGTATCTAGTGAAAATATGAGTTTTTTAGTTCACCTAATTGAGAATTCTAAGTCAAAGTCTTGGTATTAGGACTTAATACTTCCTATACTTTTTATACACTTAATCCTTACTTATAATAAGTGTCTCTTTATTGATCAAAGGTACTATTTTTTCCTCTTCTTTTCTAATTTTTTTTGGTGGTGGTAGTGAGAGTTGTACACCTTCAAGGACTCCTTGTTCCGCACTCAGAAATTATTCTTGGAGAGCTTGGAGAGTCAAATAGGATGCTGGGGGTCAAACTTGGATCAGCCAAAAGCAAGGCAAATGTCCTACCCATTGCACTATCACTCTGGCTCTGATCTAAGGTTTTTAGCATGTGTCAAAAAAGACCTTTGATACCATTGGTTTACAATATGTGATTCAATTACTTTTTTTCCTCAGACATTAAATGTCATAATATTCTCCATGCATCTTTATGCATTATGCCTGCTTCTTTTACATCAGTATTTCTCAACTGATTGTGGTCCCCTGTGAAACTGGATGGTCTCTATATCTCATTACTCCCTACTCCCAAATTCCACTTACACAATATTCATCTGAGGCAGTCCTGGAATATACTGGAAAATTGGGGGGGGGGCAGTAGCACCTTTTTGAGAAATACCTCCCCCCTAAATTATTGTGAATCAGGAAGTGGGGTTACATGACTAATGAAGTCCAATTAAGTTTCTTCTTTGAATAAAGGTAAGTCATAATTTGAGGGCAGGAAGAGTCACAAAAACATATAAAGTGAGAAGAAATATTTTTCTATTAGCAAAATAAAATTGTTTTAAAAGAAGGTTGAAAGGGGTTTTGTTGGATCTCTTTCTGCATGTCAATTGTGAAGTTTATAAAATTCTACTAAGAGCCATTTTCCATACAGTCCTACATGTGATTTCATCAGGGATGACAGTAAGCTGGAATGTCTCACTATAAATATTTGGCTTCATGGGACTAGAGCAATAGTTCAGCAAGTAAGGCATTTTCCTTAGCATAGGCAGAACTAGGTTTGATTCCCTGCATTTTATATGGTCTCCCAAGACTGCCAAAGTGATTCCTGAGCCCAGAACCAGGTGTAACTCCTGAGCACTGTTAGCTGTGGCCCCTAAACAAAACAAAGAAAAACTAACAAAAATTTGGCCTCATGTCTACTGGGATTTGGACTCTTACCTGCAGAGAAGTTTGATAAATTATGCCTACGTAGATAAAAATTTAAGTCAAGACAAGTTTTATTGACTTTTGTGCCAAAGCAAAATATTTGAAAATTCATTTGTCCAGCAATATTTTAGAAGGACAAGGACCAGGTAATATGATCCTCTATTATGGTATTACTGGAAAGAGGATGGGATTTTTCTAATTCTATTTTCTGCTAATATGTAGTTGTGGCTGAGGGCAATTTATTTCACCTCTTTGGAACTTGTTTTTCTAATGCATTAAGTGAAGTGGTTATGCTGGTAGAGCTCCAGAATTTTTAATCTTTTAGATCTGTATTTATAAGGTTAAACTTCTTCATTGTTTTTTTATTTGAGACATTGACTGGTAAATATGAGTCTATTGAAAATCATTATTCCAGACAATTTGAAAAGGAGATAATTAATAATAAATACAAAAGGCAATATTTTATTTAAAAATTTCTCTAATAAAGATATCAACTCCAAGTGTTATGTTTTATTTTTAGTTTAAAAACTCCTATTGAGTTTAAAGACAATTTTAAAGGAATTTCATAAAACTGTATTGAAATAACTTGAGGTACAAGTCAGAAAAAAGACAAGTTATAATAATCAAATTCAATGATTGGATTTTCCTTTGAACTTGGCATGAACAAAATGTTTGTTAACATTTTCTTTGCTAATTGAGGGTGTTTGAAAATGGCTGGGCTATTATATGATAATAAGAAATTTTAATTTTCTTAAATGTGGTGATATTGCTTTTTTATATATTTTGAGAACAGAAATCCTTATTTTTAATGACACATATATATTTAGAGTTATATTTCACATGATCTAAGTTTTATTTTCAAAAGTAATGTGTCAAAAATATAATACAGAGAATAAAATATTTGTCTTACATATAGAAGGCCTGAGTTTAATCCCTTGTACCTCATATGGTCTTCTGAGTGCTACCAAAAGTTATTCCCACGCAGAATCAAGATTAAGTTCTGAGCATAGTCAAGTGTGAGTGAAATGCAAATTAAAAAATCAAATACTAAAATAAAATAAAAACATTAATCAAAATCAAATATGACTTAACACTATCACTGATATATCTTTATAAAATTCTATGGTTATTCCATATTTTTTTCATTTTGTTTTACTTTAAGTTTGAAAATTAATAATAAATTTGATACCATTGATTGTCCATTAAGGTTTCAAAGTTTGCCTACAATTTAAAGACATTGCCTACATTTAAAGTTGTTTTAGATGAAGCAACACTTAAATTTTTATATTTATTATAAAATGTTGCCTGAAGTTATGAGTTATAAGATAGGAAGGTGGTATCTTTATTTTCTATGAAACATGAAATAATCTTAAATACAACCTTAATAATAGAAACACAAATTCTCATTTCTGTTATCTTGTGTTAGTTGCATTGACGAGATAAAATGATATATGTTTTCAGCAGACTCTGAAGCCCAGAGTGTGCAATAGGACGTCCTTGGTCTGTATCCTTTCTGTGACCTCAAACATGTCACCTTACACTATGTGCATCTGTAAAATATTTTTCTGTCTGTAAAACATGAGCAAAGTTGGTCACCCAGCTAATGGGGTATTTTTGAGGATTAGGAATATAATTAATGTACTTAACACCACTCCTGGCACTTCATAACTTTATTGTTTACATATTTTATTATAAGCAAGTCAGAAAAGTTCCATGTTAATGTTCAGGAGAGAAATACTTTGGCATGAAATTTGTTTAAGGACTATGTCCTGCTCTAGTATGAATAGCATGGAAATAAAAGAGTTTTAAAACCAGAAAGAGCAGCATGGCAAGGCAACCATAATAGTGATCTCAAATTTCAAGAAGCTTAGTTGAGGGTTTCCCAAATGCTAGAAAACTAGCAGCTGAGAAAAGAAATTTCTCAAGAATCTCTAAAAATAGTCATATTTCGCCAGTAACTTCAGGATAGAAATATATTTGAAAACGCCTTCATGGCACTTGGCAGGCATTAAAATGATGTGGTTGTTATTACAAAATATCCTGCAATCATTTATAACCAAGTAAGACTCCTTCATTAGCTTCTGTACCTATTATAAGTGCTTATTGAAAACCAAAGACCTGACCTCTCTGTAATGTGTGAGTTTCCCATTATCTATGACCTTGTAAATCCCAACACTGTCCTAGAACAAGAACAAAAAGAAAATTCTTTTCAGTGGAGATATACAAATAGCTCTCTTTCTCACTGAAACATGTAAAAATTCAAGCTACTCAAATTTATGTACTAAAAATTGAAGAAAATGCTAAAAATCTTGGGTTTCATTTCGTGATCAGTCTTTAATTTAATAGGTTCTTCAAGCAGACACCTACATTTTATTCAAAGTAAATTTTTCCTTTTTTAGAAAGGTAAATAGTAGATTATTTCTCCATCAAAGGCACTTCTGAGTCCTTTGGGTTCCCTGCCAGGCCAAATGCAATTCTTTACTCACCACAAAGAGTTACTTAAACTAACTTGTATAATTGGAAATGTGGTATTGTAAACATCTGCTAGAGAAATGCTTTTGGATCTTGGAGCATCTAAAAAACGCTATCACCTCACTTACTCCTTTAAGTATTTTTGTCAAGGAAAAACCAGGTGAAAAAGTCTAAATGATTTGGATGCGGGGGTTCTTATTTATTTGAATTTAGTTTAAATTAGGGAAATTGCTGCTTTCAGGGAGCTGATGTTGTCCTTTGGAAATGAGGTCATTTCTGTTTGGGTCTTGTCAGTCTCTGTGAACAAGCCCTCCAACAATGTGATACAAAATAGAATCTGCTCAGTGAAGAAAAATACTCTAAGCTTGCTTTGGGCTTAGGGATACAGTATCCTGTTGATGATGGTTCTTTAACTAGGTCTCACACAGCTAGAGCTTTTTTTTCTTTTTCAGTCAGCTCCAGGTTAAGTGAACATACATACAGGATCTTCCTGACAAGTGAAAGTCACATTGATATGATTAAAAAGTATTAGTTACCACTTTCAACTATATTATCATTCTCTTCTCACCATTTCTTAGTCTAATTTTTCTTCCTGACTTTTGCCACTGGGAACAAAATCTTATGTATGTCCAAAATTGTGACTAGAACATAGATTGAAAATATGAACTCTAAGCATCAACTACTGAGGTTTGTAATGTGCCTGTCAAGGTGGCAGGCACGGAGAAGCTGCAGGTTAAAGGTAGGACTGATTTTGAAATAGTATATGCCTGAAACTCAACTATAAAGAACTTTGTAAATCCTGGTTCTTTAAATTAAAATGTTTAAAAATTAGATATGCCTCATATTGTTGGGTGTTTTACTCTTTTTTTTACAGGTCCTTGTAATAGCACATTTCAACCATCTGTATCTTTACTTACATTTGCATACATTATCTACTTATAAAATCTAGGCAAACTTACCTACTTACCTACTTACATATATATATATATATATATATATATATATATATATATATATATATATATATATATATATATATATATATATATCACTGCAGCCAGCATGGTGAATTTGTGTCATTTTCCTTATTCTTTGGTTGGGGGTCAGATTTGAGCTACCCCCAGCAATGGATGGAGTCTCTTCTTCGTTGTGTAGTCAGGGGTCTTTCTTGCTATGTTTGGGGGACCAAATTTGTTCTAAAACAGGGGTTGGAAGCAAATGCCCTAACTCTTGTTCATAATCTCCAGCACACTTTTTTAATTCTTTAGTATCATTTGTTCTCTTTGTTTCCTCCTTTGATTTATTTCTGTTTTGTTTTGTTTTTGAAGCTCATCAGTGCTCAAGGGCTACACTGTGAATTTTGCTTGTGGTTAATTACCAGAGGCAGGATTGTATTTGTCCTCAGATAGAGCTTGAGCCTTCTATACATGAGGCACATGCTCGGCCATGAGCTTTTCCTGGGCCTCATTTATTCTTTTTTTTTTTTTTTAGGTTTTTGGGTCACACCCGGTAACGCTCAGGTGTTACTCCTGGCTATGCGCTCAGAAGTCGCTCCTGGCTTGGGGAACCATATGAGACACCGGGGGATGGAACCGCAGTCTGTCCTAGGCTAGTGCTGGCAAGGCAGTCACCTTACCTCTAGCGCCACCACGCCAACCCTCTTTTTTGTTATTTTTGTTATAAAATGGTTCTTTATATAAATTAACATTGTTTACATATGTATATTTTCTGTTAATAGCATATAAAACTCCCTATAATAAATTGACCTACAATTATCTTTAAAATGTTTGTTCCTTTTGACTAGAAGATCTATCTACCTTCCACCCTACAACATGTGCACTTCTAAATTCTTTTTTTTTTTTTTGGATTAAAACAAGATACTTCTGCTCCTCTTTTAACTATCATCCCAATTTTGACTTTACTTGAATACTGACCATGTTTGCAAACCTAATGAAAACTTTAACTAGTTCGGGTGCTAGGTCAGTCCTTATGTGCAACTTGCTGTACCCGAGAGGTCGCTTTCTCCCAAGCTTTTATTTTTTTAGCAGACCAAGAGCCCTTTGGGAATTGTGGCTGCCCTCTCCAGTGGTTAAGCAGGCAAATTTGGATACAGCAGCTGTCTACTCCTGAAGACAGCTGGAAATAACCAAGTCCGATAGGATCAGTTATCAGAGGCGGGGCGCTCTGTTGTGTGTAAACAGCATGCTATCTCTGAGATGCTGAGACGGTGACACAAGCAGCCTCAGGCTCACCCTGCCCTCAAAATAGCAGTGAAGACACTTCAGATTCATTCTTGCCCAAGCAGAATGAAAAAACACAGGCTTTTGAGACTGCAAAGCCTCTTGAATATCAAGTCACAACCCTCTTGTTTTGTAGATTAAAAGCAACAACAAAAATGTGAGACCAAAAGAGATAAGGAGATATCTGATATTGCTAATCTCACCTGTGCATATATAAATACATGACTAAGCCTTTTTGGATCCACTTTAGATGTATCTATCATTCTAATGTTTTTAACAAATACATATAACTAACTCTGTATATCCATGAAATTGCATAATATTTAGGTTTAGATACAGAAATAAACATTTGGATCCACCTTTAATCCAAGAATACTTTAGGGTAGATAACATTCAGTGTTTGACACCAGATGTTGAAGCTACAAGGACAAAAGACACCAACTATCAAAGGTATAAAGATGTTCACAATCTACTGTTGGAAACAGATATATGAGCAAATAAGAGGCATTTCAACAAGTGCCATATGGATGATTAATGCAAAGTACAATATTAGCATATGAAAAAGGAGCCACATAGTAGATGAGTAGGAAATCAAGTAAGGCCATCCAGAAAATTCATCTTCAAGGTCCCATAGTAACAATGAATACTGGGAAAGAAAGTAAGAAAGACTAAGAGGGTAAAAAGAGAGATGCTACAAAGAGAAAAGGACAGCAAGAAGGGCAAGTGTTTCTGTGAATCAGCATCACCATTTCTTTCTCGTCTGTTATTTACTGTAGCTAACATTTGTAGAGCAGTCTATCATGGGGTCTGCTCTAAAAAAATATGCATCAACTTCATGATTATTCTTACCCTATGTCTTAGAGAACTGTGTCTTCTTATTTCTTGTTTTCCATTTATGTGCTGTTTCACTGACATTATCAGAAGTACAACCCCAGGATCAACACAGGAGATACTGCTGGTTTGAAGAAAGTAAAGAAAGAACGACTTAATTCTTTTTTTTTTTTTCTTTTTTTTTGGCTTTTGGGCCACACCCGATAACACTCAGGGGTTACTCCTGGCTATGCGCTCAGAAGTTGCTCCTGGCTTGGGGGACCATATGGGAGGCCTAGGGATCGAACCGGGTCCGTCCAAGGCTAGCGCAGGCAAGGCAGGCACCTTACCTCTAGCGCCACCGCTCGGCCCCTGACTTAATTCTTAAAGTAGTAGATCATTGGGAAATTTGAAAGTCATATTTAGAAAAGAAAACTCAAATTAAAGGGAAACAGAGAAATAAGTTCTGAAAAATAATGAAATAAAAGAATTAATGCATATATTTTCAAAATTCAAATGGTTAGGCATTAAAGACACCTAAATTAATATTTTTCAAAGAATCTGTTTGCCGACAAATTTACAATGTTTTTAAAAATCTAGAAGTGTAAATAAAAATAGTATAATGAAAAAAGGCCCTTCCTTTGATTTTAATTGATAAAATTGTTTAAGAAGATAATTTTTTCTGTTTATCTTTATATATATATATTAAAATGGGTGTGTAAATAAAAATTACTGTTGAGTTACTTAAAGGTAGTTGTTTTGCTTTAAAGACATGTGTAATGTATAAAACTTAAAATATGTGCATCAGATGCATTCTATAACCAACTTGCCTGTCAGTTTTAAAGTCCACAGACATTTTTCTCAACATATATGACCCTAAGTTATGGTATAAGGTTGTTTATTCAAACTAAAAACAAAATGTAAAAAATATAAATATTTTAAAATAGGATCTACTTACAATATTTTCATATAAGAGTATAAAATGACCATGAAAAATGTTTCAAAAAATAAAAGATTAAAATAGCAAACCTAAAATACTATCATACCTGGCACTTGTTAATTTCTCACTCATTTTCAACCCTTTCATTTTTACTAATAATTTTGTCCTTAGTTTTATCATCAGCTTTTATCATAAAATATAGAGGTATTCCTATACATAAAATGAAAACAATTACAAAATAATATGATGCATATTCAATTAAGTATACCAATTAACAAATATTAACTCATTTTATATACATATATTTATACACATATTTATTTCATTATGCTTCAGGAGAATAGTATGTTATTTTATGAAGCTACTGTAACAAAGTGCCATAGACTGGGTTGTTTACTATGATTTTCAACTGTCTGAGTGAGTTCAGGCCTACAAGTATAAAAATCTGAAAACGGGAAAGAGTAGAAGTTTGTTTTATTATAGTCTGGAAAATAGATGACTAAAACTCAATAATTAACAACTTTGTAACTGTATCTCAATTTAAAAAGACATTTAAAAATACACTTAATGTTTCCCATGGAAAGACATCAAGAAACTAAAAAGAAAAAAATGAGATTATATATGTTATATACACAATATGTACTATAAAGTTCAATGTGCTAAAATATTGATATTTTATGGTAAATTCCTGAACTGCATTGATTTGGGATTAAATAGAATTATTATGTAGTTTTCATATTGTGTCATTTTGAAGAAAGGAACGCTGAAGTTTGAGAACCAGATTTAGAGCTTGCTTGTCAAATCTAAGCTGCTTTTATACATTTTCCTCAAAGGTGCATCACTTTCAAGTACTAATCTTGTATGTTGAAAGTTATAGAGGAATAAAAATGTTTTATAAATAGGTAGGCTTCTGCATGATCAATCATTATTATAGAAATCAGATTATATTTTGATGTAATAGAACAGCCAGTGCTTTTGTAAAATAAAATATTCATAGAACAACAAAGGAATAATGAATTAACATATATTTTTAAATCTTAATGCTGAACTGGGACTTTTCTGAAGCCAAGTGTTTGCTTTGCTTGTAATCATAAATTTGTTGGCATTAAGACATGCTATAAACAAAGATGAAAGTTCATATAAGAAAAGTTTAGGGGCCGGAGCGATAGTGCAGCAGTAAGGCGTTTGCCTTGCACGCGGCTGACCCAGGATGGACCTAGGATCCATCCCCAGCGTCCCATATGGTCCCCCAAACAAGGAGCAATTTCTGAGCACAGAGCCAGGAGGAATCCCTAAGAGCTTCTGGGTGTGATCCAAGAACCAAAAACCAAAAAGAAAAGAAAAGAGAAGCTTATATATAGCAGTTCTCAAGATTTGTCACTCCCAGCTTAGGTGGACGATATGTAGTGCTTAGAATAAATTCTGGCCAGCCACAAGCCAGGCAGTCAACCTAGCCACTGTACTATCATCCTGGCCTCTCAGAATTTATTTTTAATCTATTGTTGCAAAATGTTAATTATTTGACTATAAATTTTACTGAGGGATAAAATATTCTGAAAAATTGAAGCCTTGTCCATGTACATAAATACAATTTATGTATTTTGTTAGGTTGGTTAAATAGCTTAGGTTTTCCAATTATAATTACTTATCTAGTTTCATGAACTAAATAATGTTTTTAAATTTGGGCTTTTTAACTAATCCTCCTTCAGAATATCAAAAATAAATTACAACAGAAGTGTTGGTGGCAAATACCCAAGAAAAATCGTTGTTCATTATACTAAGTCTAAAACAACTTCTAAATAACTTTAGTTATTTATACTGCTTGTAAAGAAAACTATTACAAGCAGAATAATGTATGCAATTTGTTTATTTATTATATATTTTAGAGATGATAGATTTTTGGAATGATACTAGTTATAAATTTATTCATACTCAGATCTAGGGTCTTACCTATAAACATAAATTTAAAGAGTTACATGCTTGGTTATCTCTGATTATGTTAAATCAGATAAGATACTTAATATATAATTTTCCACTGTCAGAAGAGAATCTACCCATCTCTCTGTTTCTGTCAATTGTATCTTTGATGGGAAATTAAAAGTTAATTTTGTCTTTGTCCTTTTGTCTTTTTCTTATCAGCAGTTCCTGGAAGGCATGGCAAAGTAGAGTGAAAGTGACTTTCAATTTATCTATATCAGAGCCCAAGTGAACTAGATTCAACACTTACAATTTTTATTGTTATACATAAGAGTAGGAACTCCTTTTGGTAGAAAATAGGTATTATTCAAAAATGCATAATTATTTTATGCATTTTGTATGTGATTGCTGCTTAAAGCTGAACAGTATAGAACCTTAAATAAAAAAGAGATGTGTGAAGTGAGAAAATGACAGTCTAAACTGCCACTATGGAGAGGGAGAGTGATTTATCCAAGATTAGTCATAAGAGTTTTTTTTAAGGACACAGTCGAAGATAGGTCTTGATGCAGAATGCTTTCTCCAAGTCTATCCTGTCTGAGTTTATAGAAAAGCAAGGAGCTTCCCCTTTCAAGTGAGACAGTAAAACTAGTTTAGACACTGCCTAGCCACATGACAACCTATCATCTTGTGTCTTTACCTCTGCCCTATTCATATTTTTTTTTTTTTTTTTGACTTTCAATTCAAGTTAGAAGACACTGCCTGTAAGGACAAAAAGTGGCTCCATGTCAACTTCCCCTGTAAATCATTTTTATGAGCATACCAACCAAGGGCATATCTTAAACACATGATTGCTCTTGGCATTTAACCCACTGTTCCACCCCACCCCCCATTTTATGGGTAGAAAAGACTTTTTCTGATAATTTTTCAGAAACAAGATCCTTGAAACTTCTAACAAGTAATGTTAACATATTAACTAGCAAAAATAAAAAAGAATACAAACTCAAGTAGGCATCAGGAATTTAGCCTTCTGGAATCAACACCCATTTCTTAGATATACAGAGTATGTGATGACTTAAGACTTTTCCTTTATTGCTTTTCACTCCTCAGTTTAATATCATCAAACAAATAAAAAATACCACCTGATTTTAGAATACCCTGGTTAAATGTGTCTACATTAAAAATGTTATAAATCCTAGTGTCTTGCATCTTTGGCTGATTAGGTAGGAAGGGCTAGTAATGACTTTGTTGAGAGTTGGATGAGAGGTGCTATGTATGTAAAGATCTTAACTGGAACTTATTGAGTGACCACTATGTGTTCAGTAAACACAGTGCAGGAAGTCTGAATTCAGCAAAGGACACAGAGCTGCAGTCTGTGCCCTTGGGGACCTTCTTTATAAACATGCCATAGCAGAGATAGTGACCTCATGCTTCCCAGAGAACATCTTCACTGGGTTGTCCTGAAGTCACCTCAAACTTAACACATCTAAAATAGAACACAGTTTTCCTCGCACGTTGGGGGGGTGGTGGTCACATCTTACCTTCCTTTGCTAGGACTAGAAATCTCCTTTTCATGTCAGTGAACATTTAGTTCTAGGGCTGTACTCTCTCAGATATATACCATCCTTTCTTTTGCAACATCACTATACATTGATGCAGGCTATCATTACCCCTGACTTGAACTTTCACAATGAGTTCACAGATGGTGTCAGCAAAAGCAAGTTCTGCCTTTCCAGACCACCTTCTGCATTGTTAAAGTGATAGTGTGCTAAAACGTATCTAAATGTTACCCACTTACTTTTAAACTTTCTGGGGTTTCTTACCACTTACAGAATAATTTAGAAAATCCTCAATGTTGCCAGACAGTCTTTCCATAATTGGGCCCAACTTGCCTTTTTCAGGCCCATTTGGTACTTACCTGTTGATAAAGCAAATCAAGTATAATCTATGTTCTATAACTTGAAGTATCTTCACATTTTATTTCTATAATAGAACTGCTTTTCCATTCAAAGGATCTTTTAAGATCTTATCAACTTTTATATTTTCTCAGGTTTATAAAGATAATCCTAGTAGGTGCTTTCATTTGCATGTACAATCAAATTATGTTTCTCAAACATGCAAATATGAGACATAATGACATGGGTATGGTTGAATGGATTTCATTAAACAAGGCTTCCCTACAATATTATAGAAAGAGAGTCAAATTATAAGCACGATTCTGCGTGAGCTATACACAGAGAAACATCTCTCTCACACTCTCTGTCCTACTCCATCCAATGGTGGCAGTTAAGGATGATTGAGTGTGAATTGGAGACTAGATGATGAATTAATGATTTTCAGTGTTAATCTTTGTTTCACTGTCAACTAAAGGGGGATTTTTACTTCACATTACTTGATAGGTTCAGGCCACAAATTGTAGTGCTTGGTTATTACTCCTCTATGTGTGCTCAGTGCATTGCTCCTGACAGTGCTAGGATTGTGTGGTGCTAAAATCAAACCCAAATCTTTTTCATGCAAAGCCTGATTCACATGTACTCAGACTGGAACTATACAGTCTGAGAAGATTTTTAATAAATGTTTGTTTCAAAGATTAAATTAGAGGGTAATTTTTCCTTTTTCATATACTTCATGTTGCTTCTCCCAAGCATATTTATCAAAGCACATTTTAAGGGAGAGGTGGGAAATGAAAATTGCACAAGAAGATCTATCCTCTGCCCGACTGAAGAAATTATTCAAACAGAGTTCATTCTTTCATAAGCATGGCTTCCTAATGCAGGCAGGGTCAGTAAGGGCTGAGGTTATTAGTTATGTAATCCCTTGTTCCTCAAACTGCAGTTTTGATTTGAACACATGGTTTTGATTAGTTTCTTCAGATTTCACCCTTTCATGTATTTAAGACTCAAGAGAGGCTCCAATAATGTAGTTCTTCAAAGTCACCCTTGAATTTTAAAATAACACTTTTAAATAAAAATTTTTAAAAAAAAAATCAGACCATTGCTTGGTAACTTTACCATAACTACAGTTTCAAACCCATTTTTATTTCCTCTAATATCACTAGTAGGTTGAACTGTGATAAGCAAAATTATATATTCAAGTCCTGACCTGTTATCTGTAAATGTGAGCTTACTTGGAAATAAATATGGTAATTGAAGTAATATTAGTTTTTATAAGGTAAAATAGACACATAAAAGGGGGTACCATGTATTGACAGAGGCAATTAAAGAAACTACAAGGAGTAATGGCTCCCAACAGATTAAAGGAAGACAAAAGGAAGGAATCTATCCAATGTTTCAGAGCAAGCTTGGTCTCTTGACAACTTGATTTTTGAAACTGAAGATTCTTCAGCTGTTAAGAAAAAACATTTCTGATGTTTAATCCACCTGGTTGGCAATGCTTTGTTATGACAAACCTTAAAATTTAATATTCCATTTTCAGTTGATTGTGTATTTTTATTTTTATCATGTTCTCTTGGGGAAATTCAAAACAAAATGACAGGTAGTGTCTGAATGCCAGACACTGCCTTGACATCTGGTGAAATCATCACTGCCCTGTGAATGTCCTGATGTTCCTCTCCTTTGGCCTTTGGCGCCATTATCATCCACAGTGTCACACTGAATCTCACTTATGTCTGCCAGTAAGATTGTTCCAATGAGCACTTATAACATTGATGGTCAGATACCTCTACAAGCTGCAGATTATATTACATTCATATTAGATCTGCTGATATTGGCTACTTTGAATATAAGAAGATAATTATTTTAAAGTATATTACTGGTTAAGATATGTCTTTTGCTATATATAGTTACTGTGTATAGAACTGCACAGATATTTTATATCTATCTATCTATCATCTATCTATCTATAGTTTCACTGAATTCTCTCAAAAAGTGTCTTAAAATAGAAAATGGAAAATGAATCTGAGGGGGTTAATGTAAGTTTTGTGGAATCTTATGATAATAAAATGAAGAAGCTGGGTTGCTAAGCTATATCCACCTGACCCCAAAGTCCCAATTTCAGCGTATATTCAACATTAAGAAGCTAGTCTCAAATTTCATATTATAACTCTTTCCATCTAATTTACTATAAGTATCTTGAAAAGTTATTTCCATCCTATATTCTTTCAGTTTTACCTCTTGTCATCCTCCTCTGCTCATGTCACTTCAACCACCACAGACATAGACATACATTTTATAAAGAATTTCCAACTCCCTGGGAAATACAAACTCTTTCATCCTTCTTTGTTTTCTATAATCTTTTCTTCAACCCCCAGACACCCATCTATCTCCCAAGTCAAGTGCACATGATGAATAGTGTCCTATTCCTCATGACCCAGAGGTTACACCAGATTTTCTGAGTCACACATTCCACAAAGGCTGCTTTCTTCCTATCACACTTGCTCAGTCTATATTCTGATATCTGCCTGGCATTAGGATGAGGTTCATGAGTCATCCAGGTACAACAGATGATAAGCTATTCATTTCAGGGGTCAATGAAGGAGAATAATCACTGAGATATTCATTTGTATTTGTTTTCTGAAATTGTTATTACATAGAGGATATATATTGGGTTAAAGTTAGAGGAAATGCAGAAAAGGAAGAAATAGAACTTATTCTCATAGACCAAGGAAGAAAGATGATTTGGTAATGCCTGTAGATAGCTGAGCAGGACTAAGCAATTTCTACTCATAGGCAGAACCCTCCCTGTTAGAATTAAGATCCTTAACTATTATCTAGAAACCTGAATTTAATCATAAGAGTCTTGGATGAGACTTTTAGACTCAAGGAAAGGGCCAACTTTAAACCATTCATCCATAAAGAACTAATATGGAACCAAAACTAGGAGGTTACTCACATGCTCTAAACTAAAAAATAAATAAAATAAATAAATAAATAAATGAAAGTACAACACACCTTTGAGTGACACAGGGTTGAAACAAACAGGAGTCTCAGTGATAAATAAAAATGAACTTCCCAGAAACCTGCAGGAGGAAAGTTCACAGTAGTATATAATTTTCTTAAATAAAGACACATAATGTTTATCGTATATGCCCTTCGGTTTGTGAGCCATGATTGTATACCATTTGTTTTCATGCCTGTCTCTGTTACTGGACTATGTGTTTCCCCAGGGCAAAAAACTGATACCCTTTTGTCTTTGTATTTTCAGCTGTTACTCGGCCCTTATTGCAATGCAAGGCCCAAACAAATGCCTGCTAAATGGATGACTGAATAAATGAATCAATCAAGCAAGCAGTTAATCAGTCTCCAAGGGCTCTACATGCCCTTACACTTCAGTAAAGAAATGAAAAAGTATCAGGTTGTTCCACTGAATCTTCATTTGGGAATGGGATTGAGGATCATTCTCTCCCCAAAAAAACAAAAATAGAAGGAGGGAAGAGTGAAGATAGGACAATAACTTGTAAAGACATGTCCCTTACTTAAGATTTTGAGTGAGGAAAGTTTCCTTTTTTGTTGTTGTAGCAGTTGCTTCCATTCGGCAAATGCAAATCAAATAATTGATTTTGAGTAATTCTGTCACAGAGTTTGATAGGATTGTGAAAAGCTGCCAAGAGGTGATTGTCACAGGATACTATTGGGAAACAAGGGTTTCCCCTATAATATTCTCTATGACTTCTAAAAACTCAGAGCTTTCGTGACTGTTTCCTCTACGTGTGTCCATTCTAGAAGGCAGGATTTAAAATGTTTGGGTAAAGAAATTTTCCATTATGAGAGGGCAGGGGCCTCAAACTCAATTTACCTGGGGCCACAGGAGGCAAAGTCGGGGTGAGGCAGGGCCGCATAAGGGATTTCACAAAAAAAAATATTCCTCAAATGTCATTATTAACCATTTTAATTATTTCTTCTGAACATGAATAGAACATTGAGTGAAGTTCATGAACAGTTCTTCTGAACATGGCATATTTTGCCTATTCCTTGCTGCCAGAGACTTGACAGCGCTCTTCTCTCAAATCTGAACCATATTTGGCTTTAGAGAGGAAGCAGTTGAGACCCTCAGTATGGCTTGAAGATGATCATCAATAAGTCTAGACATATACTTTGACTTATTAAAGTTCAATGTGGAGAATAACTTTTCACACAAATATGTGCTCCCAAAAAGGCACATGGTGCGCTTGAACATTCAAGAAAGCTCAGGGAAGCTGGGGGGCAATTCTCTCAAAAATTGCCCATGCATGTCTGCTTTTCCACTCATCTCCCTGAACTTGGCTTTGAGATCAGAGTTGCATTGCAGGTCAATGAACTCCATTTGAAGCATAGGAGGGGCATCTTTCACATCAAAGGAAAAGGGGTCCACAAAAATTTGGAAAGTGGCTCTGTGCTTTTTGAAGTCTGCAAATCTGTGAACAAATTCCTTCTCTAGCTTAAAAATAGCATAAACATATTTCTCACCAGTGAATGGTATGCCTGCATCCACAAGTTCCTTGCATGCTGGGAAATGGCAAAGGTTTGTCTGAGAGAGCTGAGATTTCCATAATACAAGTTTTGTGGAGAATTCTCTCACATTGTCATAGGCAGCACTGATAAGCTGCCCCGAACCTTGAAACATCTTGTTTAGTACATTCAGCTTTTGTGTGATGTCAACAAGAAAAGCTAAGTCCATGAGCCATTTGTGATCACTCAACTCAGAAACAGCATTCCCATCTTTCTCCATGAAGGCTTTCACTTCTTCTCTCAACTTAAAAAATCTTTTCAGGACATTTCCCCTTCTGAGCCAATGTACCTCAGTGAAATAGAACACATCTCCATATTCTTACTCCATTTCCTCTTAAAATGCACGGAACCTCCTGTGCTTTAAGCCCCTGGATTGGTTGATGCATTTCACAACAACAGACATCACATTGTCACATGGCAGGCATTTACTGCAAAGGGCCTGCTGATGGATAATGCAGTGAAGAGCAATGGCCTTCTCTATACCCTCTTCTTCAAGTTTTTTTTTTTTTTTGAACAAGTGCCACCAGTCCATTTTTCCTCCCTGTCATCGATGGCACTCCATCGGTTATTATTAACAAACAAACCTCTTCCATGGCAAACCTGCATTCTCAATGGCATCACACAAATGCTGAAATATCTCATTAGTGGTGGTCTGGCCATGCATTGGAATATTGTGAGCAGCTCCTCTGTCAATTCAAAATTGCAATCAACACCACGGACATAAATTGTGAGCTGCGCAGTGTCTGTTATAGCTGTGCCCTAGTCAAGAGCAACTGAGTATACATCAAAATATTGGACTTTCTCACACAGTTGATGATAAATGTCACTTGACATGTCAGAAGTGCGCTGTGCCACAGTGTTGGCAGAAAGGCTGATTTTGCTAAACTGACCTTTCTTTTCCAGACAGATAATACTTGCAGCCTCTAACATGCATTTTTTAACAAACTCTCCTTCTGTGAATGGTTTCCCTGCCTTAGCAATCATCTCACTAACCATGTAACTAGCTTTGACTGATGCAACATTCTCTTTGGTTGCTTTCTTGAAGAAATCTTGTTGCCTCATTAGACATGCTTTAAGACTGGCAACCCACTTGGCTCTCTCATTTCCTTGATATTTTGCACATTCCTCAGCATGTTTAGTTGAATAATGGTGTTTCAATTTGTATTCCTTGTGCACTGCAACTTTTTCTAAGCAAATAAGACATGTGAGGCAACAACAAAGAAATAATACATCTCCCACTTTTCCTGAAATTGTCTGTGCTCGTCATTAATCTTTCTCTTCACTGCAGGCTTTGATGAAGTCATGATGAAGGTATGACAAAATCTACGGAACTGCTTGGGGTATGCGAATGTTTAATGGGATATTTTTCTTACTAATGCGATTTTTATTGTGATGATCCGGTAAGCGAATAATCGCAAATACTGCGATATTTGAAGGCCGGCTGCAGGCAACAAAATGTTGTACGGAGGGTCGCAAACAGCCTGCGGGCCGCGAGTTTGAGACCCCTCTTCAGATAGGCCAATTGTCTATTGTGTTGTAGTTTCACTTCCCAACATGTAGGACACAAGGACAGAAAGCAAATTCTATGAGAAAACACATTTATAATGCTTCTAAGCATTGCTTTTTTCTTTTTCTTTCTTTTTTCTTTCTTTTTTTTTCATTTTTCTTTCTTTTTCCTTTTTTCATTCCTTTATTTTATTTTTCTTCTTTTCCATTCTTTTTTCTTTCTTTTCCATTTTTCCTTTCCTTTTCCTTTTTCCTTTCCTACTTCTCTTACTTTACTTTTCTTTTTTTGTTTTTTCTTTTCTTTTATTACTTTCCTTTTTTCTTTTTTATGTTTTCTCTTTTCTTCTTTTCTTTCATTACTTCCCTTTTCTTTCTTTTTTCTATTTTTCTCTCTTTTCTTCTTTTCTTTCCTTCCTTTCTTTTTTCCTATTTTTTTTCTTTTATTTTCTTTTTATGGGGTGTAGTTAGAGCCATTTTCTACATTGCTCAAATTTTACTACTGATTATGCTCAGGGGACGAAATGTGCTGCTGGGGATTGAAGTGGGGTCAACAGTGGGCAAAGAAATTTTCTTACTCTTGTACTCTACCCTAAGTCATATATTAATTCTTTTATTTACAATTATTAGAACATTTCTTGAAGAAAATATAAATATAAAGAAACTTATCAGACAAATAAGAGAGAAAATCAAGTGACTCTTGAATTAGTAAAACCTGCAATAGTTCTATTTTTGTAGTGAAAATTTTTCTTGGACATGGGTTTTGAGATTTGTATGAAAAATTTATCTATAAAACTCAGAAATATTTTAATATATATTTAATTTAAACACCTTGATTACATACATGATTGTGTTTGGATTTCAGTCATGTAAAGAATGCCACCCATCACCAGTGCAACATCCCTATCACCAATGTCCCAAATCTCCCTCCTACCCATCCAAACCCTGCCTGTACTCTAGACAGGCTTTCTGTTTCCCTCATACATTCTCATTATTAGGATGGTTCAAAATGTACCTATTTCTCTAACTAAACTCATCCCTGTTTGTGGTGAGCTTCCCAAGGTGAGCTGTAACTTCCAGACCTTCTCTCTTTTGTGTCTGAAAATTGCTATTGCAAGAATGTCTTTCATTTTTCTTAAAACCCATATATGAGTGAGACCACTCTGCATTTTTCTCTCTCTCTCACTGACTTATTTCACTCAGCATAAAAGATTCCATGTACATCCATGTATAGGAAAATTTCATGACTTCATCTCTCCTGACAGCTGCATAATATTCCATTGTGTATATGTACTACAGTTTCTTAGCCATTCATCTTTTGAAGGTATCTTGGTTGTTTCCAGAGTCTTGCTATGGTAAATAGTGCTGCAATGAATATAGGTGTAAGGAAGGGATTTTTGTATTGTATTTTTGTGTTCCTAGGGAATATTTCTAGGAGTGGTATAGCTGGATCATATGGGAGCTCAATTTCCAGTTTTTGGAGGAATCTCCATATCGCTTTCCATAAAGGTTGGACTAGACGGCATTCCCACCAGCAGTGGATAAGAGTCCCTTTCTCTCCACATCTTTGCCAACATGCTTATTCTCATTTTTTGTGATGTGTGCCAATCTCTGTGGTGTGAGGTGGTTCCTCATAGTTGTTTTGATTTGCATCTTCCTGATGATTGGTGATGTGGAGCTTTTTTTCATGTGTCTTTTGGCCATTTGTATTTCTTCTTTGTCAAAGTGTCTGTTCATTTCTTCTCCCCATTTTTTGATGGGATTAGATCTTTTTTTCTTGTAAAGTTCTGTCAGTGCCTTGTATATTTTGGAGATTAGCCCCTTATCTGATGGGTATTGGGTGACTAGTTTCTCCCACTCAGTGGGGTGCTCTTGTATCCTGGGCGCTATTTCCTTTGAGGTGCAGAAGCTTCTCAGCTTAATATATTCCCATCTGTTAATCTTTGCTTTCACTTGCTTGGAGAGTGCAGTTTCCTCCTTGAAGATGCCTGTAGTCTCAATGTCCTGGAGTGTTTTGCCTACGTGTTGTTCTATATATCTTATGGTTTTGTGTCTGATATCAAGGTCTTTAATCTGTTTGGATTTTACCTTTGTACATGATGTTAACTGGGGGTCTAAGTTCAATTTTTTTGCTAGTGGCTAGCCAGTTGTGCCAACACCACTTGTTGAAGAGGCTTTCTTTGCTTCATTTAGGATTTCTTGCTTCTTTATTAAAAATTAGGTGATTGTATGTCTGGGGAACATTCTCTGAGTATTCAAGCCTATTCCACTGATCTGAGGGCCTGTCTTTATTCCAATACCATATTGTTTTGATAACTATTACTTTCCCTAACTTTAAACTTTACTACAAAAAATATTTTTATTTATGTTTTTGGGTCACACCTGGCAGTGTTCGTGGGTTACTTCTGGCTTTGCACTCAGAAATCCTGGCAAAATGGGGATGCCGGGATTTGAACCACCATCTGTCCTGAATCTACTGCATGCAAGGCAAATACCTTACCACTGTGCTACCTATCCGGCTCCCAAAACTCAGAAATTTAATGTTAGCATTTTCTACCTACTTCCATCAGCCTAACTAGTAGTATAGAAGGCCAACTAGTATCAAAACACAGCCCAGTAAATCATTACATGCTGGTTTTAGAAGTACCATGTAGAGATATAAAAATCATTTCAAATTGAGTTGTGTCTATCTATGGTTTAATCATTTTACTTGCATTTGTGTTATAACAAGCAATATGAAGTAATTTAGTTTTGTTTCTGCAGGGAAGCAGGCTATGGTGGTGCATAGGTAACTGTAGATATTGGTGAAAGAATGGTAATACTGGTGTGGTATTTGAACACTTAATGCCAGAAGTCACTGTATTGTGAACAACTTGGTAAATCATGGTGTTATTATAAAAACTAAAAAAAAGAAGTTATAGTTTATCATAATTGAACTATCAAATGGCCCAGCAATTTCACTTTTGTACAACTATTTTCCCAGGACAGAAAAAATGTTCATTGAAAAGGATGTACATGTGCCTTCTTTGTTGTAGTCACTCAATATAGTAGCTAAGATTTGGAATCGACCTTTACGTGCAATAACAAATGAGTGGGCCATGAAGATGTGGTCATGTACACAGTAGGACATTTCATAGCTGTAAGGAATGATGAAATAATGTAATTCAGTGCAAAACAAATAAAACTGGAAGCTACTGTGTTAAATAAAGTGAAACAATAAGAAGAAACACAGGATGATATATCTTATATGTGATATTTAGAATAGCTAGATGAATAGATGCAATGGTTTAAATGTAGGAGGAGGCCTTTATAGCCTTTAGCCCAGAGTATAGAGAGAATAAGAAAGAAATATAGTGAAGGGAAGAGAGAGAAGAAACATATTAGAAACAACAGAAGCAGGTGTCAAGGGTAGTCAGGTACATTAAGGAATGATATAGCAAAATATTTAAACCACAGAGTCAAGAACAGTGAAATTATGAGAGCCAAACTTTAACAACCAAACTTTAAAAGATGCTTATCGGGCCCGGAGAGATAGCACAGCGGTGTTTGCCTTGCAAGCAGCCGATCCAGGACCAAAGGTGGTTGGTTCGAATCCCGGTGTCCCATATGGTCCCCCGTGCCTGCCAGGAGCTATTTCTGAGCAGACAGCCAGGAATAACCCCTGAGCACCGCCGGGTGTGGCCCAAAAACAAAAAAAAATAAAAATAAAAAAATAAAAGATGCTTATCAAAATGGGCAAGAGGGAGGCTCATATATAAGAGAAACCCTGGGAACATTGCTGAACTGAAGTTGACAATAGTGGTGGAGCATTGTATGTCTAAATCTCAACTATGGATAATTTTGTAAATTATGGTGCTAAAATAAAAAATTTGAAAAAGAAGTTCGAGTTTATTTTACAATTCAATTAGAAATGGGTACTAATTGTACTGGGGTACTGGGTCATCCTCCAATGTACATGCATTTCCTTTTTTTATTCATGTATGATGTCACTCACCCTGTGCATTGATTGATCCATGATCCAGTAAATGAAATCCTGAGTCCTGTCTCTCATTCTTTCTTAGCCTCCGATATACAATGATCTGATCTTGTCTCAATGTAATTGTTTATCCAATGCTGGATCTTACTTAGACATGGTTTTCTGTTGTCTTAGCTCTCCTTTGTCTCCAGCTCTCTGTGTCTGTATAATTTCCCTGGGAATGAGAATCTGCCTGGTCTTGCTCTCTATCTGGGTGGAAGGGGGTGTGAAGAAACAGAGACAGAGGAAGAAAAAGAGAGGCAGAAAGAGAGGCAGAGATAGAGAATTAGTTGACCTGTCACTCCACCCTCCCACTCCCACTGTACTATGACAATGTAAATGGGAAAATTGATACTCGTTTATATGAAAAGGATCTCACCAAGAAAGTGTAGGATTTTATTTTTCTTTTATTCTTATTTTTTTGTAGACAAACTCAAAGTTGATTATTAGCTCTCTTGTTACAAAGATCTTTCTTTTTTTATTGAGGCACCGTAATTTATAATAGTGTTAATTTTACTGTTTTAGGCACACAACTTCACCACCAGAGAACCAGCATTCAACTCTCTCTAGGTTTCTTCTGGTCCCTTTATACTCTTAGTAGATTCATTTCCACAGACAGAATCTTAGGTTCTATTTTTATTGACTATTATCTATTTCCCTTCTATATGTCTTTATATCCCAAATCTGAGTGAGATCATCTGGTATTTTTTTTTTATTTCTCTGACTCATTGCACTCAGCGTGACATCCAAGTTGCTGCAAACTGCAGAATTTCATTGAGTAGACCACAAACTCTATCCACTCTCATGTATTGTTGGACACTTGGATAAGTAACCATCTCCAGCTAAAGTTTCTTGTTTCTCCTGAAAGAGGAGGCGGCACAAAACTTTCATAACCTTAGGGCTCTTTGGCCATCTTCCCACTTCCTCCTTCTTCACCACCTTTTAAGGTAAGAGTCATCCCATTTCAACTTGTTTTAGGTTCCACTGGAGTCAGAAGGATTAGGTAATGGGTGGGACTGTAAGGCTCCATCCCCACCCATGGATCAGGGCTCATAGCCAGGTTACTCACAGAGGTCACAGGGTTGCTGCTTCCACTAAACTCAGGCTAGAATCTGCTAACCACAGCATTCAGACACGCAAGGGCAAGGTCCTAGAGGTCTGGCTCTGTTGGCTGTGGGGCCAGTTTGGCATGGCAGCTGAATGTTTTGATGACTGAGCCACCCTTTTCACCCATTCTTGTTTAGAAAGACACAGATTTTGAAACCCAGAAAAAAAGATACCTTAGAAATAAAAAGAGAATTAGAGAAGGAAACGCTAGAAAACACTTTTGTCTCTACAGGCATGGATTATATTTCTGAGAAAAAAATTTTACATTCGTTACATCTGAGTCACACATGGGTCTGAGCACAGCTTTAAATAACAGGGTTTAGATAAACTTGTAATTCCTATATAAAAGGTAAAGGTCTCTGCATATTCCTTGATACTTTGGGTTCACATTCAAAGTTCAATAGCAATTTGCTGACCTTCTCAACCTTTTTTAAAACAAACCTGTTGTGTTAACAATCAGAATGTATTAGCTTTGCATTTTTTACTTTATTTATAGGCTTTTCAGCTTTATCTGAAATTGATCATTTTAAAAGTAATTTTACTATCCCCCTATCCCTTTCCATTGCTGTTGTTACAAAGACACTTCATAGTAGTTCTCATGGGTGTCACACGCTAGTTAGTGGTGGCATCCTACACACTTCCTTGAAATACATGATTGTGGGAAAATCCACAAGTAGTAATCTTTAGGTGAAGGAGGAAATCTTGTCTGGAGTAGGGCTCCAAACCAGGCTGAAGAGAAATGAAACATGGGTCTAGAGACCTTTCCACCTTGTAGAGCAAGAGAAATATGCCTGGTGAGACAATGATACTTATTGGAACATTGAGCCTACCCCTATGGGTGGGGGGGAACTAAGGTAAAGAATCTATCTAGAAGTTCTTCCTGCCCAGGTGGGTCTATGACAGGTAAAAGAGAAGCCATAATTGTTAAGGGTAAAGGCCAATACAGCCTGATTCACCCAACACATGACCTGGTATTTTAAAGTTGCAAATTGCAGGGCCATGTTATAGGATTCTTTATGTGCCTTATTTACTTACATAGACCTTTCTAAAATGTAAGTTTTCATGAATGAATATTATAATTCAGGGAAAATTTATCATTAGCTTTTGGCAAAAGAAACAGTCAATCAAATGATAACTCATTTTTATCTCTTCTTTCACTACCTTAAAATTCTTTGAAAATATGTGAGGAATATCAATAATTTTCCTGTACTGGAAGTACTTTTGATCTGTATGTAAATTTTAAAAGACATGTTAATTATTAGTTTATTTGATTTACTTATTTATTTAGGAATTTGGGCCACACCCAGCAGTGCTCAGGAGTTACTCCTGGTTATTTGCTCAAAAATCACTCCTGGCAGGCTCTGGGGACCATATAGGATGCAGGGGATCAAACCCAGGTCAGTCCTGGGTTGGCTGTGTGCAAGGCAAATGCACTACTGGTGTACTATCACTCTGGCCCCAACTATTAATTTCCTGTTGATTAATTTTCTTCCCTTTCCTTTATTACTGATGTTGCAGTGAGAAGAAGTTGTACGCTCTTGTGAGGTTTAATAGAGGCAGCAACTATGTAACTTTGGTGCTTACACACAGTCTGGTTGTAGGGTTTTCCAGGAGTCACTTTTGTGTTTGCAAGTGGTGACAAACCCAGTTGAAGTGCTCATTTCTTTAAGTTTGGTACTGGCATACCCCTCAGTGTAAGCCATAGACCATATACTCTCTGTGAGGTAGAGTCTCAGACAAAAGCATGTTCTGGGACTAGTGGATAGAACTGAGAATCCATTCATGGTCATAATTTGCAAGGTAGTTATTTTTAGCCACTGAGCTATTAACCTTCAAGTTCCTTATTGGTAAACCATTTTTTGTTTTGGTACCAATAAACATCTATAGGATTATCTATGTAAGAGATGCACTGATACCCTATTATAAACACAATTCAGACACCTTTGAACCTGTTATTTTATTCTCTTTTAGTCTTCAATTGCTCATAGAATTCATCCCAAACAAAAGAAAAAAAAGTGGTTATAGAAACTGGCTAAATAAAGGGAAAGAAATATGGAAACGCATACTGGTATTAAACAGAAAAGAAAGAAATGAAGACAACAGGGTTTCAAAAAGGTCACGAACAACTTTCTAAACAAACAGAAGCTGGCCTACAGGCAGTCTCCTGTTTGTCTTTGCTCTGATGGTGCAATGTGACTAGTGGTTTGTCTAACTGGGAATTCAGGACCTGAGTGCTCGATTTTGCCTCAGATTTGCTCTTTTGTACAAAGAGGCCTTGAACAGGATGATGACCTTGGGCAGAGTTTCTTGATCTGAGGGAGATAGGCAGATTTCCTGATTGCAAAGCTCTGTGTTTATAAGCAGAAAGGTTGCAAATGGGTGAAGGGCATTATTACAACAAACCAAGACTTTCACATATGAACAATAAAAGAAAGGCATTTTATTTTCATTTGCACTTTTGGGATCAAATAACACATGCTCTCTGGCCTGAACAGTATGTGCCTTCCTTTTGTTTATTTTGTTGAATGCTGTGATAACCTAAGCAGTTGGGAAAAGGGTGAAAGTGTGTGAAGGGCAAAGGGAACATCAATTGACCATCCTTGTTCATTTCTTATGCATGTGCATCCTCTCTCCCTCTCCTAGCACAATCTCTCTCTCCCCCAACCTTGGTTATTTATATTGCATTGGTAGAAGTTATAATTAGCACTATCGTTTGCATTTTTATCAAAATATTATGTTTGCATATTTTGACAATATAGTCAAACTTAAGTTCTCATTAAAGTCATGTTTATAGAAAATCTCACATATATTAAGTCTGTGCCGTTTAGTTCAGTCCTGCTTGCTTATCAGTGAAGTCTATGAAGAGATAAGCGTCTCCATAAAGAGGAACTTAAGTAGATTGATCTCCCCACCTCCAAACAGACCAAAAGGTGCATGTGAATCAAAGTTTACTTTAGTATTTTAAAATAGACATTTTATTTTAGACTGAGAATTCTGGGATTTCTGTTCATGAGAATTGAATTTTCATCCACTAATCTTGGATTGAATAAACTTGGAAACAGTTATGCTTCTTTGAGTTTAAAGTGCAGGCCTTAATACAAAACTGGTTGTTTTTGTTTTTTAAATCATGTAATCATTTAAGATAAATTGTATCAAAATTATTGCTATTAACACTTATGAATAAATAAGAAATTTAAAAGATGAGTTTTTAAATTTTAGTAGCTTTTTAAGTATAAACATTGTTTTCTATTCAGACCACATTTTTAACTTCCAAAACCTAGAACAATGATCTGAACTAATAGTAAAACTTTTTTACTTCTTTTTCCTTCTTTCTATTCCACTTCCCTTCTACGTTTATTTTAAATTTTTTCTCCTCCTTCTCTCATCATTTTCCTCCTAGCATATGTCCTCTAGGTACCTGGACTGATGACGCTGAGTGTTTTGGACATAAAGAAAGCAATGACCAAAGGTTTACAGAGGGCGGAGTAAAAGCACCAAGAACCAGAAACCTCACCTTAGTATACTAAAGGTTAAAGCTAAAAAGATGCAGAAATAAAAAGGCTTCAGGGAGAGCTACTCAAAATTAAACTGTGAACAGCACTGGAAGTGATAAAATGCACAAAGACATACTAGAATATCAGATCTGTGAATCTAAGGCATCTCTATAGTTTAGTAGAGTTTTGAGGTGGGCTACAGAGATAAAAAATGAAACTGGGCTCTCAGGGGCAAGAGGTTCCTAATCTTGCTATAGAATTTGGATTGATTCTTATGGACAAGCATATGTCATGTAAGGTGATTACCCCTAAGAATGATAGGACACTTTTTCATTTTACAAAGACCTCTTGGGTTTGTTCAAGAGGTCTAGAAGGTTTGGAAGTGGAAATTAAATTTGCTGGGACAGATTTTTGTCATATGTAAATGTTTTTATTTTTCTTCAAGAAAAACCCAGACATATGTATTTATTTATCTATCATGAGATTTTATTAAAGACTATTTTATGCCTTTTAATTTTCAAGAATACTGAGTCAGCTCTTGTTTAATGGGTGGGACACATCACTGAAAAGTTCTCAGCATTCCTCCCAAATATCATGTTTAAATATAGTATGTCACTCTTGCTACTGCCTCAAATTCACCTCCATGCATGCGTTGTTTCCAACACCTGTGCACATATAGCTAATTCTACACCCTGAAGGTCTTTTCTGGGTAATTTTGAATGCAATATAAGTTTAAAAACTTTTAGCTAGTTTATTATTTAATAGCCCCTTTTCAAGAATGTCTTCAGTGTGGAGGACCTCTTCCCTATTTAGAGTTTTAAAAGTTCTCAGCTATCCTTGTGAATGTTTCCTAATTGTTGTGATGTTATATTGTGTATCTTATGTAGCAGCTTATTTTCAAACTGCAGAAAAGTTCCTGTGATTTTGTTTAGAGAAGCTTATGAAAAGAAACATGGATGTTCTAGACTTATCAGAAGTGCTTCTGTATTAATACAAAAAAGGTGGAGAATGAGGGTATCCCCTCATTGGGTATCTCAAATTTCTTATATATCTCACCTGAATAATCAGAACCACCCACACTGGGAATGGGGGGGAAAGGGGTCTGCTTGGGGGGAGTGAGGGGATAAGAAGGAGAGTTAGAGAAGAGAGATTCAGAGTCAGCAGAGAGAATCAACAAGGAGAACCAGCAGAGGGAATCAGCAGAGAGAATCAACAAGAATTAACAAAGGGGAGTCAATCAGCAAGGAAATCTGAAGAGCAGCTGAAAGGGAGACAGAGACATAGAGAGCCAGAAAAGGAACAAAGAAGTGACTGCTTGGAAAAGGCTTAGCATAGAAGCCATGTGAGGAAATGTACATGACTATCAGGACCATGTAATAAAACAGATTAACTCCTGGAATTTCATCTGACTGTTTTGGGAATTTCTCAGCCATATTACTATGTAACCTGCAGAGCCACCAGGCTGAAGGGGCTGCAGGAGCCAGGCCGAGCCGAGAAAGGCCTCACCATCTCCTAACAACACCAGGACTCCAATTTATATTAAAACATCGCCCTACTACTAACCTTTTACAAAAACTGTCACCAAAAGAAGAGAAAAACTTCATCCTTATCAATATGTACAATTCCCACCCTCAGGTGGATAAATTTTCTTCATTTTTTAAGACTGTAGTGCAGAAAGTTTATTTAAAAAATCAAACTGGTTGAACAGTCCTCACTCTAATTCCACTTGTAAGAAATAAAGGATAAAAATTAGCATCTATGTCAGTAGAATGTCTTGAAAAATCACTGTGTGAAAAAAAAAAAGGGCATGAACTTAATAAGAAAATTCTGCAATGAGATCTTGGAACAATATATTGTTAGTGCCCATAGACTGACTTGGCATATAAGAGGAAGCCATTGATTCTATAGTTAATTTTCTGGAGGTTTTAGATGAAAGAAAATCTAGAATAATCATAGATAGATGAGTGCCAGTTTGAATTTCATAAATTACAGCACTTGACCATTAGGTAGGGAGGGTTGCATTTCCAGAAAGACACTTGTAGAAAAATAATTTCATTCTTGAATTCAGAGACATTCTTCGTAATAAAATAGTTTAAGAAAAAACACTTGGGAATTTAGGCAAAACCCATATTGGACAATAAACTAAAACAAAATAGATGCCTTTTATTGGACAAAATAGATCAGATTGTTTTCTAAAAACTGCTAATAGTGATTTTCTAGCATACAATGAAGCCCTGAACACCGACAGATTTGCAGTTCTCCTTAAACCAAAAACAAACCAAAATCCTTGCTCCAAATAAGATAGCCAATAGAAAGCTAAGTGTAGAACATACAGTTCTTATTTAATAATGCAAGAAACATAACCCTTTATTTATAATAATTGATTGAAATAACTTGTTGTGGAATAACTGAACCAGAACTAATTGTTACTCAATGCATTTTATTTTAATATGCTACTCCAATGCATTAAAAAATTTAATAGTGCAATTTAAAGTGAAAACTTAATGAAATATTAATGTTTGACTTTTATTTATACTCACAAAATGAAATTCAGAACAATTTAACACAAGAGAGTCTTCAAATGTCTCTATTGCATCTATATTTAATGTAAGTTTTAATATATAAATTTATTATTATTAAAAGGTTAAGATGTATATTAAATAAATATTTAAATATAATGCATTTGAATTGTTATATAATTTGTTATACAACAAAAAGCTAAAGTAATTTGGAATCACTGTTTGCTACCAGAGGTTTACTCCACAGAGTAAATGCTTTTGTCTCTTGATATGTTTAAGAAATTGATTTTAGGACTCCCATGAATGCCAAAATCTTATATGCCTCACAGTCCAACGAACTGTGATGAAGAGATATTGACACTTTGGTAGTGTGTCGTTTTGTAGTAACTGTACTTCCAAGAGCTGTGAACTGTATCTCTTGGAACATAAACTAATGCTATCTCAATTAAAAATATAAATAATTCACTAATCCCTTAGTATATAAATTAGGGTAATATTTCCATGTTCTGAATATAAATCTCATTACATATTTTAAATCATATCAATTATTTAAAATACCTAACACGGTGTAAGTGCTATGTAAAATAGATAATATATGATATTGTTTATGAACTGATGACAAGAAACAAGTGTTTTAACAAGTTAGTATAGATACAGCTATTGTATGCTTAACTACATGTTCGTGCTTTCAACTGTATTTGGTTATATATGCAGATGTAGAACCATTGGATATAAAGGGCCACTTATAGGAGTGTTTATTGCAGTTTCAAAATGAAGCTGAAGAATCTATAAAAATAATGTGAAGAGAAGATTGCCAGCATTTAAGGATGCTTCAAACTGCTTGAAGTTTACTTACTCAGCTTACACATAGAGACAGGGTGCCTCTTGCCTTCCTCCTTCTTATATGCAGGACAAATAGATGCAAGCAGATGTCAAAGATGTGAAATAAAAAAAAATGAGAAATATACAAAACCAATAAAATTGCTCTTATTGTCCAGAAAAATCAACCCTCTGATTATGATCTCTTCACAATCATATTTAGACTTTGATTATGGCATTCACTTACTCTCCACCTCAGTTTTCTCATCTGTTAAGTATAAAAAATATATTTATCCATATATTTCTCTAACCACTGTAAATACCAAAGAGAAGTAATCTGATAATGAATGTGCCTTAAATTATAAAATTGCTGAACTTTGGCAAGGATGATTAGTATCTTTCCCTATGAATACAAGTCTCTCTTGTAACCTTTCTTTGGGATTGAAAACAAAGTCTTTTCCAAGGAAAACTCACCTAGAATATTATTGGACTGTATTATATAAGTATATATATATATGTATATGTATATGTATATATATATATACTTATACACACAGAGACACTTACAAGTATATATGCAAATATATGTATGTTTGGGGACCAGAAATCACTCGGTGACAAAAGCACTTGCCTTTCAAGTATGAGACAGTCAGTTTAATTCCTTGTACCAACACCTGCACTGAGTACAATCCTGAAGGTGCTGCTATTTGTGCCTGGTGTCTAAGAACCCTGATGCTACAGTGATTTTGGACTGCTGTACAACCAAGAGTGTTTAGCACCTCATCTAAGCAGTGAACTTCCCAGGAAGTACTACAATTAAAGACCAAATTCATCACTGTGATCAAGTATGCAGTTCCTAGTGAGCCTGTGCCTGAGAACTGCAGCAAACTGCAGGTGAGTATCATCAGTAAATGTATGAAAGCACCAGCACTAAAGGACAACTTGGGAAAAGCATCTGTAGAAGCACAGAAACCAGATATCTGGTGAGCAGAAAGAACCAAAATGAAATGTGTGACTACCAAGATTGTGTGTGTGTGTGTGTGTGTGTGTGTGAGAGAGAGAGAGAGAGAGAGAGAGACAGAGAGACAGAGACAGAGACAGAGAGAGCAACATGCTAGTGTATGAACATGAGAAAGCCCCAGGTTATTACCAACAAAGGGAAAGAAGGGAGATATATACATATATAAAGATATATATGCACATAATGTATATATAGTTGTTTTTCCTCTTTAAATGCATTATGATTATAGGTTTGGAATCTACAACCTTTTGTGATCCAATCCCTGGGTCTGTACTCATGAATTACTCCTGGTGTTGTTTGGGGGAACAGGCAATGCCAGGGATTGAACCAGAGTCATCACATGACAGGCAAGCATCTTAATTTTTGTATTATCTTTCCAGCTCATTTAAAATTAACACTTCTTTAGTCCATTGTAGTTTTCAGATGTACAGCATGATAAATCAATACATGTACTTAACATATAATGTTCATTTGTCAAAGGCCTATTTTCCTCCTCCTCCTCCTCTTCCTCCTCCTCCTCCTCCTCCTCCTCCTTCTTCTTCTTCTTCTTCTTCTTCTTTCCTAACTGAATCACTTACCCAACTCTTCATTTCTTTTTGCTTTCCTTATGGTAGTCACTATTTTGATTTGTGACATGTGTTTTTGTTTTGAATTGGTTATACACTAGTTTTGTTTCTTTCTTCTAACTATATACCCAAATACTACAAAAATACTATTTTGAAGACACACATGCAAGTCTATGCTCATTGAAGCACTAATGATAATAGTGAAGAGTAGGAAATGATTTAAAAGACCTTTGATTAGATGGGAAGACAGGGAACATATTCACAATGGAATGCTATGCAGTGACTAGAAAAATGAAACCCTACTATTTTCAATCCATGAATATAGCTAGAGGACTTAGAAATAATGAAGTAACCCAAATGGGAAGCAAAAACATGGTGATTACACTCAAATTTGGAAGATTACATAACTAATCAATATTTTTGAAATAATCATTTAATCATGGTAGGAATCATTTAACCTAGTTTAGATCAATATAGCCCATTACTGGTCTATTCTGATGAGTTTCTTCAAATTTACAAGAATAAGTATGACCCTCTCCACATTACAGAAGAGTCAAAGACTTTTAGTATGATCTATTGTTTACTATAAAGAGTTTTTCAATACACTAGGGTTATGTTAAAAGCAAATACTGATCATTGGTCACTCTATTTTGAAAGTTTTAATTAATTTATCAGGGATCTATTTTGGGTGAATTCTGGGCTGAGCATTAATGCTAAGTTTAGGATAAGTCAATAAAGATTTAGGCATAATATGGACCATCTAAATATTCCTAACTTGGGCATGTCAATCAATTCCAATGGATGGCAATGAACTTTAAAGAAAAGGTTGACATGGATCAGAGAGATAGTACGGAGGTTAAAGTTACCATCTTGCTTTGAATGATGATAACCCCTGGGCACAACATAATCCCAAGCACTTCTAGAAGCAATCCCTGAGTGAGATCAGAGTCAGAAATAAGCACTGAGCACAGCTAGGTGTGACTCTAATTTTGCCCCCCCCCAGCCTTTGTCCCACCAATGTTTCCAGTTTCCAATCTATGCTTAAAAATGAATTTGATAAAAATGGAAAAATTTAATGACTTGCTGTTACTTAGCAATTCAAAATTATCATTAACTTTGCTTGTGATAATGTCTGATGTAATCACATTATGATTACATAAGGCAATGCTCATATTTTTAGAGATACATGGTAAAGTCAGAGGAGTATAATGATATATGTCTGGGAAGTACTTTTTCTAAAACTCAGAAGAAAAAGAAGACAAAATATATGAAACAATATGTCCAATATTTTAATGATACTTCACTATAGGTGATGAGCTTTTAAGAAATCATTTTTTATCCTTCTCCTTTCATGAATGCTTGCACTGTTTCATAATAAATACATATAAAATTGTTAAACAGGCATTTGAACAGGGTAAGCTGCATTATCTGGCATGTGTGTTTTCAAGTGACATATAATATATCCTATTCAGTGTTCTATTCCTGTGCCTATTTTGCAGGTCTTTATGTCACCTCTGCTGAAATCCTTTGCCTCGTGACTCAGATATAATCGACCTCTCTCATCTCTTCATACTTTTAAGTCATATTGTGTAGTATTTATATCATTTTGTTATACAGATTTTTGACTCTGTGGGAGGAAAAGGGTCATTGTCCCTAAAACTCATATTGTTCAAGGAACAAGTCCATGCAGTACTTGTCTTTTTCTCCTCCTGAAGTGGAACTTCAAACAGAACACCAGGTCTTAATTTCTTTCTCCCCCCTTATCACAAAGTTTGACATTGAATCTGCTTTAAATCAAGGAGGATCCTTTAAAATGTCTGTGAAATGGTAGTTACTTAAGGAATTAAAAACCACAGCACTTAAGTAACTAAGTGCCACAGCACTTAACACACAATACCTAACATGTTTTATAACCTCAATGAGAATAGTCCCCAAATACATTTTGACAGCAATTCTATGAGAATTACATATTAATTCCAGAATCTAGAGGTATTTGAAAGTTAAGTGCACAAAATATTTTTAATTTACCCTGTTTACTAGAGCAATTACATAAGACTTTTTTTTTTTTCCATTTCAGGTTTGAGATATTTGATTGACTAGGACCAGCAAGTACTCATTTTGGAGAACATGGTTTAACTAGGTCTCATTCTGCTGCAGTGCACACTATTACTATCCACAAAGTAGTTTTTGATTTACCGGAAAAATCTTTGACAAAGCTCCTCTCCCTCAGGGAAGTGTGGGTGGTTGTGCTGGCTGAGCAGGATGGGGGAACACAAACCGAGACACTACTCCAAGTTAAGCAGAGAAGTACTGTACTGTTGTAGTGCAATTTGGTTTGATAAAGCATTCAGTCTTTATATTTACTTTCACAGCAAATTCTACGCATCTTTATAGGAAGGAGTGTTCTGGGGGCAAAACAAAAGTAGCACAAATGTGTCAGAGATAAACTATACATAATGGAGGTTTTCCTAAAACAGCTAGCTATCCTGTGATCCGGTTTTCACTTTCAAAAATCTACAGTGGAAATACATGTTATTAGTTTCATTTGGTTATCAGAGCCTCGCCTGAGCACAAGGCATGTGTTTTGAAAAATCAACCTCCTTTGGGAACGTGACACACTTAAGATACTTGTTTGGAGATGTTCAAGCTGTCAGTTACAAGACACTTGCGCCAGAAACAGGCAAATCCTGGTAAAGTGCAGTTGTTATATAGTCTTTCCCTCTGTGTGTTTGACAGTTGTGGTCAAATATATAGGTGTCATCTCCCTCAAGTAATCTTTCCCATCTGTTGTCTCAGCTCATTTTAGGGTTCAAAATGTGTTGTTTCTCTTAGGACCAAGTTGAGAGTACAATGTTCAGCTTAATATAGAATTGTTAGCAGGTTTTTTTTCCCCCCGTAGTCTAACCATATGCTTATCCCAAGAAGGCTAGATTTTACAGTATTTGGCCACAGATTTTGGTTTCCAACTTTGCTTGTTTCCTTAGCTACTTCTTCTTTCTCCCTTTAACCGGATGATAATAGCTTAAAAATATATTCGATAAAGATTTCACCTTTTATGCACTCGAGTAAGAATTAAAGATAGTTATAAAATGAAGAAAAATTGAAGTATATAAATATTTTACAGGCAAAATGCATTAGTGCAGACCAATGATTTCTCGGGACTGAAGACTGAAGACATATCATAAATATGTTTAGTGGAAATTTTGCTTTAGGGTAAGAATGAAGGTTTTCCAAGTCCTACAATGCCTTTGAGTTACAGTTCTTTCACACTACATGAGTATGAATCAATTGACTAGTTTTGTCATATAAGCCCTATTTTCTTGGGAATAAACTCTAAATTTGTTATGGGGCTTATTTATGGATTTGCATAGTTTACAATAGACTACTCTTTATTATTCAAATCATTACTTCTTGCTATTATAGTAGCATGGTTATATAATAGGGGAATTAGCAGTCACTCAGCTTATGAATAGCAACTTTATTTATGTCAGTGTATCTTGTCACACACAGAGGAATGTAAGTTAATGTTCAAATTTCTTTTATTGTAGAGAACAAGATAAAATGCTGGTTAGAAATACAACAAACAAGTTAAGAAATATACACGTAATCTGTAATAGAAACTTGGTATGCCATCTGTGAGGTTATGCAATTAAAATAGTGACAAGTAAACAATAAAACAAAAGTAAACCAATGTACCTAACCCAGAAAGGTTAGAAGCATTTGATGAAACACAACTCTACAAAGAAATGTGAATTGCTGACACAGATGTTATATAACCTTTAATCTATTTGAATAATGCTGGAAGGGCAGGTGTCATAGCTGTTCCTGGAAATCTTTTTGAGGTTTTCAGGATGTGTTCCATTACTTTTTTAAAGCACCTACCACATTGTGCAACCTGTAACCAACTTTGACTAATTTATATTAGGCTTCTTCTGAAGGCTGACTCAGGTTCAGTTCTCCTAAAAGGGGTTCAACTGAACAACACATTAAGAGTCATATGCAAAGAAGATTCTCCTGGCAGGACAGAGCATAGCCTCAGGAAGGTCACCTGGGTCAAGCTGATTACCTCCTCCAGATCTGGCAAGCTGAGGGCTCAGCTGGGTTATCCAAGTTCACAAGGAGCTATTGACATTCAGCTGCAGCTCTCACTCATTACTGATCTGCAGGGGACTGTCTGGGTCTCAGATTAACTCTTCCTTCTCGGTTTCAAGACGGCACCGAGACCAAAATAAGAAACTAGAATACAACTTCGCCAAGATTTATCCCCTGGTTGTCACTTATGAAAAGAAGGTTTTCTACTCATATTTAATAAAGTTTTCTCCAGGGGAAATTATGATCCAATAAATTATTTGAAAGATGCTAAGCTAAAACACACATAAACATATTTGCTCTGTATTTGTTCATTATGCAGAACAGGTTTTCCATACAACAGTCTTATTGGATATGCTTTGCTAGTTATTTGCAGTGGGGTGTTGCCTGGAAATACTCAAAATATATTCCATATAAATTGATGGTGTGAGTGTTGCCGGATTCCCAAAATAACGTATCAAGTTATGCCAAATAGGAATCTTCTACTCTGGGATAATGGGGGAATCCTGTAAATATTTATTTCTGTAGAGGATAAAGGAAGACAGGATATATTTAACCTACCCATCAATAATTTCCACTTTGTCTTTAATAATGTAGTGTCCATATGATTTTTTAAAAAGACAATGACATCATTTATATATTTTTTTTTCATTTCTCAGCATGTTCTCTGAGCTGGTGAACTGAAACTAATCACAGAGAAAATTTTAATAACTCCTATTCTCAGCAGAGAAGTTTTAGAGATGTTGGAGCCTTTCTATTAGGTTCCAGACTAGGGGCTCTACATACCAAGCAGGTTCCTTTAGACTTTGGCATATAATGATCTGCCAGAACTGACTTAGCCTTTGTCTATAAACTCATTTGTAAATTGAGAATGAATAATAGTGAATTAATCATGGAACTTGTCTTTCTGGTAGCAACATGAAGACTTACTATTAAATCAAGACTTTCAAAATCATCATGATCACCTCTTACTCTTCTTCTTCTTATACTACTGGCCCTGAAACAAACATGCCGAATATTTAGTTCTCCTTTATATTTCATAATTATATTGCAAATCATTGTAGATCCAGAGAGATTTTATATTCAACAATAATACTTACCAAAAACTTGTATGGTTTCTGTAAAAGGTCAAATATATGTAAGAGCAAACTACTACTCCTGCAAGATAGAGTTCAGTCAGAAGACAAAATTACTAAATAATATGATCAATTGAATGATTTAAATTCTAGGTATAGTTGGGTACTAAGAGCTGACCAATTTGATTTTTTTTTAGGTAAAAACAGGCTTTTTAATTTAGACATCTCTTGATGTCATAAATTTATTATATTTCATGTTATTCCTCATTTAGGAAGCTATTTATCATACTTTATGCTAAAATCTAAGTGTATTTATTTGTATTTTTCCATGTGTATACTTAAAGCATCCTTCTGAAAGTTGAGGAAGATTCAAATTTGAAACAATTTGGGTCACTGACAGTACAAGAGGTAAGGCACTTGCCTTACAACTGGCTGGCCCTAATTTGAACCCCATAATGCTATGACATCAAGAGAAACTATTTTGTTATATTACAAATAAAATGGGAAAACATTAAATTAGTACAATATATTAGCAAATAAAATAAGAAAAAATAAAATAATCAATATAACATTCTTTTTACTTTGGCAGCAGAAGATTGGATTCATCTTTTTGATCCATTTAACCACTCTGTGTCTTTTAACTGGTGCACTTAGTCCATTGACGTTGAGGGGATGATTGTCATGGGATTTAATGTCATCTTTGTGTATAAATTTGATGTGTCTGTTGGTCTGTCTTGTCTTTTTTTTTTTTTTTTTTGGTTTTTGGTTTTTGAGCCACACCCGGCGGTGCTCAGGGGTTACTCCTGGCTGTCTGCTCAGAAATAGCTCCTGGCAGGCACAGGGGACCATATGGGACACAGGGATTTGAACCAACTACCTTAGGTCCTGGATCAGCTGCTTGCAAGGCAAACACCGCTGTGCTATCTCTCCGGCCAGTCTGTCTTGTCTTAAAGTAGATCTTTCAGTTTTTCTTTTAAGGCTGGTTTTGCATCTGTAAAGTTTCTGAGCTGTTGCTTATCCGTGAATCTATGTATCCTTCCTTCAAAGCTGAATGTGAGTTGGGCTGGGTGCAGTATTCTCGGTGAGGCATCCATTTCATTTAGTCTTGTCACAATATCCCACCACTGTCTTCTGGCCTTAAGAGTTTCTTGTGACATGTCTGCTGTAAATCTTATGGATGCTCCTCTCTTTTTACTTTGGACAACTTGCAGTAATAAAATTTTCCATTGAACTTTCAACTGTTAGGGTTCAAGTATGATTTTTGTGTGTGTGATCAGATCTAATTAAAAAATAAAGAAAGTGGCCAGAGTGATAGCACAGCAGTAGGGTTTTTACCTTGCATGTGATTGGCCCAGGATGGACCTGGGTTCAATCCCCAGTGTCCCATATGGTTCCCTGAGCAAAGAGTGATTTCTGAGCGCATAGCCAGGGGATTGATGAAACTGCATCACTGGGTGTGGCCCCAAAACCAATAAAATAAAATAATAATAATAATCAAAATGCAAATCATAATAGCCTCTGGAAAAATAGATGAGTTATTATCATAGGTTTTTAAGTTATTTAACAAATCATGTATTAGTAAGCAAAAGCATAAAAGTAAAATATATTACATATAATCATATTATATATGTACATATATAAAATATACACACATATATATAAAGACTAGCTTTTGTGGCAAGCTGTAGGAAGGTAGGATTATTTAAAAATAATACAAAAATAATTTTGTAAAAATGAACAATAGCAGATTTAGCAACAGGATAAAATCTCTTGTGAAAAATACTAAAGAAAAATTGGTGAATTTAATACACATTTTTCATATCTGAAAAAGAAAAGAAAAGAATTGAGTCTTGTCTAATTGCTGATTTTAACCTCTAGGGTTGATTCTGTCATTCCTAGGTCATTAGAAATGCATTCATTTTTCTGCCAATGTTCTTGACATAAAATTCTGAGATTCCATTGGGTATTTTGCTTCTAGCAGCTTAAGAATTATTATTGCTGCTATTTGGAAATGAAGAGTTCTTATTCAGACTATCTAAAGACCGCAAATAGGTATGAGATTGTAGCACTTATCAGACCCTAATACATGAGGTCCCCATGATATGACTGAACCATTATTTGCAGTATCTGGCTATATTTCCTCTTTTATTCTTTCAACCACAATTTGACCTGTGCTTTAACTCAATCGGGTGACTTCACTGAAGGCTAATCTTTCTGCCCTCTTGTTTCTCCGATAATAATTACTCTGCCACTGAAATTGTGTTTCAAGATAGCTTGAAATCATAGCTTACTCAGGTGCTTACAGTCAATTCCATGTGCCTCATAATGCTACATCTTGGCAATTTCACATTACCTATATTTCCTAGAACATGTTTGTTTGTTTGTGTTTTGGACTACACTCGATGACGCTCAGGGCTATGCACTAAGAAATCTCTCCTGGCTTGGGGAACCATATGGGAGGCTGGGAATCAAACTGAGGTCCGCCCGGGTTCAGCTGTGTGCAAGGCAAATGCCCTACCACTTGCACCACCGCTTCAGCCCCACTCCCAACTTTATTTTAGTGCAACCAAATTTTAGTATATAGGAGACCTAATATTAAATCATCTGTGATTAATCTTTTTGTCTGTTCATTTTTGCTCACTTGTTTCTTTTTGGTTTTGAAGTCACAAATAGTGGTGCTGAGTTGAGACTGAGGGATCTTCTCTGTTCAGAGCTCCAAGGTCTCTCCCAGGGGTAGAACTTAAGTTAAGGCTTTTGCAAACCATTTATTCCACCTGTTGTGTTAAGATGTGCTTTCTTGGAAATGTGGATACATGCTAAGTTTGAAGACTATTGGTTTAGGTTGTTAACAATAACTGCTGAAAAAATAAATTAAAGCTTACAGGTCTAGTTGCTTAATAAAATAAAAGCTTATTCCTTGCTTATATCCCAGTCCAACCTAGGTCAAACTGTCTTTTGTAGCTACAGTATCTTAAACACCTGGTTTCCAAGTTGCTGAGAAAGGGAAAAAGAGATAAAGGGTTTCCTGGAAAGACTATATGGGCTAGGTTTGGCAATGTTTTAAATTTGACCTTACTAGAACCTATAGATTAGAAATATTCAAATCATTACAAAATTCTACAAGGAAGGTTGGAAAATGTAGAGAACTATTTGCTTATTTGTGAGGGACAGGTGTTGGTCATAAACAGAATTAGATGAACATTGTATTACCTCCATTAGAAGTTTGTTATTCATTTCTGTTTATTATATTTAATAGTATCCATAGACCCCTAGCATTGAATTATTACTATAATGCCACACTACCACTTACATTTGTCCTTTCAATTACATTAGGGTTTGTTTCTTCACTCCATCTGGAACTTTGAATCAATCTGTGGTTAGACTATAAGTCAGATAAAACAACATACAATAAGTGCTTATTTGGTATCACAGATAGGGTCGTAGAAGCTGCAATTTTTAATGAAGTAGCATATAATGAAAATAAGCCTTAAGATATTTTTTTTCTTCAGTGAGGGCTGACATTAGCAGTTTTCAAATTTTAAAATAAAAATATATTGAATAGGGCCCGGAGAGATAGAGCAGCGGCGTTTGCCTTGCAAGCAGCCAATCCAGGACCAAAAGTGGTTGGTTCAAATCCCGGTGTCCCATATGGTCCCCCATACCTGCCAGGAGCTATTTCTGAGAAGATAGCCAGGAGTAACCCCTGAGCACCGCTGGGTGTGGCCCAAAAACAAAACAAAAAAAAAACAAAAAAAAACACAAAAAAATATTGAATAAAATAAATTTTATAGGGGACTACTATACATCCATTACATAGAAATAATGAGTAACTTAAACTGAATTAGAGTAAAACTTAAAAAAAATTACTATATCCAAAAATATGCCATCCACTCTTGATCTCATTTTTTCAGTGTTATAAACCCTTAGACCTTCAATCTTCTGATGTTTAACTTCATATTGTTCAAAGAAAGAATCATAATGTCTAGTCTCGTAGGAGTCAGATACGCAAGATAAACTGCATAGCACAGTAATATACATTACATTAGTACAGGCAAATATATAAAAGATCTATAAGATTCCTATACATTGGAAGATCATGCAAGTCTATTCAAGCCTGAAATAGAACCAACACACTCAATAAATTATACTAATATCTTGGAGCCGGAATGGTGGCACAAGCGGTAGAGCATTTGCCTTACACCTGGCTGACCTAGGACAGACTGTGGTTAGATCCCCCGGCGTTCCATATGGTCCCCCAAGCCAGGAGTGATTTCTGAGCGCATAGCCAGGAGTAACCCTGAACGTTATTGGGTGTGACCCAAAAGCCAAAAAAAAATTATACTGATATCAAAATCAGAGACCTGACCAACAGCTTAGCTGGCAAGTTGCCTTGCATTTTGTAAACCTGGGTTAGACCTACAATATTCCGCATGAATCCTGAGCCCCTCAGTATAACTCCTAAGTGCAGAGCCAGGAGTTAGCCCAAACATAGTCTGGTGTGGACCTCCAAACAAACTTGGATATCACTAAAACTTGGATAGCACAAAAACACAGATTTATATCTTTGATGAACAGATTCAAATATTCTCATCAAAATGCTAGAAAATAGAATTTAACAATATATGAAAAACATCATATATCATAACCAAGTAGAGTTTATTCTGGGTCACAAGAAAATGTTCATATTGATATGAAAAACAATGTGATACACAAAATCAATATGGGGAAAGATAAACATTTTGTAATAGTATTAATAGTTGAGAAAGCATTTAGGCAAATATATCAGACATTTAAGTTAAAACTCCAATAAAATGGAGAAAAAAGAAAAATATTTTAGCATAATAGAGATGAAATACTATAAACCCACAGTTGATATATACTCAATGTTGAAAAACAAAGACTAATTTTTTCCAAGAACAGACAAAAGACAGGGTTGTCTATTATCACTATTTTTATTTAATGTAGTATTACAAATTTTAGCCAGGACAATAAAATAGCAACAAGAAATAAAATAAATGTTGGTAAGAAAAGAAGTGAAACTATTGTTCGAATTTGATGTGATAATGTGTGTATATATATGATGCAGAGAAAATCATAAATAACCTAATTAAAAAGCTATTACAGACTGTAAATTCAACAAAGTAGCTGGTTATAAAATCAATAAACAAATAACAAACAGGAAGAAATTAAGATAGTAATTCCATTCACAGCTGCATTTGAAAGATATAGATACTCAAGAATTTTAACAAAGAAGTAAAAGATCTCTATAACAAAAACTGAGACACAATTAAAACACACAAAACCAAAAATTAAGAAATAAAAAGTACATGGATTGTGAGTATATATAATAAAAATTTCTTACTTCATTTTATCTTCGTTTGTATTGGTTTTATATTGCTTAAGAGCAATATATATATCATATTGTAAAGCTAAAAATTGCAAAGATATTTTAAGTATCCAGAACAAAATGTACTATCCTATATAAAATTATAACGATCATTATTAACTAGCTCAAGTCTGAGAAAGAAAAGATCATTGGAGGCATCATGTTACTTGGCTTCTAATTATACTATAGAGAAAGTAATTAAAATAGGATGGTGCTAAAATAAAAATAGATACAAGCATCAATGGATTAGAAATATATCCACACATTCATTGATATTTAATGAATGTCAAAAGATCTATGATCATACAATGAATAAAAGAGTCTAGTCAATAAATGTAGGGAAATTGTACTGCCACATGTGAAAGATTGCAATTAAACACTCTACTGTCTAACCTCATATACAAATGTAAATCAAATGAATTACAGTTCTCAAACTTCAAGGTTCATAAAAGATAATATAGGTAAAATACTTGATACCTGAGTAATTAACCACCACAACAAGGGAATGATAGTAAAGTTAATAATTATATTTACATTAAATTGTAAAGTTTTCTAAAGATAAACTGTACTTTTGTTCATAGAGAAAAATATTTGCCTATCATATATCTACTATAAGTTAATATTCAAGGTATATTATATGAATTCATACAACCTAGTAAGTCAATTAAAATAGAAGACTTAAATAAGCACTTCTCTAAAGAAGACATATAGAGGGCTAATTATATAAGAAAATGTCCATTATCACTAATGTGTGCAGTGTCACTACATATAGGCATTAACAGGATGACATCTCATATCTGTGAGAATGGCTTACATCAAAAGACACAAGTATAAATAAAAAAAGGGTAGGGGGACCAAAGAATTCTAAAGTGCTATTAATGACACTATAAATTGGAATTTGGATAGGTATAAAGTTTTCTCAAAAAGTTACAAATAGGAATCAGAAAAAAGTACAAGAGTTTAGGCATTTGATTTGCACCTGGTTGACTTTATTTCCATATACCAAATATAGTCTCCTGGTAGTCAAGAATCAGGAGTGATCCCTGAGCACAGATCACTGAACATAGCTGAACATCACTTAATATTGAGTAAATCTTGAACATAGCTGGGTGAGACCTCACCTCAGCTCCCTGAAACAAAAGTTAGAATTATTATTTCTGAATAATATAATAATAATTTTATTATAATAATATAAAAATTTAAATAGTAATTAATTTTAATAATTATATAATTCATTTAATAATAATTTTAGGTATTTATCTGAAAAGTATTAATACAAAAAGTTATCCTCCCAAGGTTTATTGTAGCAATTTTTAAAATATTCAATTGACTGGGCCCGGAGAGATAGCACAGCGGCGTTTGCCTTGCAAGCAGCCGATCCAGGACCTAAGGTGGTTGGTTCGAATCCCGGTGTCCCATATGGTTCCCTGTGCCTGCCAGGAGCTATTTCTGAGCAAACAGCCAGGAGTAACCCCTGAGCACCGCTGGGTGTGGCCCAAAAACCAAAAAAAAAAAAAAAATTTCAATTGACCAAGGAATCCTTTGACAGGTGAATGAATTAGGATGTACATTTGGGCGCCGGAATGATAGCACCGCAGTAGGGCATTTACCTTAAATGCAGTCAATCCAGGATGGACCCACGTTCGATCTCAGGCATCCCATATGTCCTTGGAACCTACCAGGAGTGATTTCTGAGTACAGAGCCAGAAGTAACCCCTGAGCACCACTGGGTGCGATTCTACGACTCCCTCCAAAGAAAAGATGTACATTTGTATAATAGGATAGTTTTGGATACTTTACAAAGAATAAAAATTTTGCTATTTGTCAGGAAATATAAAGAAAAGAAACTTGTGTGATGTATCAAAAGAAAAAAAAAGATTTTGCCTATGTGTGCAATATATTATGTAAATTATATAAAATGAGTACATAAAAAGACAAATAATAACACTGTCAATAAAGGTCAAATCTAAGATTAGCTGAGACAAAGAGATTATGCGGTAGGAGACAAGATAGGGGAGATAGGGGGCATTATTTTATTTATTTTTTATTTATTTATTTATTTATTTTTTTGCTTTGTGTTCTACACCAGGAAGTGCTTAAAATTTACTCCTGTCTCACTTCTCTGAGGAAGACAGAAGGATGGCCAACAAACACATGAAAACATGCTCACCTTCACTCATCATCAGGGAGATCCAAATCAAGACAACAATGAGATACCACCTTACACCAGTGAGGATGGCTCACATCAAAAATAATGGAAACAACCTTTGTTGGCGGGGATGCGGTATGAAAGGAACTCTCATTCACTGCTGGTGGGAATGCCCCCTAGTCCAACATCTATGGAGAAAAGTCTGGAGAGTGCTCAAAGAACTCAGAATTGAGCTGCCATTTGACCCAGCAATTGCTCTCCTAGGCATATACCCCCAAGATGGAAGGGCATTCATTCCAAAATACGTATGCACCCCACTATTTATTGCAGCACTCAGTATAATAGCCAAATCGTGGAACCAACCTCGATGTCCAACAACAGATGAATGGATCATTAAGATGTGGTACATATACACAATGGAATATTACATGGCAGTCAGAAACGATACAATCACAGACTTTGCAGCAACATGGATGGACTTAGATCATGTTATGTTAAACGAAGTAAGTCAGAAGACAAAAGATAAACACAGAATGGTGGCACTATTCTGAAACACCTAGAACATATAGTTTAAACACAACTAATACCTAACAATCAAAGAACAGGGTTTAACAGGGTAGAAACTTCGAACACTGTAATACTCAACATATACGTGGGAGCAGTGTCCAAAATTCATGAAAAAGGAGCAACACAAACACTTGACAACACATTATACCACAAAGAAAGCAGCAACAACAGAAACAACAGCATTAAGAGAACAGGTAAGTAATCAGACTTCCAAAACAAAGGCCCACAATAATCCCTTAGAGTTCGTATACAGGAACACAAGTATAGAACACCAAGGGAAATCACGACTGCAATGGCAGCATACCATAGCACTATGTTTTAATGCCTTTATCTTACTATATTTTAAATAACCTCTCAGCTTTTCTGTCCACAGGCGCCCTTGGATACAAAGGGCGGACAAACTAAGATGGCAACTCGGGATACCACACGAGATACCATACATAGCATGCACTACGAGAGGGCCACGAGAAAACTCTCTAACATATACTTTATCTCTAGGTTATTCCTTCTTTTAGGAATTGAAGCAAGTGACCAGTCAGACCACCGAAGCAGTGCCTGTGATGTACAGACTTAAACTACAGGCTCTATTCTTCGAACACATTCAACCTAACCAGCATTCCCTTGCTATTCTCCCCTCTCTTCTCACTACTTTTTTTTTTTTTTAATTCTATTCCTCTCTTTACTTTTTCCCCTTTCTCTTCTCCTTTTCTTTCTAAGGTATTTTCTCTTTCCTCTCACTGCATACCCCTCCCATATACCTTCCCCTGTCTCCCCTCTGGAAATCCAACTATCCCTTCACCCCTCAATTCCATCCAGATCTCCCACCATATTAAAACTCTTCACCCTCAATCCTTAATCTATTAGGCATCAAGGCCGACCTCCTACCCAACGAAACAGTACCCAGCACCCAGGCGAGGGGACACCCAGTCAAACCCACACCTCGTCTCCTGCAAGAAAAGACAGCCAACTCCCTGCGGACTCATGCTGTGCGGCCTTCCCTACCAACTCCCCCTAACGTGGACTGTTTCTTGAAACCGGATCTAGGTCCAAAAGTATCCCCAACGCAAGAACTCTTCCAAGACCTCCCTGCCACAAATTTTTACCAATCTGAAGAAGGTCAGGGGGTGGGATAGGAAGATGCCTGGGAACCCACACACCACAGGAAACACCCAAAAGACAATGGGAAAAACTGTACCTCCAACATAGGCATAAGACTGGTAATACACCACCTCTTTACCTACTCTCCCCCAAATGTAAGGTAGTCTTTTGCACCACTTTGGTCCCTTAAAAAACCTCACTAACTCACCTTAAATTTTTTTTTTTAATTTTTTTATTTTTTTTAATTAATTAATTTATTTTTTAAATGTTTGTCCTACTTATACATTTGTGAGCGCATACATTTTTATTTCCTTTTTTTTTTTTTCTTTTCCTCGCTTTTGGGTATGTGACCTGTTTCTGTTATCCCCTCTGTCCACCCACAAATACACAGACATTATAATGTAGCACCACTTCCCCCTGCAAAGGCACACCAAATAAAGGGGAAATCTTACATATAAAAAAAAAGAGCTCTTGTCTACTAGAGATGGGAACTCATAGTTGTTTACAAAACAGGGATATCTCCTACCTTGAAAATATGTCATGTGGAATCAACTTAGACCTCAGGTGATCAGATACCATTCATCCAGCCTTGAACCCTGGATCCCAGACATAGAAACGGCACAGTTCCTCACAACAGTGGCAAGAAACAAATCCCAGCCGGGACTGCCTTAATACTGCGGGGTCAACAACAAGGGCCAACTCTAACATGATTTCCTGACAATGAGGAAAATCTGAACATCCTGACCTCAGAGCAGATTAACCTACCTTACCAGCTAACGACAAGACACAACCAGAAGTCTCGGCACCCTTTGGTAGGTCCAAAAGCCAAGATCGTGATTTATAGTTGACTGGCTGCTAGAACTACGACCAGACGGTATACATCTTGGGACCAAAAAAAAAAAAAAAAGCCCTAGTTTAGGGTTTGAACTATGACCTGCACAATAACCAGGATCCCCAGTCCCAAAGGTCCGGCAGAGAAAATTGTAACGGAACAGGGCTTTTGGAAGCACAAAGAAAGATGCTATCCTAGGTGCCACCCTAGGATCAGGGCAAAGACCAAGATCACCAACCACAGAAGATGGTTTAAAATGATACGGAGGTAACAGAACCTCTAGAACCACAAAGACTGACTTCATCATAAGTCCCACCTCAGGAGCTGTGCAGATACTGAGACCTCTAAACACAGAACAGAAGTCTTCCACACACCAAAAAAAAAAAAAAAAAAAAAAAAAAAAACCACCACCGGGAGAGTAAAGGCTCCTGAGCAAAGTCTAGTGTTGATCCCATGACAGTATGCTCCAAGGACGGAGAAACCCCATATCTCTTAGGCCAAGTGAATTCCTTTTCGAATGACCCCAATATTTACTGTGCCAGGGCAGGAGGGAAAAAATAAAAATACAAAAAGCACAAAACCTTGGTTATTATCTATATATTTTTTACCTCCATTTATTATTGTTGTTATTATTTTTATTCACCTATCTATTTTGGTCGATTTCTCTGTTTGGGAGTGATTATTAAAACTGTCCCCAACCATACTTATATTTTCTCTTCCTTTCTTTTCTTTCGTTATGTGCTATGCCATGTTTCTCATTTCAAGACCATGGTGTGTTTTTTTTTGTTTGTTTGTTTTTGCTTGTTTTGCTTTTTGTTGTTTGTTTGTTTGCCTGTTTTTTTTTTTTTTTTTTTTTTTTTTTGTGGTGCTTATCGATACAGCTCAAGCCCTCACTAGATATTTGACACTTCTTTTGGTACTGGTGGAGTGTTTCACCTTCTTTTTCTCCATCTCTCAAATCGATGATGAGAGCCTCTAGAAGGATTCCGCCCAGTTTCGGGGTATTAGATCCTTACCCTAGTTTATTACTTTTCTCTTTTTCAAACAAAACCACGCAACTTGAACTAGCTAGTCCTGCCTCCAGTTAGAGGGGGAACTAAGGGAGGCATCAAGACCAAACAGGTGCAAGACTACTAAGTTGTGGGTTAGATAAAGAGGGGACCACATATTCAAGCCGACCTGGGATGAGGGAAGAGGAAATGGGAGGTAGGACACAAATGGAGGTGTAGGGAGGACAATTTGGTGATGGGAATCCCCCCTGATTTTATGTAAATATGTACCTAAAATATTATTGTCAACACTATGTAAACCATTATGATCAAAATAAAAATTAAAAAAAAAAATTTACTCCTGTCTCGAAGCTCAGGAATTACTCCTGGTAGAGGACCATATGAAATGCTGGGGATAGAACCCAGGTGTGTAAGGCTAGCACACTACTTGTTGTATTATAGCTCTGGCTTCAAAAGCAAGACTTATTTTTTAAAGGTGACAAACCAGAAAAAAAGGAGGACCTTAGCCTAACATGGTTTTCATACCTGGGAACTAAAGTAAAATAATCATATTCCAAATTTTTAAGAATGGTAAATCTCTAATTTTTCCATTTTCATATATGTTCTCCTCTTGAGTGTGAGTTACTTTTTCTTTTCTTTTTGTTTTTTGTTTTTGGGGTTTTTTTGGCCACACATGGTGATGCTCAGGGGTTACTTCTGACTATGTGCTCAGAAATCGCTCCTGGCATGAGGGACCATATGGGATTCCAGGGGATGGAACCGAGGACCGTACTACTGTACTAGGCAAGTCGAGTGCAAGGCTATTCCTTGAGCCACCACTTCGGCCCCTACTTTTTCTTTTTTAAGAAAGATATGCTTGAATCTCAGTGAAGAGACTATTACAGTTCTGTACAGTGAATAGCTTTCTCTGGTGATTGTCGCTTCTGTTCATTTCTCTTAGTACTGTTTTTATTTCTAGGTTTTCCCAAATAAGTGGTCTTTGTCCACCATGTTGTGAATATAAGACTCAAATAATAAATAAAAATAACAATTATCATTTTTTACTCCCAAGAATTTTACATGTACAGAACTCTGTCTCTCCTACTCAGAAAAAAAAAAAATGATAGTGAGATTTAGTTTGCTCTAGCCAATGGTCCTCAAACTATAGCCCGTGGACCACATATTGTATTTATTCCCATTTTGTTTCTTCACTTCTAAATAAGATATATGCAGTGTGCATAGAAATTTGTTCATAATTTTTGTTTTTACTATAATCTGGCCCTCCAACAGTCTGAAGGACAGTGAACTGGCCCCTTGTTTAAAAAGTTTGAGGACACTTGTTCTAGACTATTAAATTTCAGAAGTGAGTTCTTATTATATAGTTGTTTTTAAGTTGCAAATTAATATGGTTTACAGTATTATAAATATTAATATTTTAGTGATACTTGACTACACCCAACATCAGCATGGCAATATCCCTCAACCATTGTCTCATTCCATCTCTGTTCTCTAAACCTCTCCACAATGCCTACCTGAGAATTATCTCTTGACTTTCATGTAACTGAATTCTTTCAAATATATTTGTATCCTCTGATCCAACTAGCAGAAACCTTATTTTTTTAAGTTTTCTTGGCAACTGTCTTAAGTTTATTTAATCAGAAGCAAATAAGACTGAAGCTAGAAATGTAGAATAGGTCTCCCAAAAATGTTCAGACAGGCTTGTACCAAGATGTCTATAGTAGATTCTTTTACAAGATGAGTTAGCTTAGTATGAAGAAATCAAGCCAATTGAGGCCTTAGTCTTTGGAGTAACTGTTATCACACTTAAAGAATGTATATTATTTAGATTAAAACATTCCCCAAAGTGCTTTTTTTTTTTTAAACCAAGGAAACATATTTTTTAGATGGAACAAACATCTAGAGGCCATGTTTTGACATACCAAGTCACTCTTTCCTGGTCACAGAGATATCATTTTCTCTTCTTGATACTCCAACCCTTTATCTCAGAATATTTGCTAATGGTTTGTCCCATTTACCTCACAAGTTATGACCAGGTAAATTCTCATGCATATTATTAGAATTACTTTTTTACCTCTTACTTATCTGCCTGCCTGATATAATCTGTTCATTTCTTTATATGCTATTAGAAGAACCTAAGGAGATTAAGGAACTACCCTTGTAGCTAGAAGGATGAAGGGAGACACCAGGCCATTTATCCCTGTCTATGTGTCCGAGACACTGGTACTATCTCAAACAACTACTATCTCAGGAACTACTATCAGACAGCTACTATCAGACAGTTACTTACTATCTCTTTCAGGAAGAGACAATGTCTGACCTGTTCTGCCAATCTGGTCTCTCTTTTATTTTAGGATTTTTTTTTTAATAGAGGGTAGGATGAGTGGGGCTAAACATGCAGTATTTAGTGTTTACTACAGGCTCTGTGTTCAGGGATCACTTTTGGCAGTGCTTGGGGAAAACAATATGGTTCCTAGAGATGGAATTTAGTTTGACTGCATTTAAGAAAATCCCTAACACTGTATTGTGTCTCTAGCTTTCTGTATTTTAGTTTATTTCTGGTAAGACAGGGATGATTTCAAATTGTGTTGGACTATTACTAGTTGGACTCTTGTAACTTTGTCCTTGTAACCTTTTCCTTTGGTGGTTACTTGACCTTCAGGAGTGGTGGACGTGTACTGTTATAACTGTTATTGCTTAACTCTGAGTATTTTAAGCTTTTCTGTCATAACATACTCCAGGTAGCATCTGAATTATCTTGGTTAGGAATGTTTGTATAGATTTCTCTGTTCCTGATTAGACCTGAGGACACAGTTCCACAGTTCTTTTCTTCTTTTCAACATATCTCTTTTTGATATAGAATTGACTATAATTTCAATAGTTGTTTTCTTTTAACCTAGAAGAAACTGCATTTCAGTTCATATAAATTGTTAAAGTATATATTTTGTTGAGAGTTTGGTTTAGTGCTCTTCTTCAGGCTTTAATTTTTATCTAATCTACTTTCAAAATGTTAATAATTTACCCTCTTTTGAATAACCTGCTGTCATTTTACTGTACATAAGAAAGAGAAGGGAGGGGCGGAGAGATAGCACAGTGGTGTTTGTCTTGCAAGCAGTGGATCCAGGACCTAAGGTGGTTGGTTCAAATCCCTGCATCCCATATGGTCCCCCATGCCTGGCAGGAGCTATTTCTGAGCATGGAGCCAGGATTAACCCCTAAGCATTGCCAGGTGTAACCCAAAAACCTAAATCAATCAATCAATAAATAAGAAAGAGATGGGGTCCCTGGTAAAGGGAAAAGATATTTACTGCAACTAAAATCAACCCTATGTGAGTTAAAGTATGAAGTATGAAGGTCTCTGAAACACAGAATCAATGTGAGGGTCCTTGGATGCTGTTGAAGAAAAGAATTACAAGATCAGAGAACTTTATGAATCATCTAGGAAGAGGATCTCCAACATTGGTTCAATGGCATACTAATATATATTTTTTAAAAACTACCAATAGTTCCAAATACTTGCTATTGACAACATTCTAGCAGCACACTTCTTGGGGAAACTGAATAAAAACTCACCTTACAAAGATAGAGGCTTGCATTTCCCCATCCTGGAAGTCATCTGCATCTCTGTCATTCAAGTGTATTTTTAGTATATTGTTTTTATAGCATACATTATACACCTTGGAGAATAACCTGAACCTCTATTTGGGATACATCTTACTATCTCTACTCTAAAGAAACCTACATTCTCTATTGATTATATGTCATTCTCTTTCCACTCATATCTTCCAAACAAATTTATATTCACGATACCTCTTCCTAATATTATTTTTTACTTGAATATATTTTTATTTGAGTATAAATTGGAGCAGAAAAGAAAAAACCTTGAGCATAAGATAAGAGAAATTTTCTTTTTTCTGCAACCAGTTTTTCTTTGTTTCAGTCAGAACCCCATGGCTCTTTGAAACACTTTTATGGTAGAGATGGTAGAGATTAATTCACATGCCATGTAGTTCATGTGGGACTCTGGTGTAATTTAACCATTGTTATGGGAAGCTTATGAGATAGCAAGGTCTTTTTGAGTAGTTGCTCATAGCAAAAATGATCAGCTTAGTCCTTACCCTCCCAGCAACTTCCAGGGTGACCAAGATAGATAAAGAGAAAAGCAGTAACATTTTGTCTTTAGGCTAAAATCTTGCTTCCCACCTCACCTAAGTCACTTGTAATAGGTTCATTAAAACTTTGGGAGAAAGCATTTTTAGTTTTGTCTCATTATAAAAGATTTGGTTTAGCTTTATTTAGAGGTAATTTTGTCTTAAGAAAATCAGACAATTTAAAAACTTTGAAATTTTAGGAAATGATTTTCATTTCACACATTTATTTCTATAAAATTAGATTCAATAATATAATAAACATTTCTGTCTTTATATGTTAAACACTAATAATTTTGGTCTAGGCAAAGTTAGGTAAGAATTTGACTATTTTCTACTTGCCCCTTCACCTATGTCTAATTACATCTTTAGATCAGAGGCTCAATCTATGTGATGCTTTTGTTTATTGTAGAATGCATCTCTTGAGATTATATGTTAAATTTGATAATTTGTGAACACATCAAAACTCTTCAATTTGCTAATTTGGTCCTGTAGCAATTTGAGTGTGTCCCTTTCATTTAGACACTGTTAAGATGCAACCATGATTACAATATGGTAAGGAAAGATATTTCTGCTGCAGAGTCTTTAATTCCATTAAAATTTAACTGCTAACATTATCTCCTTGAGAATGTAAGAAAAATTACACAATAACCAGATAAGATGTGGATTCTATCATTCTTATCCATTTTTAAGTAGCCTAAACTTTTAGAATTAAGTCTACTACCAACATATTGAACAATTTATTCTACTCAATAGTGTGTATTTTGAGTATATGACAAAATATTGACAGGTATTCTACTGGGTTTTGTGTAAAAACATGAGAAAAAATGATTATTGGAATAGCTGTTCAATTGCCAAAACCCACTTTTCATATAAATTCACCATCAGTGTCTCTAACTACTACTTTTGTTGCTAACCTTTGCTCTTAGACACATTGACTTCATGATAGGTGCAAAATATTTTTTTGATCATGCTAAACCAAAATAGTTTTTTGATCATGATAATCTCATCTTTTTTTCTTTAACTTCATTCATTGATTGATAGATTGGTCTTTGGGTCACACTGAGTGGTGTTTTGGGGCCACTCGTGGTTCTGCACTCAGAAATCACCCCTAGCAGCCTGGGATACCATATGGGATTTCAGGAATCAAATCAGGTCTCTCCTGGGACTTCAGCATGCAAGGCAAGTGCCCTACCACTGGACTATCTCTCTGGCACCGATAATCTCATCTTTTCTTTGGAAAATTGGTACTCATTGTTACTTACCAACATGGCTACAGTAAATGAAATGTGAGATAATGGGCTATAAGTGAAATGTCTCTGGATGTTGAACTGTCTCTCATCATCTTTTGCCAAGTGGAAAAGAAAACAGAGAAAATGACAATGAGAAATGAAGGGGGAAAAAAGAATCAGAGAGCTTGTAATCATACACACCCACAATTACTGATTACTACTTAGTTTCAAAACAGCTTTTCTTACTGATCCTAATTCTTTTTTTAGTAAATTTTCAGCTTTATTTATTTATTTATTTAAATTTTATTTTCTTGAAACCATTGTGATTTACAAAGTTCTTCATAGTTGTGTTTCAGAAATATAATGAATCAGGGCCAATCTCACCATCATTCCTCTTTGTACCATGTTCCAAAAGTGTATTCCAAACACCATTCTTTGCTCCCCAGTCTGCTAGCATAACAGGCCCATTTAAAGTTTAGATTGTTAGAGTTTAAGTCTCTTGACTCTATTCTTATTGAATTTGGCTTGGATATTTAGTTTTGTCCTTTAAAAAATTATTTTAAAATAATTTTTATGGGGGGGGGGTTAGCCTTGCATATGGCTGACTCAAGATGTAACCAGGTTCAATCCCGGCATCCCATATACCCCCACAAGTCTTCCAGGAGCGATTTCTGAGTGCAGAGCCAGGAGTAACCCCTGAGCAACACCTTCTGTGGCCCAAAGACCAAAAAGATTTTACTTTTATAGGGGTTGAAGAGATAGTACAGTGGGTAGAGTGCTTGCCTTGCATGTGTTGGTCCAGTTTAGGTCTCTGACATCCAGCGGCCTCCTAATTACTGTCTTGAATGATGCCTGAGTGTAGAGCAGGAATAAAGTAAGTGTTGATAACCACTGGGTCTGGATCCCAAAATAAAGAGTGCACAGGAGACCAATCCAGATGCTAAGGATCAAAGTTGAGTTGGCCCTGTGCTCTGCAAGTATCCTACTTGCTGTACTGTAACTCTGGACCAAAATAAAATTACTTTTGTTTAGTTTTCCTGTATGATTGTAATTTCTTAAGAGGTTTGGAGTTAGTGAAACTTTCCTCCTTTTGTGTAACTAAATGTCTATTTTTTTTTGAGTCATAACAGAATATACTCAGACGTTAGTCCTGCACTCAGTAATCAATCTTGGTGGTGCTCAGAACACCCATCTGAGGTACTAGAATTCAAACTATTGTTAGCAGTATGCAAGGCAAGCACCATATCCACTGTACTATCACTTTGACTCCTAAATGTCATTTTTACTAAAGCTAGGTTGTTATGGTCTCCTATTTGCTTTCAAAAAAGGCTAACAGAGGGGCCGGAGAGATAGCACATCACTAGGGTGTTTGTCTTTCATGCAGTTGATCCAGGACAGATGGTGAATGATGGTTTGAATTCCAGCGTCTCCATATAGTGCCCCATGCCTGCCAGGAGCTATTTCTGAGCACAGTCACAGGAGTAACTCTTGAACACTGCCACAAGTACCCTAAAAACAAATAAACAAACAAAAAAACCACTTAATCCTAAGTATAATAAAATAATTACTCAAAAAAACCCTGGTTTTTATCCATATTAAAAAACAAGGTAGCTGTGTTTAATCATACATCTTGTTATTTCTTGGCTTTTTCCATATTCTTATTAATAAATAAGAAATTAAACCTCAACAATTTGCAAAATAAATTTTCAGGTAGCACCTACTTCTAGGAAGTTTAGAAGATATCTTTATATGATTAGCATGCTAATTTAATTAAAGTTAAAGTTAAAGTTGAAGAAATATAATGGAGTTTCAATAAAACATTAAATAATTCAGAATAAACTGTCATATCTAATACAATGGCTGAGCCATATTGTTCAGTAATTTTGGTCCAGTGATCATGTTCTTAAATTAATGACATTTTTATTGGTTATTTGCTTCTTTTACTCAAAATATGATCATTTTCTGAATACTAGAAACGATATCAATTCCTACTTAGCATTGTTTCTAGCACTTTACCTAAAAAAATCTAATTATAATTGTAGAGGAGCTACATTGAGATAAATGTTTCGATACTACATGATAATGTAATGTAGAGATGCGTAAAAATTCACAGAAGCAGAGAAACAGCTTAAAAAAGAATGCTCTGTGATAAGCTTCTTTTAGATTCTAGAACTCTTGATTTATTTTTGTAAATAGGTTAACAAAAATGTTTCCCTTTTTTGTGGTGATAAATGAAATTTAAACTATCAGTACTGTATAGTAATACTATCTAGAGAAATTGAGCAAAAACACATTCAAGAAGTGCCTCAAACAGGATTAATGGAATAGAGTGTCACAGGGAAGAATGTCTTAGAGAGAAAATTCTAGGAAAGTATCTTCCCTTGGTTTTGGGTAAAGAGTCCTCAAGAGTAGGAAACAGTTTTGTGTGGCTCACTATAGAGATTGTTGGAAGTTAGTAATTGAAAGCATAAATCAAAGGGCATTTGAAAAAAAACTCTATAAATTTAGGATTTGATTCCATTGGTAATAAGAAAGATGCTGAAAAAATTCTAAAGTATGAATTTTGCATTGTAAAGGAGAAAATTTTTTGCTTTACTTTGGCTAATATTTTGTAAGATAGAGTAACAAACAAAATTAATAAGACAAAACCAAACAGAAGATTTTTTAATGTGTGTACCTTACATGCACATGAGTGAAGACAATTCTAAATCAGATGATAAAATTCTGGCTTATACTGGGAAAGAGAAATCATACATGCTTACTAAAATTAAAAGGCAAAGAAGTTTAAATTTCTAGGGGGAGCAAATTGTAGAAAGGTTAATATGTGAGGGAACTACTGAAAGTAAAGAACCAGTTTACCAGATTTGTTCCATAAGTTCCTCTGGTGCCATTTCTGAACTGATAAATGTCTCCAGTTGTCTCCAGTGATTAATTTCTGCTTTTCCTGGCAAAGAGTGGAGGGGAAACACCTTTACAAATTCATGTCCTGCCTTTAGACAAATAAGAGACGGCTGAAAGTTATTCTTATATAAGCTTTTCTTCAATTATCTTCAGCTCAAATAATGGGTGCCAAAACACTTTGGTGTGACAGATTCTGCTATACTTTGCTAGTAGTTAAAGTTGATTTTAGAATAAATCCAGCATTAATGTGAAAAGTACTAGAAAAGAAAGGGAAAGGCTTGCCTTGCATTCTAGATGGATAATTAGACAAATGCATTATGTGTTTCCTGGGGACCATTCATTCTCAATATACAAAAACAACTATACAGGAAAATGTTACCATCTCTAAAAACCGTTATGATCCCCAGGATCAACTTTAGGACAGAGAATTAGAGCCTGTGGTCTAAAATATAAAGTATTAAAGAGAAAATTATCTCTTAAACTTCTATAGAAATATTGAAAATATAAATAGGTGACTCAATAAATAATGTTGTTAAAAATTGAATGGACCTTGGCTGTTGGTTCGTGGGACCCAGGAATGAAAAGCCAATGGAACAAGATGAGTCATTCTACTAAACTACTACAAATATTTGTATCTGTGAATATTTTTCTCCTATTTTATTATGTTTTAGACAGGAACATGTGTAATACTTTATTATTTTGTTATTTTAGTCCAAAATAAAAAAAAAAAAAAGAATGACAGAGAGGCTCAGAAGCTACTTTCAGTTGGGTAATCCAACACTTGGTGTTGAATCTACCTGGTCTTCCCATTTGTAAGGAATGCATTCATCTCAGCACTTTCAGTTAGTTCCCCAGCAGTTAAATTAAAGCCCTCCGGTATGAAAAAGTTATCTTAAAATAACTAAACTTTTTTCTTCTGTTTCTAGAATTCCACAGAAAATAGTTCCACAGCTTTTATACTAAGTCAATTATAGCCCTTTTTTGTCTTTTTTAATACATTGGGTTTTTTTTTTTTTTAGTTTTTTTGTTTTGGTTTTTTTTTTTTTAGTTTTTAGTTTTAGTATAGTTGCCCCACACTTCTTTTTCTTTAATTATTTAAATTTATTTAAAGAAAATGTATGACATACCGTATTTGCCGGCATATAAGACGACCCTTCAACTCATGAAAAGCTTCCTAAAAGTCGGGAGTCGTATTATATGCTAGTATATGGCATGCTGAAACTTGTTTCAGCTTCAGGGACGAGTGATCCGCACCCCTCTTACTTTTAAGAAGTAACTTACTGAGGGCTGGAACTTCCAGCTCTCTACATGAAGCTCACCACAAAGAGTGGTGAGCGCAGTTATAGAAATAACTTCACTGAGAACTACCTTAATCATGTGAATGAATGAGGGATATGGAAATCATGTCCTGAGTACAGGTGAGGGTGGGGTAGGATGGAGGGAGATTTGGGACATTGGTGAAGGGGGGTGTTCTTTACATGACTAAAACCTAATCACAATCATATTTGTAATCAAGATGCTTAAATAAAGATATTATAAATAAAAAAGTAACTTACTTTTAAGACTTTTAGGAAGTTTTTTATGGGTTGAAGGGTCATCTTATACGCTGGCAAATATGGTAGTTAATATAATACACTTGTTTCAGGATGACAGAGAGCAAAGTTATTAATAAATAGAAAGAGAATAATTTAAAAAATAAAAAAGGAAAGAGAATTCAATAGCAGTTATATTTGTGAAAACTATTGTATCACCAATAAAGTTGTTAATAAAATAGCAGAAGGTTATTATGCTAGTATGTTAGTATGCTCCCATTTTTTTCTTTAGAGATGGAAGATACACTAAAAAAAAAAGATGTGTGGGGGGGGGCAGTTGTCATTTGCAAAGGCACAGCAAAATATGGAAGAAATTGGAAAGAAAGACCTTTGGCTGAAAAACAGGGAGATCTTATCCTCAAAGTACTTTGGCATAAGACCAACTCAAGGCTCCAGGCTTGTCCAACTCCCTAGTCATTCTTGGTGGTCAACTCATCACCATCCAGTTGTTGCTGTCAAGTTTCTGTAGTTATAGATCCTAGTTTCTGTACAGCTCTTGTGTCGAAGACAGGGTGGACCCCACACATCTTAATTCCAAAATTCCCTTAAAAGAGTTCTCTAAGTATTAGTTTATTGTTTTTCTTTTTTGTTTCCTTCTTTCTCTTTTTCTTTCTTTCTTCCTTCCTTTTTCTTTCTTTCTTTTCTTTTTTCTTCTTCCTTCCTTCCTTTTTATTTTTCTTCCCCTTCCTTCCTTCCTTTTGATTTTTCTTTTCCCTTCCTTCCTTCCTTCCTTCCTTCCTTCCTTCCTTCCTTCCTTCCTTCCTTCCTTCCTTCCTTCCTTCCTTCCTTCCTTCCTTCCTTCCTTCCTTCCTTCCATCCTTTTTATTTTTCTTTCTTCTTCCTTCATTCCCTTCCTTCCCTCCCTTCCCTCCTCCCTTCCCTCCCTTCCCTCCCTCCCCTTCCTCCCCTCCCTCTTTCCCTCCCTTCCCTCCCTTCCCTCCCTCACCTCCCTCACCTCCCTCCCCTCCCTCCCCTCCCTCTTTCCCTCCCTTCCCTCCCTCACCTCCCTCCCCTCCCTCCCCTCCCTCCCCTTCCTCCCCTTCCTCCCCTCCCTCTTTCCCTCCCTTCCCTCCCTTCCCTCCCTCACCTCCCTCCCTCCCCTCCCCTCCCTCCCTTCCCTCTTTCCCTCCCTTCCCTCCCTTCCCTTCCCTCCCTCACCTCCCTCACCTCCCTCCCCTCCCTCCCCTCCCTCCCCTTCCTCCCCTCCCTCTTTCCCTCCCTTCCCTCCCTCCCCTCCCTACCTTCCTGCCCTCCCTCCCCTCCCTTGCCTCACTACCCTCCCTTACCCTCCTCCCTCCCCTCCCTCTTTCCCTCCCTTCCCTCCCTTCCCTCCCTCACCTCCCTCCCCTCCCTCCCCTCCCTTCCCTCCCTCCCCTTCCTCCCCTCCCTCTTTCCCTCCCTTCCCTCCCTCCCCTCCCTCACCTCCCTCCCCTCCCTCCCCTCCCTCCCCTCCCTCCCCTCCCTCTTTCCCTCCCTTCCCTCCCTTCCCTCCCTCACCTCCCTCACCTCCCTCTTTCCCTCCCTTCCCTCCCTCCTCTCCCTCCCCTTCCTCCCCTCCCTCTCTCCCTCCCTTCCCTCCTTCCCCTCCCTTACCCTCCTCCCTCCCCTCCCTCGCCTCCCTTACCCTGCTCCTTCCTTCCCTCCCTCCCCTCCCTGCCCTTCCTCCCCTTCCTCTCTCCCTCCCTTCCCTCCCTCCCCTCCCTTACCCTCCTCCCTCCCATCCCTCCCCTCCCTTACCCTCCTCCCTCCCCTCCCTCCCTTCCCTCCCTCCCCTCCCTGCCCTTCCTCCCCTCCCTCTCTCCCTCCCTCCCCTCCCTTCCCTCCCTCTCTCCCTCCCTTCCCTCCCTCCCCTCTCTTACCCTCCTCCCTCCCCTCCCTCGCCTCCCTTCCTTCCCTCCCTTCCCTCCCTCCCCTCCCTCCCTTCCCTCCCTCCCCTCCCTGCCCTTCCTCCCCTCCCTCTCTCCCTCCCTTCCCTCCCTCCCCTCCCTTCCCTCCCTCCCCTCCCTTACCCTCCTCCCTCCCCTCCCTTACCCTCCTCCCTCCTTTTCCTCCCCTCCCTTACCCTCCTCCCTCCCTTCCCTCCCTTCCCTCCCTCACTACCTCCCTTCCCTCCCTTCCCTCCCTCCCCTCTCTTCCCTCCCTTCCTTAACTCCCTACCTCCCTTCCCTCCCTCCCTTCCCTCCCTTCCCTCCCTCCCCTCCCTACCTCCCTTCCCTCCCTCCCTCCCTTCCCTCCCTTCCCTCCCTCCCCTCCCTACCTCCCTTCCCTCCCTCCCCTCCCTCCCCTCCCTGCCCTCCCTTCCCCCTCCCTCCCCTCCCTCCCCCCTCCCTCCCTCCCTTCCTTCCTTCCTTCACTTTTTTTCACTTAGGTCAAATACATTATCCTCAGTGAATTAAGCATTGAATGGACATTTGACCCCAAATTGTCCTTAAAACAAAGTGTATATCAAATGTTTGATTCTACTCCAAGAAAATCTCAGAAATCTTAGTCACATGTATTTTAACATGTTTTTTAAGATAATTGCCCAGTTTTTAGAGCTCTTCTAGTCATTTGAAGAAAGGACAGTTATACCAAGAACATCATATTTAGGGCTATCCAATCAGTTATTAATTTGTTCATATAAATAAAAATATAAGATCTTCCTATTGTAGTAAAATTATTAAATTAATCATTACTGAGGCTGGAGCGATAGCACAGTGGTAGAGCGTTTGCCTTGCATGTGGCTGATACAGGATGGCCTCAGTTAGATGCCCAGTGTCTCATATGGTCCCCCAAGCCAGGAAAGATTTCTGAGCACATAGCTAGGAGTAACCCCTGAGCGTCACTGGGTGTGGCCCAAAACAAAAAACAAATGAAACAAAAATTGATCTTTACATAAAAATTTTACAGCCCAATATATTATGGTGGAAGTCATAAAAATCAGCACATATAGTTTGAAATCATGATTATAAAATAGCAATTCATTACAATGCAAATATTTATTATAGACATTTCTCTCTCTCTTTGTGTGTGTGTGTGCGTGTGTGTGTGTGTGTGTGTGTGTGTGCTTGCACACATGCAAAGAAGTCACTCCTGGCAGTTGTTCAGGGGATGTCATATACAGTGGAGGGATCTAATTAAGTCAACCACATGTAGGACAACTGCCTCCTGTCCTTTACTATCTCTCTAATACCATTTACTATGTACTTTTAAGAGGCTAATTTTATAAAATGGAAATCTAACTCTTTTAACTTTTTTTTTGTTTAGAAGAGAAAATTGGATCTTGCTAAACTAAGATAATAGTCATTAGTCCTCCTAAGGGCAATCTTGAAAGGGCAGTCCTGAAAGGACAATAGAATTAGATCTCAGCATCTTTACTGCTTTCTGTATTGTGCAAATCCTCAGTATTTTGTTTAGTGCCTGGTGTAGTTTAGAGACAAGAGGAGCCAAAGATGATAACACTTCAGTGACAATAGGTCATATGCATTTAATTCTGATAAAGAGCTCATTAGATGACCTATCTAACCTTATTATAGCTAATTAAACTCACACATCAAAAATAAAAATATGCTTCATTATCTTTGATTTGAACAAATGTCATATTATTGCAAAATATGTTATAGTAAATTTGATTATACATTTATTATATATGTGTAATATTATACTGTATATTAGATAAAATGGAATATTATGCATTAAAATATTGTGTGGTTTAAAAATATTAAATATTGGGGCTGGAGTAATAACACAGTGGGTAGGGCATTTATCTTGTTTGCAGCCAACTTGGGTTTGATCCTCAGTGTCCCATATGATTCTCCAAACCTATCAGGAGTAATTTATCAGCACAAAGCCAGGAGTAACCCCTGAGCTGGATCTTACCCCCACCAAAAAAAAAAAAAACAAAGTCCAGGTTTGTATGACAACATATGTTTATTCAGTTTAATTTTAAATGACATATATAATATTTATCTTAAACTCTCATTTTACTAACAAGTGATTATAAATTTTTGGTTATTGAACTTCTTATAATAGAAATATAAAATATAAATATATAAATCAATATAAGAAAATATAAAATGAAGTTTAATAAACATTACTATTTCTTGTTTGGTTTTCCCTCTAATTTATTTTGAAAGTAGATGGCTAAAAAATAACCAGGTAAAGCTGTTTTCAATCTATTTAATTTGTATTTAAAGACAAATAAGCGATGAAAGCTTTATTTTGATCTCTGCAAATATATAAAAGTATTGGTAAATATTTGTTGGCACTCGAGTTCATTAAATCACTTTGAAGATGATATTCCTCAAGACTATAATAACTTCTAAGCACAAGGTAGGAAAAATGGCATTATAGAGCTAGGTCTTAATTATAACAACAGAATTTATACTCTGTGCGCTTTATAGAGACTCTTATTGCTTTGAAATATGTCAAATATTAACTAATAGAGTTTAAATTTAGGCGTTTCCAAACATAATGAGGTTGCCAGATTCCAAAAATCTTAGTCTATTTATCTTCCTCCTCACACATAATAATCTTTCAGTTCCCTCTGTGGTTAAAAACTTTTTGTGACCTAGTTCTAGGTATCCTGACCTTAGTAACCTGAACTCTCAGTGAGAGGGACTTTTGACCTCTGGATTCAGGTCTTTCATGGTAATTACAGTCCTTCACATTTGAATTCTGATACCTGTCAATTTTTCAAATAACTTCTAATGAAGGTTACTTGGACTCAAGGTGGGAAATATCTTTATTCAATTAATAACATTTCAGCTGCACCATTCTCTAATAATAATAATAATAAAAAAACCCACAAGTCTATTGGCTGATTACAACTTTTAACTATTCCATATTCTCCACTTGACAAAACTTCTCCTGTCCTTAAATTCAAGGACTTCTTTAAGGGGTAAGCAAACCCAGCTGGAAGTCCTCTTTGATGTGCAGGAGCTCAGATATGCAAACGTCTTGATCAGCAAATGCTTGAAAACTGCTTACTCCTCTCCCCTTAGGGATTGGCCATTAACTCACATCTAGGCATTCTCAAGTAAAGTTGTTTTTCTAGTTGCTTCAACTTCAGTGGCTTTTTCTTCAGCAAGTGTCACTAAACACTTCCTTCAAAATTGCCTAAGTGAACTCATTTAGCTTTTGCTTATTAGCATTTGTAAGGGATAGCCCTCTGGTTTCCACAAGGATTTCTTGGATTACTGCTTCTTATTTGTTCTCTTTGACTACAAATATCTTCCTACCTCAAAGATCCTATTCTAACTGTCTGAAAAATATTACACATGTTATTTTATGACTCAAGAACTTCCACTGTGGTCCACATCAAATCTTAGAGACTGCTTGCTGCTCTTCAACTCTCAAATCATTCTCACTTACCATCATTATGTTGTCACCCTCTTCAATATATTTTTAAGTTATTTTTATGTTTCAATTATCAGTATTTTTCCCTCAAATATTTCTTCTCTGACCTCCAATTGCATTACACCTTTAATTTAAAGTCTCCTTCCCTTAGAAATCTGCTGTGGTTTCCTATCACCTGACCTTACCTTTTCTAGTCATTGTATGTGCAATATGGATATAAGAAATTTTATTTTATTTATACCATTTTTGTAAATAATGACAACACTAACTTCGATTTTATTAAGAACATATTCATTTTATTACTTTTATCCAACGTTGTATTTGGTTACTGACTACCTACGTATCCAATTATTAGGCATCTTTAAAAAATCAGACTCCAAGGCCAGACTCAGGAACAATTATCATGTAATACCTCTCTGCCCTGAAGGATATAGCTGTGCAAATATACATGATAAGTGGCAAAGAGTAAAACACACAAAAATCCTGATTTAAAGAAGAATTACCAAAGGAAATGAAAGTTGAAACAAAACAAACAAAAAAGGGCACCTGCTTAATTGTTAGGGAGAGGGTAGCTTTCTATTTTTTATTATTTAGGCATGGTCATTTATAATACTATTAATAGCAATGTTTAGGCATACAATGTTGTTATTTCACCCTCACAACTAGAATATTGTTACTCTCCACAGATGACATAAATTTCCTCCTGATTAAATCCTAAATAATTTGAGTACTAGGTAATTATAATTACAGTCTTTTGTATTCTCACTGGGACACTCTGGGCAGAAAGGGATTCATTTGTAAAAATTAAGTATATTAATGGACATAAAGAATTTGGAAAAATGTTGACATATAGGAAATCTTCAGATTACACTAAGAATTATTTTGATTCAGTTTAGTCTATAAATTTCTTTCAGTAATATCAAGATATATAAAAGGATGCCTTTTTAATAAATAGGATTTTCAAGATTATATATTAAACAGGTTTAGGCATTTAATATTTAGTAACTATATTAACATTAGGCATTTGAGGTCTTTATTTTCAACAAAAAACGTTCTTTTGACTTCTGTCAATATGACCAATGTTTTGATCAATGCAAAATGTGCCATGTATTTTATAAAGATGAAGGGGACTGATCCCTATACCATGAGAATTTAATTCCCAAACACTAAAAGAACATTTGAGCATGTGGCTTTTTTTTTTTTTTTTTTTTTTTTTTTTGCTTTTTGGGCCATACCCAGTGAAGCTCAGGGTTTACTCCTGGCTTTGTGCTCAAAATCGCTTCTAGCTTGGGGGACCATCTGGAATGCAAGGGCATGCGGGCAGGGAATCTAACCATGATTCGTTCCTGCAAGGCAAATGCCCTATCACTTGTGCCACCACTTTGCCCACCCTAAGTGGCATTTTTGCCCAATAATTATTCTTTCTTTTTACCCATTAAATTAGGAATGATTAGGGATATCCAGGAATCCTTTCTTCTGACTTACTAAAATCTGAGAGTAAATGTCCTAGAACTTTTTTTGTTTGCTTGTTTGTTTTTAGATTATGCCTGGAAGAGCTTAGGGCTTTCTCTTGGCTCTGTGTTCAGGGAAGACTCCTGGTAGTACACAGAGATCTATATAAATTTCCAGATATTGAAACAAGGTCAGACATATGCAAAATAAGTGCCTTATGTGAAGGCCCCTGACTCATTGTATATCTGAAATTCAAATATGAAGGACTTTGTAGATCACAATTGTTTCAATAAACAATAAAAAAATAACTGTCTGAATCTCACCTCTGTGGCCTAAATGTCTTCTATTTTTTTTTTTTTTTTTTTTGGTTTTTGGTTTTTTGGGCCACACCCGTTTGATGCTCAGGGGTTACTCCTGGCTATGTGCTCAGAAATCGCCCCTGGCTTGGGGGGACCATATGGGACGCCGGGGGATCGAACCGTGGTCCGTTCCTCGGCTAGCGCTTGTAAGGCAGACACCTTACCTCTAGCGCCACCTTCCCGGCCCCAATGTCTTCTATTTTTAAATGAGGCCAAATAATCAAAGTTTTATACAGTCTGTTATAGTGTATCTCTTTAGATACACTATATCTATTTAGATGCCTAAATATGTAGAATCCAAATTCTAATTATAGTAAATTATTACTACTTTTTAATTTTTTGCACTCAAATATTTTGGTGGGAGAAATGTTGGAATTCAATATACTGGGTACTGAAAGGACATAAAGAAATAAGCATGAATAAATGCCCCTTTAGTAACAATATTGCAAATCACTGTGTCTAAAAGATAAAAAATGGCTGGGAGGGGGGAGAGAGAGAGAAAGAAGAGAAGAAAAATGTCTGAAAATGTCTGCCACAGACAGGGAAGGGAAACTGGGGACAGTAGGAAATGTGCACTAGGGAAGGATGTTGTACATTTTATGAGCGAAACTCAATCATGAACATCTTTCTGTGTATCTCATAGTGATTCAATTTAAGAATTTATTTTAAAAAAATAAGTAAATAGAATATTTTAAATAAAAAATTCAAGGTAAAGAAAATGTTTTATATTGATTGACAGATATAGATCACTGTGCTGAATTTAGTTGCTCTGTGACTTTTTTCCTCTGGGTCATTTCCTCTAGCCATGGTTCCAAAATGAATATTTGCCACAAACTCCTCCTCTCATAGGAAAACCTTCACACTTTGACAGATTATTTTCCATAGAGCTTTCAAAAGAAACTGTCTCATGCATCTCATGAATATTTTCTTTTTGCTCAGGGGTTACTCCTGACTCATACTCCTGGCTCTACGCTTAGAAATCACTCCTGGCAGGCTCGGGGACCATATGGGATGCCAGGATTCAAACCACCATCCTTTTGCATGGTAGGCAAATGCCCTACCTCCATGATGTTTCTCCGGGCCCTCGTGAATATTTTCTTTTTTTTTGGGGGGGGGGTGGGCACACCCAGTAACGCTCAGGGGTTACTCTTGGCTATGCACTCAGAAGTCGCTCCTGGCTTGGGGGACCACGTTGGACGCTGGGGGATTGAACCACGGTCCTGTCCTAGGCTAGCGCTGGCAAGGCAGACACTTTATCTCCAGTGCCACCGCACCGGCCCCGTGAATATTTTCTCACAGTTTTAAACTTTCCTCTCTAACCTTTGTCTTAATTATCAGTTTAGTATCTCTCTCTTCCTACTACTTTATTGAAGCTAATGATTAAATATTAAGTAAAAGTTGAAAAAAGGGACAAATGGATTCATCATAAAAATACACCATGCCATAAAAGTCTATACACAAAGATTCTATTTACAGTATATAATAAATTTATGAGACTTACTGCCTTAAGATATTATATAGGCTATTATATATCAGTAGTATATAAGTAGATTCAAGAAGGACTACAGCAAGTTATTGAACAGAATTGCAACCAGAAATGGAAGTGACAATCTCATCCCTTACCTCTGGGAATATTATAAAGGATGTTGGCAGGATATTGCTTAGTACTTCTCTCAGAGAGTTTGCACAACTAAAGTGTATTAGTTTCTTGTGGTTGTTGTAACAAATTATGAGGGGTTTGATAGCTTAAAACAAAAAAATTAATTTTCTTACAGTTGGAGGTCAGAAGTCTAAAATAATTTGTTGGTAGGACACATGCATCAGGAATTTTAGAGAAGTGTATTCTCTAAGTTTCTGTGTTTCCTTGATATTCATTTTTGACTTTTATCATCACTATCCTTGAACACTTGTGTCTGTCTTACAAAGACAAAGATGATTATGTTCATAATCCAGGAAAACATCTTTATTTATTATCTAAACTTAGTCACTTCCTTTGCCATAAAAGGTAATTTTTATAAGACTCTGGGGATTGGGATATAGGCATAACTTCTTGTGAATTGCTGCATAGAGGGAATCACTATTCTAATCTTATTTTGTTCCTCCTTTTCCTTTATGATCATGGAAGAAATGAAGGGATCGGATTGAACTAGGCAGTCTACCATAAAACAACCAACATAACTTTCTTTTGTTCAGTTCATTTCCTACATGTGTCTTTAATACTAGTTCTGCCGGATGTCAGTAGTTGTTAAGTTAAAACAAGAATAACACTTCTTTTTTTTTGTTTTTGTTTTTGTTTTTTGTTTTTCGGGCCACACCCGTTTGATGCTCAAGGGTTACACCTGGCTAAGCGCTCAGAAATTGCCCCTGGCTTGGGGGGGACCATATGGGACGCCGGGGGGATTGAACCGCGGTCCTTTCCTTGGCTAGTGCTTGCAAGGCAGACACCTTACCTCTAGCGCCACTTCGCCAGCCCCAAGAATAACACTTTTTTTTGATAAATATTGGATTTAAAACATTTAATGAGGCATATAGAGATAGCACTGCAGGTAAGGCACTTGCTATGCATGCTGCAGAGTCTAGTTCAATCTCTGTCACCATATATAAGACCCCTAAGCACTGTCAGGACAGGCTCCTGAGCACAGAGCCCAAGTAAGCACAGAGCTAAAAGTTAGCCTTGTACTTCCAGGTGTGGCTTACTGTTAGAGAACACCCTGTTTTACCTAAAACAAAAACTTTCCCCAGATTTCTCTTTCTTTTTAACCCACCCCTTTGACATGTAAAAAGTCAGCCTAGACTAGATTAGCTTGATAGGTACTTTTGTCTCTCATTCTACCCTCCCCTTCCCAGTAGAGATTTGAGCTGGTGAATAAAGGGAGGTTTCGGTTTGATGGGTCCCAAGACCTTGAGGCTAGAAGCCACCTTACTCCATGATTTTCTTCCTTAGGACTGTCTTGATTTATTAATTAGTGTGGAGACCTTTCTTCAGACCTGCTCACACAGGCTTGGAAATGTAGTGTATGGTGCATTCACATCCTACATATCCCTTCTCCACACAAAAGAACCAAAGACAAACAACAATAAAAAAACATTTAATGGGACTTCTCAGAGTCTTACTCTGCTAATTATTTTTGTGATTGTTCCCAGAAAAAAATATATTATGCTCATTTCTTTAACCACAAATTTTGAGTGAGTGTTCCCTAGACACGTTTGGGAAACTATACTGCACCTTGCATGCCTAACATAATACTGTTTAGTGAGACTCCTTTGTATTGATATATTATCTTACACCAGAAAAAAATGACTTACTGATATATATATAAATATTAGCAGTAACAAATGTTATATTAGTAGTAACAAATGTTAATTTTGTACAGAGAAAAGGGAGATCTGGTATATTTTTAGTGAGAATATAAATAGATTGTAGTCTTTATATAACATAGTATGGGGATTCTTTAAAAAAGTAAACATAGCTTTCCATAAAATACAGGAATATCACTCCTAGACATTTATACAAGTTATATGGGAATGTCACTGAAAAGATAGTTGTACCTTCAAGCCCATAGAAAAATTGTTAACAATAGTTAAAAGATGGATTCAATATAAGTTCATCAATAGATGACTATGTAAAGAACTCAATGAAACACAATGTTATTAAAATATAAAAGTATAATTTTTTTAAAAAAATAGATAGATCTTGAAATTATTATGCCAAGTAAAATAAATAAGATTTGAGACAATGCTTTTACAAATATGTACAATATGAACACCTAAAACAAACAAAACAAACTAAAAACAACAAAATGATGGTTATCAAAAAGAACAGGGAAGTAGATGGAATGAGTGAGAAGAGAGTCTATTTCTATTGGTGAGATAGGAGGACTGGATATTTTTTTCTTTTTGTTTTCTGTACCATACTTGGTGGTCCTCAGGGCTTAATTCTGGTTTTGTACTTGGCTCAGTTAGATGTGTTCAGGGCTTATATTTGTGTCACTGGGGATAAACCTGGGCCCGTTATATTTAAGGTAAGTGTTTTAGCCATTGTACTAACACTCTAGATCCTGCATTAGAATTTTAGTGGTGGGAATAATGAGAATCATACACATATCTAGGTGTGGAGCTAAAATGCTGAAATTTTATAAAATTATATAGCAAGCTAAACAAAATTTGTGAGAATAAAAAAAAATAATTCAGCACCTTAAAGTGCACATTTTTTATGGGATCAATTGTAGGCTTGGTGTCTTTGCTGCATTTATATTTTTAAAATGTATTTTAAATTATTTATCATTCTTACTTAAAATGCTTTAGATTAAATATCATAGTGTTCTTATAATTATTTGAATTGCTATAAGATTGAGTTTATTGGTCTTTGACAAAAATCTCTTATTTTTTGGATTTGAGATGCTTTTTTTTAGATTTTACATGGAAGTCCATCTAGTTTTACAGTCCCTATAGCCATCTAGCTACTAAACAAATACATAGTCCAAGAAAAACTGTTTATAGACTTCTGTGATTCTGCTGGCTCACTCTGGGTATAGAGCCAATGCTTCCTGTAAGAAATTCCTATGTGCTCATTTTGAGTCTTTAAAGTTAGGCTGCCAAATTTACATTTTTTTTTTTTTTTAGAGACTCAGCAGATCTAAAGAACACCACACCTATTCCTCTAACCTCTTTCAATTTATCTCTTAGAGTCAGATAAGAGAAGAGGAATTTTATTTGTTCCTAATAGGTCAACACAGTTCTATTTTTAAGCCTTTGAATATTCTTGATCATTTAAAGTTCATTTTATAAATGCTTTTATCTTTTCCTTATGTATTTATTCAATAAAGATTTATTGAGTCCTCTGCTGTGCCAATTTTTGTGGTTGATTGGAGTGAAGAGGAGTGCATGACTCTGAAAGAGACTATATCCCTATCTGTAAAGCATTCTTAGTTTAATGGAAAATGTGCAACCAAAAAAATTAAATATCTATTATTAAATGTACTCAAACATCAATGTGAGAAGTAGGTAGAAGCTAGCAGTAAAGAAAATATGAAGTTGACCTTTGTGTAGGTAACTACAAGAATAAAATTCAGCCTGGGGTTTGAAAAATTAATAAAAGTTTATTAATTATGGTAACATGAAATCTGGATTGGAAAAAAACAAATATGCATGCATGGAGACAAGTATATTTAGGCCTGATTACTTGGGGAATGATGAAAAAGTAGAATTATTAGTCATAATTGAAGGTATTTATGACAAAAAAAGAGAAAGTTTTGAGGCAGGTTACTGTATTCTTAGAGAGGATTCTGATTGTCTTGCCTAGAAGCTTAGCCATTGTACAGGAAATAGTTTGGAGAATTTTAGCTAAAATATGGGCATGATGAGATTTTCATTTTAGGAAGTTTTGGAAATCAGAATCCGAAAATTTACAAGATTCCTAGTAAAGAAAACTAATTGTCTACTTAAAAGGTAAAGGATGCATGCATATAGGTAGTGACATTTGAAATGAAAATATTAGTATTTATTGACAATTAGTTTAGCCAAGGAAACTTATTGCTAATGAAGTTCATGCTCACTTCAAGGCTTCTGTTTCGGACAGTAGGGTAGATGGTTAACAATAATAATAATAATAATAATAATAATAATAATAATAATAATAAAAGGATATTTAAGGCTTTGGGATATATTTATTAATGGAAGTGGATAAAAATGACTTTGTTATAAATAAGGAGCAAGATAATCTAAATAAAACAAATACTATAAATAACAGCATTCACTTCATATTCTTTCTGGGTCTAATTTTTTCTTTTTCTTTTATTTCATTCTGAGTTTTTGATCCATAACTAGCTATGCTCAGGACTTAGTCCTGGCTTTGTTTAGTGATTTTTTTAAATTTACTTAAAGGAAATATATCACATAGTTGACACAATTGATCATAATACATTTGTTTCAGAAAGAACAAAGGCAAAGTTATTTTAAAAAATTTTAAAAACTAATGAGATGAAAGAGAAAGAAAAGTTTCAGTAGCAAGTGTATTTTTGCAAATCACTGAATCACCAATTAACTCATTAAAGGCCTAGCCGAAGGTTTAATAAGCTTTTCTTTTTCTTTTTTTAAGAATAAGAATTAAAGAAGTACAGCAAAAACATTATTAGAGTGGCAATTGTTGTTTGCATAGACACAGCAAAATATGGGGAAAGTATGGAAAGGAAAAGCCTTGGCCTAAATACAAGGAGACCTTACCCCTGAAGTTTTCTGGCATAAGACCATTTCTAGGCTCCAAATATTCTCGGTTGTCCAACCCAAGTCATTGTCTGTAGTGCCAATAAACCTTTTTTTTTTTTTTTTTTTTTCACAATCGCTGTTGTTAGTGTCAGGTTTCTGTAGTTAAAGATCCTGGAATCTGTGCATATCCTACATCGAAGTCAGGATGAAGTGGAGTGTCCTCTAGTTTCACCTCACAATTAGAGGGCAATGTGGATAGTCCTACCCTGAAAGCAGGTTGTTGTTGTTATGTCTTCTAGGTGTTAAGGGACCTCTTTTTGGAGTAGGTCGATGCTGGAGCAGCAGTAGGATCTTCTGTGGTAGAAGATTGCTCCCAGGTGATGTTATAGACAAAAGTGGTTATTTCATAGATGGCATCCTGGTTAAGGGGTGTTTAGTGATCTTTCCTGGTGGGGCTCTACTATTCTCTATATAGCATCAGGAATGGAGTTTGGCTAAACTCTAGGTACCTCACTGGCTATGAGATAGTATCTCCTGCATCCAAAAGATCTATACCATATTCTGCTTTATATCTTTTACTATTCTATCCTTAAAGTCCCTTATAACTACCCACCCTAGGTATCATTCTGAAGCTTAGAATGTGAAAGTGAGCATTCAGAGGATGATGCAATTTTCTAGTCAGGTTTTTTGTTTTGTTTTGTTTTTTTGTTTTTGTTTTGGTGATATGCATGATCCTGGGGGTGATTATCAATTTTATTGATGACAGCTATACCATTCATTTCAGTTTCTAGGACTTCCAGTGTTAAAGGGGATTTTTTAAAGTTAATATCTTTATTTAAACACCTTGATTACAAACATGATTGTGGTTGGGTTTCAGTCATGTAAAGAACATCCCCCTTCACCAGTGCAACATTCCCATCACCACTGTTCCAAATCTCCCTCCTCCCCACTTCACCCCCATCTGTTCTCTAAACAGATGTTCTGCTTTACTCATTCATTCACATTGTTATGATAGTTTTCAATGTAGTTATTTTTTTAACTGCACTCATCACTCTTTGTGGTGAACTTCAGTTAAAGGGAATCTTTTGGAGGACATTCATTTTGCTAGTACTTGAAAAATGAGTCAAAGTATGTCATGTGAAGTAGAAGCCTCCTGATTGTCTCATCCTCAGATCATCACAGTGTCTCCAGAGGAGCTGTTTTCGGACATGGCTAGAAGCCATTCCAAGATCAAATAGGTTTTATTCCTTCCAATCCTCCTTAAACTCTGAAAATACCAAAATATCCCACTTTTAACCTAGTTAGAATGTTTTCAGATATCTACATCTAATATTTTGCCTTTTTATTCAGCTTAAAATTAAAAAAAGAAAAATAGGGGCTGGCGAGGTGGCGCTAGAGGTAAGGTGTCTGCCTTGCAAGCACTAGCCAAGGAAAGATCGCAACCGTGGTTCAATTCCCCAGCGTCCCATATGGTCCCCCCAAGCCAGGGGCAATTTCTGAGCGCTTAGCCAGGAGTAACCCCTGAGCATCAAACGGGTGTGCTCTAAAAAACCAAAAAAAAAAAAAAAGAAAAAAATAATTTTAAAATATATATATATATTTTTGAGAATTTCTTAACTGTCACTAGGCTTATAAATGTTTATTTACATTATGCATATTTGACTGCTGTTGAGAATGTAGTAATTTGGGCTGTGAGTTTATGTAAAAATATAATTATCCATAAGTACTTTAGAGAATCTTATGCCTAGAAAAGAACTTTGCAAAAGCAATAGATATAAGATTTGATTGCACTGAATTATGTTGACTAAATAATTTGTATTTCCTACAATGCCATATAAGGAAGTTGGCAATTGTCTTAAGTTTGATAGTTGTTTATGTGATATATTACCCATGCTGTTAGTATCTCAAATGTTTTGATCTTACTTTTTTTTTGGGGGGGGGTTGGGCCACACCCGGCGGTGCTCTCAGGTGTTACTCCTGGCAGTCTGCTCAGAAATAGCTCCTGGCAGGCATGGGGGACTATATGGGACACCGGGATTCGAACCAACCACCTTAGGTCCTGGATCGGCTGCTTGCAAGGCAAACACCGCTGTACTATCTCTTTGGGCCCTTGATCTTACATTTTTAAGAATTCTCCAAAGCAAGCCATCTGGGTTTGGTGACTCATGATAATTTAGTGTCTTTAGTTGTATTCACCACCTGTTGTTACTTTTCTTATATTCATGCTGGTGAGTCACATTTGCTTTCAATGAAAATAATATATTAGTGAAAATTATATATTATCCAGTTAGTAATGATCACAGATTGAGTGAGAGAAGCAGTCTAACATCTGATCATTTCATACTCTTTTTTGCAGTGAGTAAAGGAAAGGTACATTCTGAGCTCTTCAATATCTATCATATAGATATCAATTTTCTCTCTCAGGCTGCTCTTGTCGAGGGGCATTTTTAACATATAGATTTCACTGAAATGTTATTATCTGTATTTAGTGTTATCTCTAACACTATTAGTATTTCTTCTATTTGTTATGTTGCTTCTTCTAGATGCTTATGATTTTTTGGGAGGATGGTGGTTCTTGCCAAATCCAGTGATGCTCAAGGATTTTTTTCAACTTGGTGCTCTAGGGTTTCTCCTGGCAGTACATGGGGAACTATGTAGTTTTAGGATTAAACCTGGGCCTTCTTTATACAAAGCATGTACACCAGGACCTAGAGCTACCTCATAGCCAATGAATTTAATTTTAATATTTTTTATACAAGACCTTCAAAAGACTCCCTGTCCATTTCTGTATCACAGATAAGCTAGAAAGTGTATGTGAATGGGACAAAGGTGCTATTTCTTTTACTATAAGAACAATGTTTTGTATTAAACAATAGAAACAAAAATCAGAATGTATAAAAATAAGTGAAAAAATATTAAAAAGTATTGAGAAAGAGACTTCAGGTATAAATGAACTCTCTTCTTCCCAGTATTTGTGATTTTCTTAGTTCTGCCACTTCTGGTGTTTACTTCATATTCAGGCTGAATCTCTAGTGTTGCAACACAAGAGGTAAATGTCAATAAATGTAGGAGCTACATGCAACATTTTTTCACATGTACAGACAAAAGTCCTTAAGTATGCTCTGACTGAGTCACTCTATAATAAGAGTTGATTTCTCAGGAAACTACATAAAGTTTTATATCATGAGTGTTACTCAATATGAGAATTTGAATAGATTTGGGAAAGAAACTGTATCTCTTATTCCTATGATCCACTTTTATATTGTACTGAACTAGACTATGGGGGGTGTCATTTGGTATATTTCTCACTATCTATAAGAACTCTCTGTATATGTGTGTGTGTGTCTGTGTGTATCTAGAATTATTTTCATTGCACATATGATTCTTGTTTTCATGTTAGCATTGCCAAACTTTAGGGAAGATTTTTATTTTATACTTTTATTATCACCTCTTATCAGCAACTATAATTATGTCTTTTTTTTTTTTTTTTTTGGTTTTTGGGCCACACCCGGCGGTGCTCAGGGGTTACTCCTGGCTGTCTGCTCAGAAATAGCTCCTGGCAGGCACGGGGGACCATATGGGACACCGGGATTCGAACCAACCACCTTTGGTCCTGGATCGGCTGCTTGCAAGGCAAAAGCCGCTGTGCTATCTCTCCGGGCCCTAATTATGTCTTAACTATATTCCTAGAGTCAATCAATATTTGCTGCCTGACTGTCATTTGACATGATGGCCTTAGAATCATGCACATATTTCTATGGATTTCATATTATTCTTGTTTTAGACTTTGCTTTTGAATTAGATTAAGCCACAATTAGACAATCTCTGAATGAGTAAACACACAGTAAATCTTCTTGAATGCCAAGCATCCTGTAATAGTATAGCTATGAGAAATAGTAAGGACTTCCATTAAAATACTTCAAGATGAAGCAAATGATGATGACTGACTCTTAGATCTTTGTTCAATCTTTATCACTTTTAGAAAATGCTCACTATTTTTGTTGCACTTCTAGATTTCCCGTGATACTGTGTATGTGCTACTCAGTATCTTTTTTCTCTCTTTTTTTTTTTTTTTTTTGTTTTGTTTTTGGGTGGCACCCAGCAGCGCTTAGGTTACTCCTGGCTCTATGCTCAAAAATCGCTCCTGGCAGGTTCAGGGACCCTATGGGCTGCCGGGATTTGAAACACTATTCTTTTGCATGCAAGGCAAACACCCTACCTCCATGCTATCTCTCCGGCCCCATCTTTAACTTTCTTTTGCTGCCTTCTCTTCAGTTCTGGAGGGATCCTTTATTTATACAGTATCTATGTGATGTGAAGAATGATTAAAGTGCATTACTTGCCTTTGAAACTTCACAACCTAACAATGGACCTACAAAAATTAGCAATATGATGTGTTTCAGGTTATAAATAAGCATTGCCTAAACCAATAAGCAAGAAGAAAGAAGTCAAAGGAAATTTCTTCCCCCCCCCCTTTTGATTTTATGACCACATTTTGCAATGTTCAGGACTTACTCCTGGCTCTGTGTTCAGTGGTCATTCCAGTGGGGGTTGGAGAACCATATGGGATGCTGGGGGTAGAACCTGAGTCAGTTGAGTCCAAGGCAAGAACTTTGTCTCTCATATATACTTCCCTTTGAAACCTCTGGACCTCAAATCAACTTTCTTAAATAAATGGACAATGTTACTCATGAAACTTAAAAAGTGATGGCTGGTGATATTTATATTTAATTAGGTGACAGAATTTCAGATAGGAAAAGAATGAACAGTTGTCATAAGAAAACCTTTAGTTTCTAAGAAATTAGAAGTTAGAAATTCTGGGGCTGGAGAGATAGCATAGGGCATTTGCCTTGCAGACAGCTGACCCAGGATGGAAGGTGGTTCTAAACCTGGCATCCCATATGCGTCCCCCCCACTACCCTAAGCCAGGAGCGATTTCTGAATGCAGAGCCAGTAATAACCCCTGAGCATCGCTGAGTGCGACCCAAAACTCACCCCCAAAAATAAAAAAAAAGTTAGAAGTTCTAAGAAGTTAGATATTAGCAATTCTAGGTGCACATGCATATCTGGATCAACTAGTATAATGGATAAATCTTAGAAATAGCTTCTTTTCCATGGTCTGGCACAAGTGGTGTAACTAAAATACTGGGCTACTCATATAATAATACATGTTGACACCAAGATGACTATCTCCTTATGAACATGCATGGAAGCAGTTATCAGAAAAAAAAAAATCCAATAGAATTGTGGTGGAATGAATAATTTCATCTCTGAGTCAGACATATAAAACAGAAAGAAGCCAATTAAGTTAACACATTGCCTGGAGATAATTGTTAATATCTTTTGGTAAAGCTTAATTCTTAATAGGGGCCAAAGCAATAGTTCAATGGGTAGGACATTTGCCTTGCAAGCAACATACATGGATATAATCCCAGGAATCCCATATGATCCCTCAAGCCTGACAAGAGTAATTTCTGAGTACAGAGCCAGGAGTAACCCCTGAGCTATGCGAGGCCCAAATCCCTACACCCCCAAAAGTAAACAAATATAAGAAGATTTCATCTTCTTTCATCTGATCAATAACTTTCTATGGTTAATTTACTAGATGATGAGTCGAAAAGTTTGGGGGCATCCTTTTCTATAGAAAAATATAGCTCTAATGTAGCCATACTTGTAGAATGTATTAATCCATATGTGTACATTTTCTATGGTGATAAACCTTTGAAAAATTATTTAATGGAGAAGTGAGGTTGCTATGCGAAGCTTCTGAGATAAACAATGTCAAGAGGAACAAGTAAGGACAAAACTAGAAAAGTTTATTCAGATAGTAATAGCTTTGCTCTTGTCTGTGGTTAGTTATGTTTCAAGTTCCTGATTTCTCTTTCTCTTCTTTAAGTTCTCTGTAGTAAGCAGAAAATAGTTTTTTCTTCTCTCAGACATCCACATCTTAATGCCCTAGATCTTGTGAAATATGGCATTTTAGTCTGCAAAAGTTTTGTTGCTGATATCGTTTTCACTAAATGTCTTCAAAAACAGTCTCCAAATAGTCAGGAAGGAATGCAGCCTGTTAATACCCTAAGGATAGCTCTGGAAAGACAACACTGGTTTCTTGTCTCCATAAACTTCAAGATAATATATGTGTGTATACATGTGTATATACATATATACATATATCACATAAGTACATATATAGTTAACCATGAGTTTGTTTAGGAAACAGCTATATATGAATAGGTTGGCATGTTAGGGACTTTGATTCATTGGTATAATGCTAGGATTATTGTATCAAGATTAAATCTTTGCCTCAGCCAGAAGAGGAATGCAAGCCATGTCTCATGATTGTGTGTGGTACAGAACGCCTCCAGCAAAGTGTCAAAGGAGGAATGATGTCAGGAAAAAAATGTAACAGTTATATGCTATGATAGAGGAATAAAGATGGAGCATTAAGAAAGAATAGACGATAATATTTCAGCCTGACTGCAAGATCTATGTTTTTCCTGACTTCTACAACCTATGAAGCAGTGACCTGGATGTAAGTGTATTGTGATTCTATCACTGAGCATATGCAAATGAATGCTTTTAATAAGCAGAAAAGAAAAATCCAATAAGCGAATGAGTAAAAATGCATATTTTAAAATAATATAAAATAATAATAAAAATGATATTTTAATATATATTATTTTTAAACAATAAGATGTTTACATTATACTCTAAAATACCTAATGAAAGCTTTCTTCTAAACTATTTTCCAATTGGAAATGTCACATAGTCAAAGTGTACAAAAGTTCAGTTAAAATGACTTGAATCATTTCCATAAACACTTTCTTTTACCTTTAAATGTATTTTTATTAAAACACTCATTAAATGTGTAACATTTTATATATACATAACACATATATATTTACATATGTATTTATATATTTTTACATACATGTGTGTAAAGAACATCTAATTCCCACTACCATCTTAAAGATGGACTTGGCAAAGCATAATCACCACCATTTTGCAAGAAACTGAGGACCAAAGAGGTTAAGTGACTTGCCTGAAGATATAAACTTTGAGGAAAAAGAAACATATTCTAATAGATGTTAATTACCTCATTAAATCCTCACCAGCATGAGATGAAGCAAGTAAATGGCTTTTTACAATTTTGTTTTCATATTTGGGAAATTAAAAATCAAATTGATGAATCAATGCTGTCAGGCAAAATACACCAACGTGGAAGTATCTATACTCATTTGTTTCTTTTTTCATTTCCTAAGTATTTGAGATGTTAAAGTTTTTTCTCCCTTAAATCATCAATTGATGGCTCAGTTCCTTCCCCTCTGAAAGAAATTCAAAGTAAAAGACTGACAATTGATCCAATGAGAGAGTTTCAGTGTCCTTTGCTTAGCCTGATAGGCTCACAGAATGACTCTGGGAGAAAGGTTCTAGGTCAATGCATGAATGAACATGCCCCTGATTAAACTGGACTGACTATCCTGTCCCTTCTTCAAGCACTGCCCCATAGCTTGCACTGATGTAAGCTCAATTTCTGAAGTTAATCAGAATACAGTTAAGTGAGGTACTTGGTACCCAAGACCTATGGTGGACAGGAGAATGGTATGTTCCCTTCAAAAAACTAGAAAGGACGATTCCTTTGCTCTGGTATAAAGATGGCTTCTTGGAAAACCACAGCTCAAACAAAAAAATTAACTCAGAAACCCAGTTCTTCAAAAAGACTGCTAGTTTCAGAGAGAAAGGGAAATGGTTCGAATTTTCCAAAGCACAATTCTTAAAAATCTGGTATTGCTAGCTGGTCTGTGCAAAGAGACCTTGTGCTAAAATTAGATTCACAGTATCACACTATTACCTCATTATGAAGCTACCCCGAAGATACATGAATATAATTAATGCTTCTATTTTGCTTAACTTACATGGTCATGAACTCCCAAACTGCCCCCAGAAGATCACCAATAAAAATAATAGTGTGAAAAAACTTTCTCTAAGTTAATACATAGAATTTTATTTACCCCCTAATTATTTAAATTATGATATTAGAAGAGAAAAGATGGAGCAAAAAGGGAAATAGGAGATTCTATGCCATACTGTTGCTGCCTAGGAGAAAAGACCTCACAAAACCATCTTCACAACTTCTATTGTAATCCTGTAAAGTCCCTTAATATTTCCTCCCAACTCACAATTTTGTAATTACTACAGTAACAATTAAGCTTTACAAAAGTGAAATGAAAGAAAACAAGAATAATCAAAATACCTGAAGGCACAAAATTATAACGCAGGAATCCAGTACCAAAGAGTTTAATATTTGGTACTTAAAAAACAAGAACTCATAGTGATATTCCATTGTTTTTAATCCATAGGTGAAGTTTTGAGTTTTAATTTCATACATTAAGTTGTATATAAAATTTAAAGAGTCAGCTATCATTTTGCAATAGGGGAACACATGACCTCTGATAGATGAATGATGGGGAAAACCATGAGGAATATAGACAGTTTATTTTCTCATAACCTAAATACATAGAGTTACTTTTCAAAATCTAGTCTCATGAGAGAGGTAAAATGTATTTACTTAACTGCTATTATATAGGTGAACATGGAAAATATATGTCTTGGGGATATTTACTGCTTGCCAAATATAGTTTTCCTATGTCTGCTGACTATTAATCAAATCAACCTTCTTATAGAAATACTTTAGAATAATTACTTATTTAGTAAAAGTTATTCATCCAGTTTTCATCTTTTGATATTTTTGTCCCCTATCATTCACTAGAGGTAAAGAAAATTGTTAAGAGAAGAAAAAAAAAGGATCATTTTTGAAATATTAAATACTTTGCTCATTAGATATTTAATACCTCTGATTTATTCTTCATGTTGTAATTAATGCTCCATAAAAGTTACAAAAGAACAACAGTATTTACTTTGTATTGTGTTGATATTTAAAATATGCCCCTTAAAACATAAAAGCAGGTCATTTGAGAATGTATATATATATATTTCAGGACAAGTAAGAAAATAACATAGGATATATTAAGTAAAACTGTTATTTCTATCTAACTGCTAATGGTTTGCCTAGTCACTGAAAGAGGGTTGTCAGAAAACAACAGTATCCATGTTCAGATTTCACATTAACTTCCTATGACTGTGATGAATCCCACTAGTGAATAATACTAGTCAGTATTATTTTGCCACACAAACTTCCCTCCTGTCTCCATTTGAACTCCATGCCTCTCCTCTAAAAGAGTTTCTCTATCATATGAAACATATTTCTATTTTTAGATTTTAGACATTTGCACTAGTCACCAAAACAAAGAATGGAGAAGGCTATAATTTCAAAATCAGGTAGTGGCTAACAGCTCCTCCCACTGCGTTTACTAAAGACCTAAGAGTGGTGTTGTCAGGGGCTGAATTCAAATTCCCCCTCTGTCGGGTTCCTGCTGTGTTTGTGGGCTGGCAAGCTCATCAGAATCCTTATTCTGCAAAATGGGAGAAAAAATAATAGCCATTCCCTCACAGTTTCCTATAAAAATTAAGTAAAACAATCCAGGCATAGCACTTGGTTCAGAGCCAAATCTATAAATATCAGCAGTTATTTTTTCATCTTTACATATTTCTTTCATGCTTTCCCACTGGATGGCATGAATTCCTGAGAAGTGACTGAGTTTATTTGCTTTGTAAATCTCTCTAGATTACAGTGGTCCTCAAACTATGGCCCGTGGGCCACATATTGTATTTGTATGTTTTGTTTCTTCATTGCAAAATAAGATATATGCAGTGTGCATAAGAATTCGTTCATAAGTTTTGTTTTTACTATCGTCAGACCCTCCAATGGTCTGAGGGACAGTGAACTGGCCCCCTGTTTCAAAAGTTTGAACTTTTGATGCTAGAACATTGATGCTAGAACATCAAGGCAATTCTTGAGCATGTTGGCACTAAAATACACACAGAGAAACATACATTGTTAATTGATTAATATTTAAGACCCTTTTTATTCTTTATATATGGGGCCACTATCAGTGATGCTGAGGATCATAGGCCATGGGACATGGTAGTTTGGTGCTTTGGTCAGCAGTACTTGGTTGCCAGTAGTGCCACAAGGGGAGGTGTTAGTGAAACTTTTGGTGCACAGAACAATCTTATGGCCTCTTATATACTTGATGTATGCTCTACCACTTGACTGCCTCTGGGCAGTCAAACACTCCTGGAAAGTTATTAAAAATATTATCATTAAAAACATTATAAAAGGGACCAGAGTGATAGCATGGAGGTAGAGCATTTTCTTTTTATGCAGAGGGACAGTGGTTCAAATCCCGGCATCCCAAAATGTCCCCCGTGCCTGCCAGGAGCGATTTCTGAGCATAGAGCCAGTAGTAGCCCTGAGCGCTGGCGGGTGTGACCCAAAAACAAAACAAAACAAAACCATTATAAAAAACAACTATTAAAAATATTTGTGATTGGGCTGAGCAGAACTTTTCCCAGACCATGAAGACTTTATTCTAGGCTTTATCCTAGGATATGCGCACAAACCAAGACATTTAATTTACAGAAGACTGACTTTAACAACCACAACTGAGCAGAATTTTTGGGGGACCATAAAAAAAAACTTTGGGGTTGGACAATCAACATGCCCAGAACCTGTAGTTGGTCTTATGATAGTAAGCTTCATGTATGGATACACCTTGTCTCTCTTAGGCCAAGAGACTTTCCTTTCTAATTTTCCCAATGTTTACTGTGCCTATGCAAAAAAATCAAAACAAAGAAAAAGATAGATATATGTCTATACCTAAAGGTATAGGTATATGCTGGGAATCTGGTGGAGGGAGGTAAAAACTGGTGGTGGTGGAAATGGCCCTAATTTGCCTGAAGTATAACTGTGAAAGACTTATAATTCAGAATGTTCTAAAAAAATCCTCTATGCTTATCTATCTATCTATCTATCTATCTATCTATCTATCTATCTATCTATCTATCTATCTATCTATCTATCTATCTATCATCTAGACATTTATCTATCTATCATTTCTATCTATCTGTCTATCTCTATCATCTCTATCTATCTAAATTGGAGTTAGAGAGATAGTATAGTTGAAAGGGTGCTTGTCTTGCATGCAACTGACCGGGCATTCAATAACTGGCACCCACATAATCCCCCAAGTCCAAATAGGAGTAAGACTTGAGCACTGATTGAGGAGTAGCCCTAAGTACAATGGGATGAGGTCCAAACCACTCTCCCAATGTATATGTGTATAGTAGTTACCCAATCACATTCCAGAATAGACATCTCTCAATAATGTAAATATTTTAAGTAATCCTTTCTATTTAGATAAAATTCAGTGAACATGGTAATATATATATCTTTATTTGACAAATAGCATAGCCTAAGGGTTTTTATATTTTCAATCCACATTATTTTTTTCATGCCACAGGGAATGTTTCGTTTATATTTTATTTTAGCAGTTAGTGTGATGAATTAATTTATATTCACAGGGATAGATACTATGTGCACTTTTCTAGGTGTTTCACTACCATTTAGCTTTAGCTAATGGGCACTTAAAGTCTTGCTGATTTTCCCCCAAAGACCCATAGTCATTTATAATATTCTTGAATAATTGGGCTTTAAGTGGAAGTTAACAGGGTTGACTACTTCCAGAAATATGCAGATATATTCTTATTAGTTTAACTTTGAAAGTTGTGTTTCCATATTTTAAATTCCCCTCTCAGAAATGGAAGGCTAATTAATACATAGAGGAAATGAAATGACTTGGGTTTTTGTTATTAAAGTTATTTATAGAGGCACTACTTGAGAAAAGTGCTGTGCACTATCATTGTAGTTTTTACATTTAGACAACAACAAAAACACCTGGAGTCTAAAAACTGCTGTCAGAATAAATAAATCACTAAGACTTTTCAAGAAACTTTATTTTAGAATATTCTATTTCAAAACAACACCTCATTTGCCCCTTAAAGCTGTTTATTTTTTAATTGGAATAAACATGTGGATAATAATCATCTAAGAATTAACTGATAATTATTTTTAAAATAACATTATTTTTTTGTTTTTTCTTCTTTATTTACTTGTTTTTTCTATTCTTCCTCCTTTCATTCCTTTTTCTTTATTTCTTCTTTTTCTTTCTTTTTCTCTCTTCTTTCTTTTTTCTTTTTGCTTTCTTTCTTGCTTCCTTGCTTTTCTTTCTTTTACTTTTTTATTCATTCTTTCTTGATAATACCTAGATGTTCTCAGAACTTACTCCTGGCTTTGTGCTCAGTGGTCATCCCGGGCAAGGCTGGGGTACTACAGGCAGTGCTAGGAATTGAACTTGGCTTGACTATATGCAAGACAAGTGCTTTGCCCATTGTATTTATCTCTCCAAAATATATATGTATATTTATATGAGCAGTAAAAAGTCAAGTGGCATTTCTAAAAGCTTGGTTTATTGTAAGAAGATCTGTATATTTTTTAGTATTTTGTCTTGAGCTTTTGCAAAATCATTTGTTTGTTCATGAGAACTTTGACTGTGGTCATTATGAATTATTTGCCTCTTGGTTTGTCCTAAGGATCTATATTCAGAAGAATGAAGTCAGAAGAAAGACCTTGCTTCAATGCGTAGACTACAGATAGATCATGAAATTAAATGAGAATGGAAACTTACAGAATTTATGGTAATACAGGACTCTTCAGAATTACTAAAAGATGGTTGACATTTCTATATGGTAATGAAGAAACTATTGAGGATATGAGTACTTATTCAAATAATATTTTATATATAACATACAAAGAACTGATAAACTGTGAAGCTATCTCACTGTGATGCTTTTTCAATAAAAGGGAGATACCAATGGGAACAGTCTAAACCACACTTTGATTTTAATTCTAATCTCTCTTTAATGTTAGAATTTAGGTTCAAGCCATTCACAATGTTGTATATGGTGCTGAGAGATGCTACCTATGATATTAGAAATTATATTGATGACACTGAAAAGAAGTAGGATAAAGATGGTGAGGAAGAGTGCCCTGTGCATTCAAGATACAGCAAAAACAGAAATAACTAAGATTCTGTACAAATGCTTCAGTGAAGAGTATGAAAATAATTAGTGATAAGCTATGAAATTATTTTCAAATTCTTCAGTTAACTATATTTTTAGGAAAATTTTGATATTTTAAAAGAGGCTTTATTGTACATCTATTTTAATTTAAAGTCACTATAATTCTTTATGGTCCTATAATAATGTTTGGAGAAAGATCTATAGAGTTCTAGTTTCATTATTTTTATGAGAATGATAACTTTTCTCATTTCACTATTTTTTCTTTTTGTAATGTTTGCCAATTTTATTGACCTTCCAGAAACATATTTAGTTTCACAGACTTTTTAAATGTTTTTTGTTTACTATTTTATTTTTTTTTGCTTAACTAGGGCATATTGTGTGTGTGTGTGTTTGTGTGTGTCTGTGTGTGTGTGTGTTTAAAGATTCTAGAGATAAAACTTAGAATTTTGCTTTGAGCCTCTTATTTGCTTAAAAAATCAGAATGCTATATCATATTTCTCTAAAATACTTTGATCATAATCTTTAAAATGATGAAAAATAAACATGTTGTTTAATATTATTTAATATCGAAGCATTCAGAGAACTTGTGACATTCTTTTATATTCAATGTGTAGATTAATTCTATTGCTTATAGAGAATACACTTATTGAATTTTAAAAACTATTAAAAGTCAGAGGGGAAATTAGAATATATAAAACATATATAGAAAAGTTTGAACTTTCCTAAAAATGTTATAAATGTACCAGTGTAATATCTCTGCATATCATGATATTTTATCTTTATTGGTATATTGATAAGCACATAAAAATTTCTTTTTAGTTGTCTTCAACTAGAATTGGTGTTATTCAGAAGCTACATTTGGCTTCATATTCTGAGGATCATATATGTTACTGGTGACCAATTCAGGGATAATCCATATGCTGGCAGTTTAGGGGATGGTATTTTCAAGTGCAGGATGGTATTGTGTTAATCTGGGGGGGTGTTCTCTAGAATAAACCGACAGGTGGAGGGCAGCACCCTGGAATATAGGCAAAGGACGTTAAGACTCCATGATGGACTCCTAAAGAATCTCTCTCCTGTAACCTGAAGTATCAGGCATGTTTGGATGAGGGGAATAACTGATCAAAGACTAAAAGTCTGGGGGTGGGAGAGAATGGAATGAGCTTCTGGTAGGTTTTACATTCTTGCTTTTAGGGTCACTTAGGCGAAAAACTGGCAATGTGCTGTAGACGGGCTGTGTCTCTGCAATTCTCGTGGGTCATCTTATTTCACGAGAAGAAAAGCGGGAGTACAAGCGGGCCGAATATGAAATATGAAATAAATGAAACCACACAGGGAATGTGGGTCAACACGTTTCTCGCAGGAGTGCGACAAGTTTAATTTTTTGAGCAGGGGAATTTATAGGGGTAAAATTAGGCACAGATGAAAAATAATTGTAATCACAAAGCCTAGTACAACAATAACAATACCTAAGCTATGGGTGTGACTGTAAAAATTCTAAGTTACAAGACAGAAGGTCACAACTCAAGGTAACTCCTTGCAAGCTTACTTTAAATGCAAAATCAGGATTAGGAGGAAGTAGGAAATATCTAGAAACTTGATCTTTCTAGGCTGGACTCTATAGTTTTAGAAGTTAAGTGAAGGGAGGAACCAAATCCCCAAGAATGAGTTTCCCTATTTCTAAAGGAGGGCCAATAGTCAAGATCTGCATTCTGGTTATGCCCTAAATTACCAGAAACTGCAGTTGCAAAGAGAAAAATTGTCTTTGCTTTTAGGGCTGGACTATATCACAGAAAAAAGGGTTCTCAAATAAACTTTGGTGCTGGAATTTCTGAACCAAATTATTTGATAGAGGCCATTATTTTGCCTGATATATACAAAGAAGAGATAGTCCAAATACTGGCTGAAAACGTACTGCCAGGCATCTCTTGGAAATTCCTCAACCATCCACACAGGGAAATAAGGTGTCCCTCAGCGGGCCTTTTGAGGAACCCTATGGGGACTAAATTAGTTCTACCCACCAGGAAAATCTGAGGATACATCTGGTGGGCTGAGAACCCCTAAAATCTTAGGTATGCCCTGGCAGCAATGTAAGAGGTTTGATTTGCCATTTCTGAGGTTGAATATTGGGCTCTCACATACAAGCAAGCATATGTTGCACACCTTTGAACTAGTTGTTTCCTGCTTTCTTGTTTAGGAACAGTTAATCAGAAAGTGCTTTTGGAAAAACTACTTCAAACTCACCCTAGAAAATGTCACCGTATTGTGAAGTCCCTGGGTGGTGCAGATTCCTTTTAGAAATGTAGATATTTGTGTCTTCTCACTCAAAACCATATTTGCATTGGGCTCCATGATGGGTCCCCAAGTACCTATAACCCTGATCTTCTGCTTAGATCTTAGTTATTGCTTTTCTACTCTTGGCTTCTGGAGCAATAGAGCTAGACATATCCCGGGAAAGGTGTCCCTTCTCAAGGGACTTTTACAATGAGGATCTGCAGTTTCGTTTGGCAGGACGCACTCAGACATTCACATGAACCCCAATATCCACTCTGCTCCCCAACTTCATGTTAATCAGGTCACACCTACTTCCGGGCTATCTACACCCTTGGTTCTTTTTTCCAGCAAAGTCTTTAGAACATTGGCAGACAGGCATTTTTCTAAAGGCTGAGATCAGCCCAAGTTTCCTCAGGAAGAAGGGTGGCACCAGATGTTTGCTAACCAAGGTGCTCTAGGGAACATCCTGGCTCTCTGAGCTGCTTCATCTCCCAACTCTGCCCCTTGAGACTTTGAAAGAAGTAATATTTTACTCTACTTTCAGACTCCCAATCTTTGTGCTTCTCTGGTGTTTCCATCTTAGATATTAGCCTGTTACTAAATTCCCAGGAACTTTCCCTGTGTTCTTACCTTTAATTTCTATTAAAAATAGAAATCTGAGGATCCAATAAAGTTCAGTTCCACTAAACCAGTTTGGGTCTAAGGGAACTTTAAATTAAAATGTTTTCCAATTGTAAGTAGCATTAGAAAGCATGGTCTCCTACTATGGCAAATGAGTCTAGAACCTGCAGGCCCTTGCTTATATAGAGTCAGTGACATCAGCAGTCACTTAGGTCACAATGGGTGACAAGATAGTAGAGAACGCCATAGTCATAGAAAACACAGGCCCTTCTATCTCTACTATTATTACTACTACTAAGGGGCCTCAGTGGTCCCAGTCCTGATCTCCAACCTCCGTCTGCCAAACCTGCCCTCCTATTTCATGCCTTTTCTTCTAGCTCCGAGGCTCTAAGATTTATTTTCTCAGGAAGCCAAAGAACTCCTGAAACCAGACTCTGCTGTCTGGACTCTGCTTCAGTTTCCTTGTCTAGTAAACTCGGAAAATTCCTGCATTTCTGCAGAATTTACCATCTGGACCATATTTGTTGTTAATTTTTTCCTATAGACCTTTATTGCCTCAGAAGTGAACTGGAGTCTAGAATGAATAAATATTTCACACTTTGCTTTGTGGGTGGAAAATTATCTATTTCAATTGGGGTTTGGACAACCTTTATTATCTTTCATCATGCTGTTGTGACTTTGATAGCTCTTGATACAGAACTAAACTAACTATAAAATGAATTTAAAACTTTAAATTTTGAGATCTTTTGTGTCATAATTCTGAAGTTGCAGAAGCTTATCCTACACAATGATTTTGAGGGCAGTACTTTCTTTAGCAAGCCATTTGGGGGGCGGAATTGGGCCATACCCAGTGGTGATCAGTGGTTATTCTGGGATCTGTGTTCAGAAATGACTCAAGGCAGGCTTGGAGGACCATACAGGATTCTGAAGGTTGAATCTGGGTCAGGTGTGTGCTAGGCAAATGCAAATGCCTTATCCACTGTGCTATTCCCCCTGATTTGTTACTCTTTTTTTGAGAAATTTTTATTTTTACCACAGTGGATTAACAATCTTTCACAGTAATATTTTAGGTACATAGTGACATTGAATCAGGAGTATTCCCACCAGCAATGTTGGTCCACTCTGTGTCTAGCTTGTTGTAGATTGGGTGTCGACTATGTTGTTGTTGTCTTTGGATTTGGTGTTTAAATCTGATCTTTTTTTTATTTCTACATGATGTTCATACGACTGGTCTTAGTACCTTCCATTATTTCTCCTCCAATTTGTGAGGTAGAACAAGGAATTCAAGTTATGTGGTTCTGTTAGAAGGAAAGAAGAAAAATAAAGGGGGGGGGCAAAAATCAAACAAGCAAAAAACAGGAGGAGTCCTTGTAGAAACTATAAATATCAATTTAAGAGAAGAAAGGGAAAAAGGAGATTTGTTACTCTTAATTCTAAAATTAAATATACCCTTTCTGCTTCCTTTTTATTTGAACCATACTTCTTACTGAACCTTAAGAAGAGTGTCAGACAACTACACTGAGTCCCTAAAAGTCATACAAATCTCTGCTTCTAATTGGGTGGCAATAAGAAGAAAGAACACAGCAGGATGTAAACAATATATTTTACTCAGAGTTATGCATGTGGGAAGTTTAAAATTGGGAGCGAAGGTTTCAGAGTCTGCTGGAGACTAGCTCCTGGCTTTCTGGTAGAAAGTGGGTGAGGAGAGAGGGATTTCACCTCAGGAAATAGAGTTTAAAGCTTGTATCAGCCTCTCAGATTTCTTGGATGAGGACACTAGCACCTCTCTCAGGGCTCCATCTCCATGACCTGGTCTCCACCTCCTGTTCCCAATATCCAGTCTGAATGCCAGTGCACTGGGGTCTCTGTCGTTTTCCCATTCTTGATCACAGAAAGTGCACCTGGTTGAGTATTTCCCCCTTACATCTCTCCCCTTTCCCAAGGGGAATTTGTAGGTTGCTAAGGCCATCTGTGTGAGAAACCTTAGAAAAATATTTTTTGTTTAGAGTGTGATCAATGATCTTTTGCTCAGTTAATGTTTTGTGCTCTATTGTTGTGTTTGCTTTTTCTTTCTGTGTTATATACTTATAGCTTATACTTATAGACTTATACTTCAATTTACAATAGCCACAAGACAGATGCTTGATCATCACATTGATTCCTGAATTAGTGCAGGTTTATCAAGTTAAAATGTGGCAATGGATGGCTGTATATGAGAAAAATAATTTAATTATACATAAAAATTTTTGGTCCTCATATAAAGGAAGTAAGAATTATATGTGAAAAAAATAAAAATGCCAAACAACAAATGCTTAATGAAATATTGAATTCTTTTGTTGTTGTTGTTGTTATTTTGGTTTTTGGACCATACCTAGACAGTCCTGAAGGCTTTTCTCGGCCCTTATTATTAGGGAAACACTTTTATCAGGGCTCAGAGAATCTTATCAGTGTAAGAGATTGAACCTGGATTCAGCCACTTAAAAGTCCAGTTCTATTAACTGTATGACTCCAATCCTTGGAATATTTGAATCTTAATAATCATTACAGTATACAAATTATTTTAATTTATATCTATATCTCTGATCATTTCTAATAAATATCATTTTCATATAGCAGCATTTTGAGTAATTGGGTTTTATGCAGATTATTTTTGAAATTTGGAAGACATTTCTAAATAATAGGTCTAGATGTATGTGCATATGATTTTGTTATATTGTTACATGGAATTATCAAGAAAATCATAAGTAGATAGTTTTTTTTATTGTTGTTTGATTGTTTTTTTTGTTTGGGGCCATACCTGGTGACACTCAGGGTTACTCCTGGTTATGCCACTTAGAAATCGCTCCTGGATTCAGGGACCATATGGGACGCTGGGGATCGAAACATGGTGGGTCTGTCCTAGGTTAGTGTATGCAAGGCAAGAGCCCTACATCTTGTGCCACTGCTCCGGTCCCAGGATTTTAATTAAGTTAAATTTTAATAAAAGTTAATTCACATAATAATAAAAGTGCTTCTACTTTTCATATAGATTTTATTCTGCACCAAATAGTTATTTCTTTATGATTCAGTGTCTTCCTAGTTTCTATAATAATGGGTTATTTCACAAACATGGATATCTATGAATTAAACTGATGAGAAACCCCTTCATCATTTTACTGTTTCCTATTTTCCATATCCTCTTTCAGCTTTAGTTTAATAGAGATGATAAGAGGTAAGATTCAGCAACCCAATGAAGTCAACTATGGACATTTTCCCCAGCATGACAAAAATGACTCAAAAGTGCGCCCACCATTCTTGTATTTTACATCACCCTATGCCCCGGACTATACAACCACTAAAAATGTGGCACTTCATCACCATATTTTTTAAAGCAGAGTCTAACTTAGGTCTCATTATTTTACTCCCATGGTGTTGTCATTGGGAAATGTATTTTGCCTTCTTCTGGTATTTAACTGTAACATTTGGCTATAGGAGAAAATATATGGGAATGGACAAATTAGAGGTAGTTAGACTTATCAGATTTATCTGACTTACATATATCTGTATAAGTGTTTTGATTCCACTGAATGACATATTTCTTTCATTTGTTATTTTAAATCATAAAGTGTGAAAAGTAAATGACTTCTTAAAAAATTTCAGAACACATGTTTTATTGATGTCTATTTCTATTACGATATGCAGATTTGGGTGCATTGTACATTGGGTTTCACTGTACATTGGATGTGATAGGAACAGTCTCAGTCATCATGAGGACTTTACTTTGTATCTTAATAGGAGTCATTCCCATTCGTTTTTCTCTATTTGACTATTACAGGTAAGTGCATTAAATTTAATAATTCATTAAAAACTATCTCATGGGTCATATATAGTTTCAGATTCACTTAAAACCATCTGACAAGCAAAGAATCTGATTATTGGAGACTTACTGAGTAAATGCTATCCTGGCCACACCCCAGCAGCTGTGCTTGTGGTTTACTCTTTTCTCGTTACTTGGGTTCACTCTTGGAGAGCCTGAGGACCAGACCGGTGCCTGGGATTTAACCCAGGCCAGCAGTGTGCAAATCAAGTGTCAACTGTTCAATTGTTTTAAATTTAAGTCAAGACTTTCTGCAATACGCTTGGTTTTGTGTAGAGAGTTACTGAAACTATTTCTCTACCATATAACTTGTATTTTGAGTGATATTAGTGTAAAGTAAGTGAAGGGTTGCTGAATGGAAGAAAGGGAGAATGACTCAAACTTCTATCTATAAACTCACAAAACAATTTCTTTCTTTTCTTTATTTTAGAAGGAGTGGTCAAGCTTTTGGTGAAATATCAATATTTGTCTGGGTTTTCTTGCTTTATTTATGTATTTATTATTGTTGACACCTGACTTTGCTCAGGACTTATTCCTCGCTCTTTGTTTAGGAATCATTCCTAAACAAAATGGGGCTCTGGGAATTGCATGTGATATTTGGATGAGACTCAGGTCATTCAGGTGATGGCAAATATTTCTCCTACAGTATCAACTGTTCAGCCCCATAAAATGTATTTGCAGCCAGATTAACTTTCCTGTTAACCACAGAAATGTTGTGATTTAGTAAGTTATAGTTGGCCTTTTACTTTTTTATCAATGAGAAAATAAAGGAAGAAATAGTTGTTTTATGATTGATCATATAAAACTACATCTTAGGATCTAGACTATGTTTCAGAAAAATAGCTCAAATACTGAAGCATATACTTCATGTGTAGGCAATCTTAAGTTAGAGCCCTGACACCCAATAGTCCACTAAGTCGCCATGGGAGAAAACCCATAAACACCAAGTTAGAAGTAGCACTCTGACCACCTTGTGGTATGATCAAGAAATCAAAACTGAGGGATAATTTTGGACTTTATTTTTTATTTAGTATTTGCACCATATCTTTAATTGTTCAGGAGTTCCTTTTGGTTCTCAGAGATCACTCCTGATTGGGCTCCTGGAATTGAAACCTAGGTTGGTCATTCCAAGACAAATGCATTAACCTCTGTACTATCTTTCAGACCAAGAAATTTGAATTTTATTTATTTATTTATTTATTATTTATTATTTATTTATTTATTTTATTTATTTATTGGTTTTTGGGTCACACCCGGCAGTGCTTAAGAGTTCCTCATGGCTCTACTCTCAGAAATCGCTCCTGGCAGGCTCGGGGGACCATATTGGGTGCCGGGATTCAAACCACCATCCTTCTGCATGCAAGGAAAACACCCTACCTCCATGCTATCTCTCCAACCCCCAAGGAAATCTAGATTTTAATAGAATTCATTACTGTTAAGAGTGATATACTCACTACTTGTTATATCACCTTGAATTTTTCACAAGACTGGAAAATAAAATTATTAACAGTTCATGGTGCCTCTTTAATGGTATTAATAGTTGGAAGTGTGCTACATGATGAAAACAGTATACTATACAAGCAGTGCACACAAATGACTAAAACTGGTACAACTTTTAAAGATACCCTTGGGTACTGTTTTTGGCATCTTCAAGAAGAGAAAGAAAGGAGATCAGAGTAAGAAGCTGCATAAGGTTTTTTTTGTCATGAGTCTGTCACTTATTATCTAGATTTGATTACTAGAAGGCCTAGAAAATTTCATTTTTCACTCTCCTATCAGAGCTTATAAAGAATTTGCACTGCAATATAAGATGGAGAGTGGGACTCAAATCAAATCTGTTGTTCTTTCAAGGCAAGTTAATCTCATCAGCAGTCGCCTGCACCCATCACTCAGATATGAGCTAGGGGGTTTTCTTTTCTAGTATTTCAATGCTGTCTCCCTCTTAATTAAATCTTAGAGATATGTGATGCTCCGAATATCTGTGAAGAGTGGGTCAGCCAAAATCGTCAGTGAAAAAAGGTGACTCCTTTTCATTTTTTCTTCCTTCCTTCCTTCTCTCTTCCTTCCTTCCTTCCTCCTTCCTTCCTTCCTCCTTCCTTCCTTCCTTTCCTTCCTTCCTTCCTTCCTTCCTTCCTTCTTCCTTCTTCTTTCTTTTTCTTTCTTTCTTTCTTCTTTTTCTTTTCTTTCTTTCTTTCTTTCTTTCTTCTTCTTTCTTTTCTTTCTTTCTTTCTTTCTTTCTTTCTTCTTTCTTTCTTTCTTTCTTTCTTTCTTTCTTTCTTTCTTTCTCTTTCTTTCTTTCTTTCTTTCTTTCTTTCTTCTTTCTTTCTTTCTTTCTTTCTTTCTTTCTTTCTTTCTTCTTTCTTCTTTCTTTCTTTCTTTCTTTCTTTCTTTCTTTCTTTCTTTCTTTCTTTCTTTCTTTCTTTCTTTCTTTCTTCTTCTTTCTTCTTTCTTCCTTCTTCCTCCTTCCTTCCTTCCTTCCTTCCTTCCTTCCTTCCTTCCTTCCTTCCTTCCTTCTTCTTCCTTCCTCCTTCCTTCCTTCCTTCCTTCCTTCCTTCCTTCCTTCCTTCTTCTTTCTTTCTTTCTTTCTTTCTTTCTTTCTTTCTTTCTTCTTTCTTTCTTTCTTTCTTTCTTTCTTTCTTTCTTTCTTTCTTTCTTTCTTTCTTTCTTTCTTTCTTTCTTTCTTTCTTTCTTTCTTTCTTTCTTTCTTTCTCTTTCTCTTCCTTCCTTTCCTTCCTTCCTTCCTTCCTTCCATCCTTTCATTCCTTCCTTCCTTCCTTCCTTCCTTCCTTCCTTCCTTCCTTCCTTCCTTCCTTCCTTCCTTCTTCTTCTTTCCCTTTCTATATTGGGCCCACACCCATTGATACCTCTGGTTGTGCACTCAGAAATCGCTCCCCGGCTTAGAGGACCACATGGGACTCCAGGGGATCGATAGTTTTAAGGGTGATATAATTGTCTTATTTACAATATATAGGTAACATGATTACAAAATTCACCTAATTACAATCTGATATATCACTATAGGCATTGAAAAGTTTCATTAATAATTATTTCATAACATTTGAAAATTATGCTCTATGTAGCTTAAGAAATCTCCCCACAATTTAAAATTTAAATGAAAATAACAGATACTACATTTAACATAAGTAATCTTCCACAAAGAAAGCACAATGATAACTTTTTTACCTTTCTATAATATAACAAAATCTTCATATTTATATTTTACCATCTGAGAAGTGTTTTATTTAGTAATTATTTTGTTTAGGAGCCAAACTTAACTGTTCCTAGGGCTTACTTTCAACTCTGAGCCTCAGATATTGCACCTGGTGGTGCTTGGAGATACTTTATGGGTTGTGGGGATCTATCCAAGTTGACTTGCATTCAAAAAGCATACTAGACAAAGTTTGCCCTTTCTATACTCCTTTCTCCCTTTTATCTTGTGCCCTATCTCCTAACTCTCAACAATTAGTAACCTTCTTGTTTTTCCCCTCTTCCTTCCCTGTAGTTCAGATTATTTCTTCCCTATATTCTTTTCTTCACAAAGTCTTTTTTGCTATTTTTAATTAGCAAAAAAATGTCCTTGGAGGATTGAGCTTAAAAATAGAACTTACCCATTATTCTAATTATGATGCAGATTTCCTATGAAAAAATATACAAGCTGTGCTGAAGAATAGATACTATGGATATGCACACAGTTGACTTGGGTTCAATCCTCAGCACCACCCTACGGTTCACTGAGCAAGACTAGGAGCAATTCCTGAGTAACCCCTGAGAATCACTGGATGTGGCTCCCAAATTAAAAAAAAAAGATAGGTTAATCCAGAATCCAAATTTTACTGCAGCTTGTGGCAAAAATAAATTAAACACACATGAGTCTCCCAATTTACCTAAACATCCAGGGATCAAATTTCTTTTATCTAGGATAATAAGAAATAATTTTGAGTCCCAAATAAGAATAGTCACCAGCAGTAGTTTTCATTTTGTGAAAGAAGAGAGAAAAGAATAAAGGTGCTTAGTTATGGGAAGTACAGGCAGTTCAAATTTACCTTGCTGTGCCAGCTCAAAACAGAAGGTAAGTGACAGATTAAGTTTGGACAGCATCCACCTTACTGGGAAGTATGTGCTAATATAAGAAAGTGGAATAAATATTTAAAATATGTACAAATAAAAGTTTTCATTGTCTCTACCCTCTTCTCATTTGGCTTCTATTTATACAAGCATGGCTTTAGTCCAGAGAGATTTAAAAAGTCAACTTATTTGAATTTGCAAATTCAAGACTGGACTATTAAAAACAATAAATAAAAATTTGTATGTATATGAGTAAATAGCAAAATATCAAAAGCAATTTTTGTTCATGAAAAAGGAAGTAAGGAATCAGTACAATTCAGAAGAGAACTGTCAGTGTTTATGGACTAGAAAGAGGATACAGATAGATATAAAACAGGGAAGGAAGTCTATAAAATTCAATCAACAACCATGAGCTTATTTGGTATAAAAAAATCCTGGAGAAGCTTGTATTAGCTCTGCATCAGCAAACATAATGGATCTTGGCCTTCAGCCTACTCTGGTGCATTTATTTTCTCTAGGGAGTTGTTTTTATAGCTCAAGGAACTGGTCTAAAAGAAGTTAGGGTTACTTAAGAAGTGATGATTTACTGTTTAGTCTTAAAAAGGCCATAATAGCTAGAAGTCTAATCTGTACCTGACTTTACCTGAATAAATTAATTTCTGTTGTTTAATAAAGATGGTCATTGGACAGCAATGAAATGACAGCTAATTATAATGTCTGTTGGTGCTGGTTGTATGAAGGCATATTAATGCCAGATTCAACCCAGCTGAAACAAGTGAGAGTGTATTGAAAATGAAAAGTCGAAATTTTTATGCTGATGGGACCTAGGTTGCAATATAATAGCCAATATTTGCATGTGATTCTGTAATTCTTTTTCTGCATTTCTGGGAGATAGGATTGGGCCACACCTAGCAGTAATTAAAGGACACTTCTAGTTCTATGCTAAGGAGTGACACTTAGCAAGTGCTGAGGGGTGGGTCATTGTATGTGGTGCCAGATTTTAAGTAGGGTCAATAGATTATAAAGCAAATATCTTAACTCCCGAGATATCTTCAACCCCCACATATAACTCTTGTACTTTTAAAATATGACCTAAAGTCAATTGGCAATACATTTAAATTTCTGATGTTAAATTTAAATAATTTCTAAACCCATATGTGACTGCTTTAGTGGATATTTAAATATATTTAGTGGATAATACTATTTAGTGGATATTTAGATCTAATATATATCATAATAATCTTCTCATTTCCATTGCTATTACTATATTATAGATAAATCAGTAAAGAATTCTTACCGTTTACAGTCTGGTAATAGTTGTAGCTTTTTTCCCACTCAGGAATGTACTCCTCACTTATTGCTTCTGTTCATTTGTCTAAATCATTCACAAACTCAAAGAACCTAGCTCATAATTCTTTATCTTTTTTTTTTGTTTCTTTTTTTGTTTTTTTGGGTCACACCAGGCAGGGCTCAGGGGTTACTCTGGCTCTATGCTCAGAAATCGCTCCTGGCAGGCTCAAGGGACCATATGGGATGTCGGGATTCGAATCAACGTCCTTCTGCATGCAAGGCAAACGTCTTACCTCCATGCTATCTCTCTGGCCCCTAGCTCATAATTCTAATTCTTTTGGAAGTTCTCCATTACTAGCATAGAACTCTGAAGTCTGAAGACATTTTTAGTGACATATCATTAATTATTCTTTTGAGATATCACATGCCAGTCTATATTTTACTATTTCTTTACCCATGATTTGTCTCCTTTTTTGTCTACTAGTTTTCTCCATCCTATAAAGTAAAATAGGTTAGAGCTGCTTGGATATCTTTGGAGTTTCTGTAAAATAAGACTCCATAGGTATATGTAATCCATCATGTTAATTTTCTTTCTTTCTTTTTTTTTAATTTGTGGGCCACAACTGTGGTGCTCAGGACTTACTCTTGTTTCTAAACTAAGAGTTCACTCTAGTGGAGGAGGTGTACTCAGGGTATTATATAGGATGATGGGACTAGGACCCAGGTCTGCCACATGCAAGGCAATTCCTACTATATAATATTGATTAGGTCCTGGCCCCAATCACCAAGCTAATTTTTTATGCAGTTTGAATTTTCTTTTCTTTCCAAGTCATTTACTACCACAGATTAAGTGAGTAAGAGCCACACACCCATTCTTCAGCATTTATTTTTCCTGATTTCTTAATTTTCATAATAAAATATAGTAGAAAATGATCTCAATAAGTTTTTCACTGTAATGTCTCACTTTTTCTTGGTTTTATTGCAAACTGATATAAAACACACAATGCACTATGCACTTCTATTTTTTTATAAGGTGAAAGAGATTGAACTGCAAGCCAGAGACCCAGTTTAGTACTGGAAGATTCAAAAAAGAAGCCCACATATTGAATATATAGAGAGGTAGAGTATTATTAGCTAAGAATGTCAACAAATTAAGCAAAGTATGATTATATTATTTAGATTGAGATCTATGCTTACTATATAAAGTCAGTCTTTAAATTGGGAGAACCATTCTCTTTAGTTTTAAACATTTTAATCTATATATTAGGCATTATTTTGTGTTATTATTTACATACCCTATTCCCATTTGAAATGTTAAGCACTTTGCTAAACTACTTTAAGGATTATTTTAATTCTTATAATGACCTTTATATAAACTATTTTTATTCTTCTTTTATAGGTAAAGATACTGAAGCAAGATAATTGATGTAAATTGTTCAGAGCATATGAAAAGTGACAGAGCTAGAATTGAAAAATAGATAGGCAGACTCAAGATACTTTATATCTTATTCACTGTGTTATAATTGATAATGTTGATATAAAAAGAATGTTCCACTTTTTAAAATCTTATAAATTACTCCATTTAAATACTGCATTTTACATAGTTGCTCAATGCTCCAGTTTTTATCAAACTCAAATAGCATGCAATGCTCTTGCTAGAGAAATAACTATGTGACAATTTTTATTTTAATATAGGAATTGAACTTTTATCTATGTACTATGTTCTATATTCTCCCATGTGCTCATAACTGAAGTTTTAATTCTCCTTGAAGTGCAAATATAGTTGGTGATGGGTTTTCTATTATCTAAAGAAGTAATTAAAGTTAAATCACAAAGGTCGCAAAGATAGCATCCTGATAAGATTGGATTAGTATACTTTTTTGTTATTGTTTTTGGGCTATACTGGAGTGCTCAGGATTACTTCTGACTGCATTTAGGGATTACTCCTGTCAGGCTTGGAGGATGAAATAGGATGCTGGGGATAAAATACAGGCTGATGAATCACTCTATCAGCTGCACAGTAGCTTCAACCTCAGGTTTTGTGTACTTTTAAGAAGAAATACCAGAAATATTTTTCTGCCCATTTTTGTTATACCTACTTTTTGCCCATTCATATTATTTTTACAAAAATAAAGAGAATTTAATAATCTTTTAAGAGAGGATAAAATTTTCCCAGAAACTGTTGTATATGGAAATAACTATTATGCTGAGTGAAATAAGTCAGAGAGAGAGAGAAAGATGCAGAATTGTCTCACTCATCTATGGGTTTTAAGAAAAATGGAAGACATTCTTGCAATAATAAATTCCAGACACAAAAGAGAGGAGGGCTGGAAGTTACAGCCCACCTCATGAAACTCACCACAAACAGGGATGAGTTTAGTTAGAGAAATAACTACATTGTGAACTATCCTAACAATGAGAATGCATGAGGGAAATAGAAAGCCTGTCTAGAGTACAGGTGGGAGTAGGGTGGGGAGGAGGGAGATTTGGGACATTGGTGATGGGAATGTTGCACTAGTGATGGGTGATGTTCTTTACATTGCTGAAACCTAAACACAATCGTGTATGTAATCAAATTGTTTAAATAAAATATATATTAAAAAAAATGAAAGCTCGGGCCCGGAGAGATAGCACAGCGGTGTTTGCCTTGCAAGCAGCCGATCCAGGACCAAAGGTGGTTGGTTCGAATCCTGGTGTCCCATATGGTCCCCTGTGCCTGCTAGGAGCTATTTCTGAGCAGACAGCCAGGAGTAGCCCCTGAGCACCGCCGGGTGTGACCCAAAAACCAAAAAAAAAAAAAAAAAATGAAAGCTCAAGCATGGAGGTAAGGCATTTGTTTGCCTTACATGAAAAACAAAAAGAAATTTGTTTAGCTAGAAGAGTTGATAGTCTGTGGAGAGTGGTGGAAAGAGATGATTTAAGGACTCTTCATTTAAATTATCTGAATGCAGACATCAGCAAAGAACTGCTTTGCTGATGAGGATCCTGTATTTACTCTTCTCTCTGTCATCTCTCCCAGAGGAAGACAATTCACAGAGACTTTTCCCTCGATTCCTCTTCCCTTCATACACCCCTTTTGAGATGTAAAGACCAACTCAGGGTTGGTTAGCATTAAATAGGAACTTTTGTCTGTTAACAACATCTGCCCTTCCTCCCTGTTGATTGACACTGAACAAAAGATACCTTATGTGGTGGACAGTCGAGGCACTTAGCCCATGAAGCTGGGAGCCCTCTAGCCCACTGCTTTTCTATGGTATGGCTGTCTTGTTTTCTTAATACTCACAGCACCCCTGCCTTAGGTCCATTCATCCAGTGCTGGACAACAGCATTCTTTCTTTAAACAAGAAGTTATTATTTATAACCTCCACACTATTTAAAATATATGTAACCATTAAAATAAATATCTAATGCACTAGAATGATGCTACAGACATTCAAGCACTTGCCTTGTAATTTTCCCATATGGTCTTTTGAGCACTTCAATGAGTGATCTCCGAGCATAGTCAGGAATAAGCCCTGAGCTCTGCTATGTGTGCACCTCTCCACAAAATTTGGGAGAAATGGAAGGTTAAATTTAGTAAAAAAAAAATTCTAATTAGGGGGCCTGGAGAGATAGCACAGCAGTAAGGGCATTTGCTTTGCAAGCAGGCGATCCAGGTGGTTTGAATCCCAGCATCCCATATAATCCCCGGTGCCTGTCAGAAGCGATTTCTGAGCAAGGTGCCAAAAGTAACCCCGAGCACAGCCTGGTGTGACCCAAAAACAAAACAAACAAACAAAAAATCGAATTAGGAAGATTTCTGTGTCAAGTATAAAAAAGAAAAAAATTGAAGATAAATTCTTTGTAAAAAGATCATTTTTTCTGGGGAAGAGGGTTTGTGCTACATCTATTTTGGCTATAGGTTGATCACCTGCAAGATGAGTGTCTTAAAACCTGTACTATCTCTTTGACACCAAATAATATTTGTTGAGATAAGAATTTATGTCAGTTCTAAGACTCACTGATATACAGATACCATATAGCACCCTAGAGTATTCCTCTTTAAATGGAGATGCTAGTGTTGTATATATTTTAAGTGGCTATTATAAACATCGAAGGAATTAATCCACACAAAACTCTGAAAACTGTCATGTCCTAACAAAATGTCAAGTTGTCATTGTTATGGAGTTGTCTATTCTCAGTGACCAACACCATGTTTTGAATTTAGTCAAGTGACACTTTAATGAAAGGAAGCAATAATCATATGAGAGAGAGAAAAAAAACCCAACGCAACACTTCCTGACTCACCATACTTTGCCTTTTTCTTTTAACAAGCAAGCACATTGTTAAGTGTGATTTATTAATGGCCTCTAAAATATACACGTTTTTCTAAAAGGATAATAGAAAACTGTTTGATAAATGATCTGCTGTTTTTTTATGGGAATTGTAGAAATTATAATCACTTAATGTGGCAGATATCTAGAGGAGATAGTTTGCTTCAAGTTAGGACTGGCAAGCACCTACTACATTCAAGGTTCTATTCTTGCATCTGACACAAAAGGAGAAAGTAAGTGCAAGTGGGTTGATATTTTATTTGATGAGATTTGGTAATGAGAGAGAGAAAGCAATTTGCAGGGGGGTTAGATAAAAGTATTCCAAGCAACTATAATTGACCAGAAGATTAGAATTATAAAATACATTTAGGGAATAAGATAGAAGGCTTTACATAACTCGAATTATCTAGCTCCGCCTCTCAAAAAGAGGGGAAAACAAGGGAGGGTACCAGGACCAAGCAGATATATGATCACTAATAGTAAGCTAGACAAAGAGGGGATCACCTACTCTAGCAGCCCGGAGGGTGATGGTGGGGTACATGGGTTGCAGGAAGGGAATGGGGATGAGGGGAGGACAAATATGTTGATGGGTATTCCCCTGATTCAAAGTTAATAAGTACCTAAAATACTACTGTGAAAGATATGTAAGCCAATATGATTAAAAAATTTAAAAAAAAAGATAGAAGGCTTTATCAAGCCAAGTAGTTTGTTATCTGCATATATATACTTCAGGTATATACTAAATATCAATTATAGACTATTCAAAAAAAGTTTAATTAGCAAGCAGTAGATATTTACTTTTTTTTTAATTTTTGTTGCTCAAGCTGCCTGGTATCTACAATGATGCACTAATATAATCTAACAAAAAAGTATGTAACTTTTTAATTTTCAGCTTTATTGTCTCTTTTTTGGGAGGGGGCACAACAATGATTGGAGAAATGTGTGCAATATAGGATCAAAGCCAGTGTTCTTTTGTGATGGACTATAGCTCTTCAGTGAACTGTCTGCTCCTTCAGTACTGAGTTTTAAGGGTACAATAAATAGGACTCTAGGAGTTACTTTAGTTTCTAATGCAGAAGAGGAGGGACATTTTTTTCAATAGGAAACATAAAAAAATCAATGTTTTTAGATAATTGTTTTGGTTCATCTTAGTTTTGCATCTGAATCATGGTCTATGTTCTCAAAAGAATATATTATAGAAGTTTTAATTAATAGATAAACTAATTTTAAGTTTCAAAAAACTTCAAAGCTCTGACCCACTTTGTGTATTTGTGACTTCAAGCTTGATCAAGTGGGGTATGCCTATGTGAGCTGTAATACCCACCCTTGTCAAGACTTTGGCACCATGATTGGGTTTTGATGATAAAAATGTCAACCTGCAGCTAATAGGTAAGTCTACTCTCCAACTGTTAATACGCTTTCAAAAACAGCAAATTTAAAAGAGAGATTGCTTTCAAATTGTGACTATCCTAATTTCACAGTTGTATTGCAAACTGTCTGATATGCTAAATGAAAGAGTTAATTATGTAAGGTTCTTATGCCAGGAAAGGAAGGTGAAAAAAGTTCATTTTTTTTCCATATCTGTCAATTGAAAATATGTGGTGTTGTAGTTGAAACATGAATATTTTAAAGTAACAGCAAATGCCTGTAATTCTTCTTGGCCAGAGGTTCCAGGCATGTCCTTTACTGGCAATGAACCACATGTAGGGAGAATCTATTTCATAGTGCCAAGGAGTTAATTGTGCTCTCTCAGATGCTCAGAACTAGAATGTCTCTGTTATATAGCAACTCTTATGAGCATAAAGTGGAACAATTTTATTTATCATTGCTCATCAAATTATTTCATTTAATTGGGTGCAATTTTAATTTTTCTTCGTGTTTAAGACTAATATTTGTGGGGGCCGGAGAGATAGCATGGAGGTAAGGCGTTTGCCTTTCATTGCAGGGAGGTCATCGATTCGAATCCCGGCGCCCCATATGGTCCCCTGTGCCTGCCAGGAGCAATTTCTGAGCCTGGAGCCAGGAATAACCCCTGAGCACTGCCGGGTGTGACCCAAAAAAAAAAAAAAACCACACACACAAAAAAAAGACTAATATTTGTAAAATCAAATAAAATAATAATGGTGCTCTAAGTTATGCTTCTCTGTACTTTCATATTTCACCCTGAGGTGTATAGAGTGAAAAGACCTCCAAACCCAAAAGGCCCTTTTCCCAGTAGTGCAAAGGAGTAAGGTATAAACTTTCCAAGCCATCTTTACTTTATACAGATCATACATTAAAGAAAATAAATGCAATTGAGAATGCCTAATGGAACTGTCTGGCATATGCTACAGAAGGGTACTTAAATATAGTCTGATAAAAAATTAAAACCAATTTATCAAAATGGCAAAACCTTTGGTAATTTGGAATACTCTTAAAGTCCATTTAAAGTGCAATAGTCAGTAATTTATTCCATTGTGGAGATTTGAAGTAATCAGCATTTAGTACAATTTATAGCTCATTCTTAATTTTTCTATTATTTACTTTAGCAAATGGGAGTAGCCCAACAGTGCAAAACAAGTATAGATTATTATTTCATGGATCTGTGGAATAGATTCAGTGTAGAAAACAAATTGTCAGTTTATTTTTTTTCCACCAAAATAGAGTTTAAAGTTATTTTTTGTGAGTTTTTAGAAGAGTGACTCTTAAAGTTTTGTATCTCAGAGAACCAAACAGGGAACTTATTAAAAATGCAAATTTCTGGCTTCTAGCCCCAGGGAATCTGATCAGAACATTTGGATAAGGGCCAAGTAATCTGCACTCAATTTTAACAATCATCCCTAAATGCGTCTGTTCCTAGGATACATATTGAAAATTACTCATTGAAGTGGAAGATTCTGTGCTTTTGTACACAATGTCATTTTATATACGACCTACTGATTAGTATAATAGGCATAGTTATCTTAATATTCATTAAGGTGTTGATTTATTCAACTTTTGTTTTGTTTATGTTTTTGGGCTACACTTGGCAGTACTCAGAGTTTATTATTGGCTTTAAGGTTAGGGATTACACCCATTGGTGCTCAAGGGATTATATGGGGTGCTGGGATTAAAGCTAGGTCAATTGAATGCAAATGACTTGCCCTCTGTACTATCACTCTAGTCATCATACATGATTTTTTGAAGATTGTGTTTGAGAAGATCCGTTTTGTACTAATGATGAAGTGTGTCACATAGGCCAAATCAAATTCATGAAAATAATTATTTATTCATTTCTTTATTGATTTGTGGCCACACCTGGATGTGTTCTGTGCATATATAGTTCAGTGTATATGGGGTGACAGGAATCAGACCTGGGTTGGCCATGTGTAAGGCAAACAACTTACCTTCTGTACTACTGCTCTGGCCCCTAATAAAGTTCATTTTAAAAACTGTCACTCAAAACTATGAATGTTTAATTGTGTTAGGTATATTTGCTTCTTTGAGATAACACAAGTTATTAAAAATGCATATATTTAAGCATTGTAACAGACAAAAAGTAGACATAATAAGTGTTAGTATTCAAATACACTGCAAATAAACTGGAAAGATTAGGTTAATTCATTGAAATATATTCTTTGATATTTAACATACTCCCTTAAGGGGTAGAGAGTTCAGGAGATAAGAAAGACTTTTGCTTTGCCTCTAGTTGACCTTTGTGTGAATCTCTATCAAGGCATTTGGTTTTCCATGTACCTCGAGGGCTCACTTCTGTGCACAGAACCATAAATGACCTCTAAGTATTGCTGGATATGGTCATCAAAGTAGAAGCAAAAACAACAAGACAAAACAAAACGAACCACAAATGGCAAAAATATCCTAAGGAAGATAGCTTGAATGTGCTCATACACTACTGATGTCTCATTCAGACTATTGCTTGCTCATGACTATGAAGCAAAAATTCACCTGACTTGGATTGAATATATTCATTATTTTAAGTGATGAATCATTATTTAAATGATATCACTATTTTTTATATAAAGGCATTCGAGTTGGTGCCATTAAAAAATAATGAATTGTCTAGTGAAGGAAATGGCAGAGTTTAGGACAAGTGAGCCACCTGAAGACAGTTACCCAAGATACTGAGAGATTTCCTCAAACAGAAAAAATTGCATCTGAAGAAATAGATACAGTTTTAGATTTGTGATGAGAATCTCAGACGAAATGGCAAACAGTTTTGTCTATAGTATTATATGTTCCAGAGAGTGTAATGGATGATAGGCCAACATTATAGACAAAAATGAAAGACCATGTATGTGTTACCAAGGTTTAAAGTCTCAAATTAAAGTTTTCATGTCCTGCTCAGGGCTAATTTCTGCAGAGAAAAGACAGGACACACTGAAGAAAAGGAGTAGCAGACTGGTTCTAAGGAATTCATGGCCCAAAGCATTCCTGGTTCCTGAAGATGATACTAGGACAGCAGAGAATTTTCAGTTTTTCTCATTTGTTAGCTGAATTTTTTTTGTTTCGTTTTTTATTTTGTTTTGTTTGTTTGTTTTTTCTTTCTTTTTTTGGTCACATCCAGCAGCACTCAGGAGTTACTCCAGGCTCTATGCTCAAAAATCACCCCTGACTGGAACCCTTCCTTCTGGATGTAAGGCAAACGCCCTACTTCTATGCTATCTCTCTGGCCCCTATCATCTGAATTTTAAGAACATAGAGCAAAAACACACACAAAAACACACACACATCAGTTAGGAACTAGTTCTATATCTTCTATCTAAGCAAACACCATTAAATCAGACTGATTATTTATTGTTTGTAAAAGTGAATCATTTCAAATCTTAAAATGACAGCAATGCAGATTTCTGGAGAAGCTCACTGTCAATGAATAACAATGCCTACAATGTAATTAGGCTCTTTACATTTGCCATATTTAGGAAGTTCTGGTTTTCATAAAAGAGGAGAAAGAAATACATTATTGTGGTTAGTAAGGAAAGAAAAATTTGTATTTAACAAAGAGTTAGCCTGTGGAATCTGTAGGAAACTGTTCAAAGCCCATGAATGGAATGAATGATGAATTTTGGATGAATTGAAGAATTTTGGATGAATTGATTTGCATTCTTTCCTGAGAGTTCTCAGTGTTTTGAACTCAATTAGGTCAAGATGTCAGCTGTCACACTTCAGCACTTTAAAACAGAGAAACCATTAGAATGATATCTGCATGGTAGGATGGTTCAGCTATCTTATAGGAATTCAAAATTGAAGTGAAACTTTTTCTATCAGGGTGAATATGTCCACCCATCTAATAACCATTGCAGTTCGGCAATTGTCAGATAATGAAAAGGTGCCTAGGATCACCTTTGGAATTTCTGCCTGACACTTTCAAATCAGGTCTGCTTATTTGGTGCATTCAGACAATAATTTTTAAATGACAAACAGTTTTGAAAGTAGTTTTAGGTATAGATGAGGTATAAAAATTTCTTCAGCTTACCTGGATATGTCTACATTGAACATAAAGGTCAAAATTTAAGTTTCTTAAATTTTTATTTATTTATTTATTTATTTATTTATTTATTTATTTATTGAATTTGGTTTTGGGGCCACACCTGATAGTGCTCAGGGATTACTCCTGGCTCTGTGCTCAGAAATCACTCCTGCCAGGCTTGGGGATCATATGAGATCTTTCCCGGGTCTACTTCTTGCAAGGCAAAAGCCCTACCACTGTGCTATCTCTCCTGCCCAAGTTTCTTAATTTTAAAGGAAGTTGAATGAAGACACTTCATGCTCTGATTTGCATACTGAGCTACAACTGTGATTCAAGGGCTGTTAGAACTTTCCTTTCTTTGTATCTATAATGAAAGTTATGGTTCTTCTGCATTCTAAAAAAAAATCACAAGAAATTACAAATTAGAGCTTTATGCTGATTGCAAACACAAGTTCTTTTTGTCAAAAGGATCATCCCTTAAATGTACCTTAAATGTAATCTGATGTTTATACTCTGCAACAGATTAAACATCATACCAACAATTTACTGATGGATTTATGTTTTAGTGTTATTTTGATACCTATACATTTTTTTATATTTGTACTTACTAACACTGTTTATATTATTACTTAGAAGGTCTTGTAATGTAAAATCAATTCAATTTAAAATTGTTTATTATATTTTAGTTTTTGTTTTGTTTTGTTTTGTTTTTGGCCACCCCTGGCGGTGCTCAGGGGTTACTCCTGGCTCTGTGCTCAGAAATGGCTCCTGGCAGGCACAGGGGATAATATGGGAGCTAGAATTCAAACCAGCATTGGTCCTGGGTTGGCTGTTTGCAAGGCAAATGCCCTACCGCTGTGCTATCTCCATGGCCCCAATTATATCTTAGTTTAAAATGCCTGGTCACCTACTTGTTTTATTTTTCACTTTCCCGTTATCATGAAAAATCAGAAATGATAAACCTAGACACTCACAAATCTCTACATCTGCATGTATATATGTTTATATCTACATTAATATATTGTCATAAAAGTAAGGAGTTTAAACATTGTATTTAATAAATAGAGTTCTATTTGTTGAATGTTACAAGAGTTACAAAAGGAGGCACACACCCATCAATTTATTCTTTCAAAACTATTTATTCAACCAATCATTGTTAAATTATAAAGAGACAGTATGATAGTCTCTTTTCTGTAGAATATTGTAAAAATGTTAAAGATCTGAGCACCAAAATATATGCAAACTAATGCTTCTAACTCTATTTGTCAAGTAATTTTGGTGAGTAAAATAAACAGTGGGAAAGAAAGTAAAGAAAGAAAAATAAGTAGTAAGAGCTCTAAACAGATGTTCAACACAGCGGGAGATAGCATTGTAGACCTGGGATCCAACTTGTAAAAAGAAAGTGTGTGGTAGCTTTCATTTTGAAAAGAACTTCAGAAGGGAAAAGATTATACTTTGTGGCAAATACATTACTGCGACACCTAATTAATGCTTGAGCATTTTGATTGTGAAAACAAAAAGAAGAATTTGGGGTTAGGAAATACATTAACAAATGACATGTCTGGGAGTAATAACTGTCCAGACACTTTTGGTTGTTTGTTTGTATAGGGACTTATAAAACTCTGAAGTTTTAAGTTGTTGAATTTTTTATTAGTATATCTTGTGCAGGAAATTATTTACATTGGACTCTCCTCCTTTCACCACATTTCAGAAAACCATCTACTTATAAGGTTATAGTAATATATACATAGAAAATGGGTTACTAGAAAATTTATTTCTGAGATATCTTCACTTTTAATTAAAATCAACATCATTGGTGTAAAACCCAGAAGAATAAAATAGAATTAATTTTTATAATAAACATGCTTAAAGATTTTCAAGCCCCTTGGGGATTAATATTCTAACAATAATTGAAGCCAACTCAATCTATAGACTAAAAAGGGATGACTAGCATGTAGATAGCTGGGGAGAATTTTGAACCAGTAAGGGAAAGAAGAGTACACTCATTTATTCGGTAATAGCACTGATTAGACTTCCATTCAGAGTGTAGAATTTGTACTCATACAGAAGTGCAATTCCAGGTCATTAGACAAGTTGAATTCCAGGAGGTGTTTTGCAAGAATTAAGTCACATGTAAGCTGGGTCAAAAAGCAGGAGGTTGCTGTCTAGGTAAAAAGTGTGGCAAAATAAGGTCTATGAAAGCAAATTAAGAGTCAGCAGCTCAGTTCTCAGAGGAGAAAGTCCAGAGAACAGGCCAAAAAATGCTTTCTAAGTTGGACCATGGGGATAAAATGATAATTTGTCAAACTGCTCACTAGGTGGAAAAAAAATAGAGAAGGGAATTTGCTAGCCAAGGTCATGGAACTTATATAGGGTGTTACTAGGCCAAGACACAGACATTCTGGGTGACCCAATACTCTGAGATTTTTTCCAGTGATATTGGAAAAAACTTTGCGATGAAATTAGTCCTTCCCATTTTGTTGTGTTTTATTTAAAGTACATTATTTCTTTCTGTTATATATTTCTAGCATTTACTTATTAGCTTGTTTATCATGTTTTCTCCTCTGATTGTTAGCCTTATGCTGGTCACCACTTAAATCTAAACTAAGTACAATACCAGATACATTATAGTACTCCAACTCATTAACTGAATAGACTAATCAAAGAAAGAAATGATGGATCAGAGATATTGCTTGGGAAGCTGGACTATAAGCTTTGTGTTTGGGAGTCTTGGGCTCTATACCAAGCACTGCATACTCCTGAGTAACAACACTTTTGGGGACTGACCTCTCTGAATGCTGCTCAATTGCGTGTGTCCTATCTACCCGCCCCCCCAAAAAAGAAATAGAAATTTAGTCATAATTATCTTGAGATATCATCATTGTTGTATTGTTTATAAATGTTGATATAAATAAATTTTAATATAGATTTAACTGCATGTGCCTTTGACCCCCTCAGATATCTCTCTGGTCCCTGCCTTACTATTTTAGGATGTTAATCTCTCTCCTCCCCAAAAAGAATTGGGGTCAGGTTTATAGTTAAGAAAAAATTGACTGTCCCACACTGTTTGACACTGTAAGATATAAATTACAGGACAGAGGCATTTTCTGATTCATTCCCTGTGTAGACCTCAGTGACATGGACTATAACAAAAATATTCAGATAAATGAAGAAGAAGCTAATAGGGTACTTCCTTGTGTATCTATAATTTGATAAGGTTCAAAACCCATTCCTGTGTACTAACCTGCAGACTCATTTTTAGGAAATATTATCAAAGTGCATTTCAAAGTGAGGTAATATCATTACCTAGTTATGACATTATAAAACTTAACAGATATACATAATTGAAGGGTCTCAATTTTATTCCTTTTTTATCTAAAACTTTAGGCACTTGGTAGAAGATTATTTCAATCTGGTAATTTTCATTCACTAAATCTGAGAGATTTTCTGTTTTTTCGTATTAAAATTCTGTTATCAGATATAGATATTGTGCTTAACTTTTTGTATTGGGCATTAAAAAAATTTTTTTTGAGTCACTCAGTGGAACTCAGGGCTTACTCCTGATTCCATGCTCAGAATTTGCTCCTGACAGGTTGAAGGAATCATATAGAATGTGGGGGATTGAATTTGGGTTGGCCATATGCAAGGCAAATACCCTACCTGCAAGCTATTTCCTTATTTGCTTAATTTTTATTTTCTATAGATTATCCCTTTGTAGATTTGATTTCCTTTTTGTTCTTCTTCTTGTTGTTGTTTATTTTGGGCCACACCTGGTGATGCTCAGGAGTTACTCCTGGCTATGCGCTCAGAAATCACTCCTGACTTGGGATGCCGGGGAATTGAACTATTGCCTATCCTAGGTCAGCTGGGTACAAGGCATACAAGCTTACGCTGTGCTACCGCATTCTTTCTTGAGGTTTTTATTTTTTCTTTAGGCTATTCTAACTTTATGCTCTAATACTTATTTCTTGATTCACAAATGTACCTTCTTAAGCATTTTGGGTTTATTCCATGAGATCAATACCTCTCTCTTTTCTTATCTAGGGCGATAACCACATGTTTTTCTGTTCCCAGAATTTGTTTTGGTTCTTTTCTCATTTTAATTTTAGAACTTTCAGTTCTTTGGTTTTGCTTTTAATTAAGAATAAGGTCCTATAATTGAATAGGAAGTTCTGTGGGTGTTGGCTATATTTCTGCTCTACTGAATCTCATGTAGCTTCTGTGTTTGGATTCCCAAATGTCTATACTCCTGCTGGGGTTTTCTATGAGACAGTACATTCGCTTCTGTGTCTACCTAAAGAAAACTAACATGCTATCAGAGTTCTTCAATTTGCTTGGAAAAAAAGAGAAAGACTCATTGTCCATATTTCATTAAAAGAAGTTTAAATAAGTCCCATTTACCTTCACATATGGTATTTTATAGTGCACTGCACCTCACATGTGCAGATATATTAGAACTGGGCTAGTCATCTGAATATACTCAAAGTAACTGGGAACTAAGCTATGGAGCTAATTGTTACTTATGTACTTTTGTTTTGTTTTGCCCAAGTTTTGCCTGCAGTGCTCAGGAGTTCCAGGGACTTCTTTGGACCCTCAGTGCCAGGGATTTCAACTGCCTTATTTCCCAATTTTCTCAAGACCCAATTTAGCTTTTTAATTTTATTCTATTTTTTTTTGTTTTGTTTTGTTTTGTTTTGTTTGTTTTTGGGGGCCACACCTGGTGATACTCAGGTGTTACTCCTGGTTATGTGCTCAGAAATTACTCCTGGCTAGGGGAACTATATGGGTCGCCGGGAGGTGGGGGGATCCAACTGTGGTTCATTCATAGCTAGCGCCTGCAAGGCAGACGACTTACCACTCTGTGCCACCACTCCACACCCCCATGTAGCTTTTTAACTACTCTTTCTTATATCTTTAAATTTTTCCTTGTAAATTTTGGGTCTTCTTTTAGACCAGAGAGGCCAACTAAATTAATAAATTTATGAGTCTGAAACTATCATCGCCATGGGGCTGAAGCCATGGCACAGCAGTAAGATGTTTGCCTTGTACACAGCTAACCTAGGACAGACTGTGATTCAATCCCTGGCGTCCCATATGGTACCCCCAAGCCAGGAGCAATTTCTGAGCACATAGCCAGGAGTAACCCCTGAGCATCACCAGGTGTGGCCCAAAAACAAACAAACAAACAAAAAACAAAACAAGCAAAAAGAAACTATCACCTCCAATTTTCTAAACCAGGGGTCTCAAACTTGCGACCCGTGGGCCGTTTACAGCCCTCCGTACAACGTTTTGTGGCAAATATCGCTGTATTTGTGATTATTCGCTTACTGAATAATCGTAATAAAAATCGCATTAGTAAGAAAATTCACATTAAACATTTGCATACCCTGAGCAGTTCCGTTCGGGGTATGCAAATGTTTAGTGCGATTTTTTCGATAATTTTTGTTACTAATGAAATTTTTTATTGTGAATATTCGGTAAGCGAATAATCGCAAATACTTTGCGCCTAGCGCAGATGTCATTTCTGCTGCTCCTGCCCACTGTCCCTTGCATTATCGGAGGCCTAAGGGATAGAAGGGAGAGAAGTTTATTACAGAATTAGATTTTGTCATACCTTCATCATGACTTCAAAGCCTGCAGTGAAGAGAAAGATTGATGACGAGCACAGACAATTTCAGGAAAAGTGGGAGATGCAGTTGAGCACAGGGGCATCCCCACATGTCTTATTTGCTCAGAGAACTTTGCAGTGCACAAGGAATACAACTTGAAACGCCATTATTCAACTAAACATGCTGAGGAATGTGCAAAATATCAAAGAAACGAGAGAGCCAAGTGGGTTGCCAGTCTTAAAGCATGTCTAATGAGGCAACAAGATTTCTTCAAGAAAGCAACCAAAGAGAATGTTGCATCAATCAAAGCTAGTTACATGGTTAGTGAGATGATTGCTAAGGCAGGGAAACCATTCACAGAAGGAGAGTTAGTTAAAAAAATGCATGTTACAGGCTGCAAGTATCATCTGTCCAGAAAAGAAACGTCAGTTTAGCAAAATCAGCCTTTCTGCCAGCACTGTGGCAGAGCGCACTTCTGACATGTCAAGTGACATTTATCATCAACTATGTGAGAAAGCCAAATGTTTTGATGTATACTCAGTTGCTCTTGACTAGGGCACAGCTATAACAGACACTGCACAGCTCACAATTTTTGTCTGTGGTGTTGATTGCAATTTTGAATTGACAGAGGAGCTGCTCACAATATTCCAATGCATGGCCAGACCACCGCTAATGAGATATTTCAGCATTTGTGTGATGCTATTGAGAATGCAGGTTTGCCATGGAAGAGGTTTTTTGGAATAATAACCCATGGAGTGCCATCGATGAAATGGAGGAAAAATGGACTGGTGGCACTTGTTCAAAGAAAACTTGAAGAAGAGGGTATAGAGAAGGCCATTGATCTTCACTACATTATCCATCAGCAAGACCTTTGCAGTAAATGCCTGCTGTGTGACAATGTGATGTCTGTTCTTGTGAAATGCATCAACCAGGGCCTTCAAGGTGGCGCTAGAGGTAAGGTGTCTGCCTTGCAAGCACTAGCCAAGGAAGGACTGCGGTTCAATCCCCTGGTGTCCCATATAGTCCCCCCAAGCCAGGGGTGATTTCTGAGCGCTTAGCCAGGAGTAACCCCTGAGCGTAAAATGGGTGTGACCCGAAAAACCAAAAAAGAGAGAGAGAGAGAGAGAGAGAGAGAGAGAGAGAGAGAGAGAGAGAGAGAGAGAGAGAGAGAGAGAGAGAAATGCATCAACCAAATCAGATCCTTGGGCTTAAAGCAGAGGTGGTTCCGAGCATTGTTAGAGGAAATGAAGTCAGTATATGGAGATGTGCTCTATTTCACTAAGATACGTTGGCTCAGCAGGGGAAATGTCCTGAAAAGATTTTTGAGTTGAGAGAAAAAGTGAAAGGCTTCATGTAGAAGGATGGGAATGCTCTTTCTGAGTTGAGTAATCACAAATGGCTCATGGACTTAGCTTTTCTTGTTGACATCACACATAAGCTGATTGTACTAAACAAGATGTTACAAGGCCTGGGGCAGCTTATCAGTGCTGCCTATGACAACATGAGAGAATTCTCCACAAAACTTGTGTTATGGAAATCCCAGCTCTCTCAGACAAACCTTTGCCATTTCCCAGCATGCAAGGAACTTGTGGATGCAGGCATACCAATCAGTGGTGAGAAATATGTTGATGCTATTTTTAAGCTAGAGAAGAAATTTGATCACAGATTTGCAAACTTTAAAAAGCACAAAGCCACTTTCCAAATTTTTGTGGACCCCTTTTCCTTTGATGTGCAAGATGCCCCTCCTGTGCTTCAAATGGAGCTCATTGACCTGCAATGCAACTCTGATCTCAAAGCCAAGTTCAGGAAGATTAGTGGAAAAGCAGACATGCATGGGCAATTTTTGAGAGAATTGCCCCCCAGCTTCCCTGATTTTTCTGAATGTTCAAACGCACCATGTGCCTTTTTGGGAGCACATATTTGTGTGAAAAGTTATTCTCCACATTGAACTTCAATAAATCAAAGTACAGATCTAGATTTAATGATGATCATCTTCAAGCCATACTGAGGGTCTTAACTGCTTCCTCTCTAAAGCCAAATGTGGTTCAGATTTGTGAGAAGAAGCGCTGTCAAGTCTCTGACAGCAAGGAACAGGCAAAAGATGCCATGTTCAGAAGAACTGTTCATGATCTTCACTCAATGTTCTATTCATGTTCAGAAGAAATACTTAAAACTGTTAATAATGATCTTTGAGGAATTTTTTTTGTGAAATCCCTTATTCAGCCCTGCCTCACCCCAACTTTGCCTCCTGCGGCCCACAGGTAAATTGAGTTTGGGACCCCTGTTCTACACCATTCCTACTATGACTGTTTGTTTTGCCACAGGATTCTAGATGTACACTAATGTTTCAAAAATTATTTTGTTCTTCTTCAATCCAATTTTATGAGTTTGAATTTTGAGAGGAATGAGAATAGAGATGCTTTGATCCCCCAAATTAAAACTCATAGGCCTGCTAGCCAATTTTGAAAGAAATATTTGCCATTATTATAAACATTTTTTTAGGAATGATAGTGATTTCTTGATTAGTATTAATGATTCTATCATTGAGTATTTTGTAACATTTCTATTTATGCTAAAGATAACCAGATTCTATTAGAAAAGTTCAATTAAGAAGTAAAATAGCATATTTCCATATTTCTAATGGATACTGAGTCAGAGTAGTGAAAATTGCATGGTCTTTCTGCCTACCATAATATTATCTAATGCCATACTCCCCAAAAAAGTAGGTAGTTGTGAAGATAAAGAGTGCTGTAAATATAAATAGTTTTAGTTTTGAATGGTAGGATACCTTAATGACTAGACAGTTTTGGTAATACATGTTCAAAGTTTTTGTTGTTATCTCTTTCTACTTTATGCAGATCCCTCACATCTATCATTATAATAAAACACTAAGTGCCCATTTGATACCATACAAACTATAACACTAAAATCATTTTATTATTATTTGTCAAATAATTTCTACATTTTTTTTCTTTTTGAGCTACACCCATTGATGCTCAGGAATTACTCCTGGATATACACTCAGAAATCGCTCCTGGCTTGGGGGGACCATATGGGACGCCAGGGAACCAAACCGTAGTTTATCCGAGGCTAGCTCGAGCAAGGCAGAAGCCTTATCTCTAGCACCACTGTGCTGGCCCCAGATAATTTCTACATTTTAAAATTAAATCAAATTTGAAAGGCATTGAAACTGTTTTAGTGATATTTCAGAGAATCATCTTATTTCTAGATAAAATTAAAAGGGATTTTATCATTTACTTGAATAATTTCCTGGGAGATTTTTATACACAGAATTATTATGTTCATTTTACAGTATTTCTTTTCTTTTTTTTTTTTGGAGGGGGTGGGATGACAAGATTGGTCCACAACCAATGGTGCTCAGAGACTAAACACTGCTCTCTTTCCATGAGTGACACTTGGCAGTGTTCAGGGAACCATATATGGTGTCAGGGAATGAACCGGGATCAATTGCATTGACAACAAATACTTTATACTCTATACTATATCTTTGGTGTATTTCTATTTTTTATTTATTTATTTTATTTTATGTTTTCTATTTTTTATGCACAATTCTGTGTATAAATGTTTTGCATATTCATGGTGTATGGTAATTATATACCCAACATTGTGCAAAGTATGAATTATCTATTTGTCCAAAACCACAAACCAAAAATACCTTTTAATGGAAGTCATCTTTAAAATTAAATTTTATTTTATTTTATAATTATATTTATTTATTATTTTATTAAATTTATTTAATATAGTTAAATTTAACATTTAAAATTAAAATGTAATTTAGAACATACTAAAATACTTTCTTAAACAATCAGTATCAGTAACATTCAAATTTCACACACACACGCACACACACACACACACACACACAAAAGAAAGTAAAAAGGGACCAAGTGATAGTATACTAGGTAAAGTGTTTGCTTTGCATATGTCTGATCCAGGTTTAATCCTCTGGCACCCCATTTGGACCCCGGAGGTCCCCATCAGGAATGATTCTTGAGCACAGAGTCAGGAATAAGACCAAAACAAAGCCAAGTGTGACCCTAAAAGAAACAAAAGGAAAGAGAAAGAGAAAGAGAAAAACAGTGAGAAAAGGAAGATAAAGGAAAGAAAGAGAAAGAAAAAAGAAAGGAAAGAACATGAAATAAAACATCCACATGCACAGTAAAAGAAATATGTTTCTAATAACTACACAATCTAATAGTTCCTGGACAGGTCAGTGGCAGCAGTGAAGATTTTTTCCAAGCTTGGATACTGCTCCACATTTTGCACCTGCTCCTGAGGTAAGCCAGACTGGCAGGAAGAGAAACTAGGCCTGACTCCAAAGTGTTCGTTCTTAGCCAATCACTAGAACTCAAACCCTAAGGGTGAACTTAACCACAGATGAATATTAGATGCTCACCCCTGTGTTAAAAAAAGGTTTTATAAAAACAGTGACTAGTTCAGGGCAAGCATGCATGGGAAGAATGATGATTTATTGGTTTCTAGAAACTATAAATCTGGAACTTGATTAGCATTGTCTGCTGACCTTGAATTCCCTTCTTAAGTGTATGCTTGTAATTCTGAAAGCAGCCCCAGAAAGCTGGAAAACTACTTGATAACTATCAATTAATAAAACAGTTGTCTAAAAGTTACAGTAGACCAAAGTGTGAGACAGGTGATCCCCTTCAATATTCTAAGGAAGAGACCAGGTTTTCATTATTCATATGGAAGCCACAGCCTCATACCCTAATCCCGGGGGATTGGGGAAGGCAGATCTGGAAGCAACACTGACACAGGAAATAATCCACACAAGTCAGGGAGATAAAACAGGTTCAGGAACTTCCTCCATAAGTTCTCTGCCAGCAGGCAAAAGGCACCAATGGGCAGACAGGGAAGTTGTGAAACCAAAACTGGGAAAAATCTCTGAACTGAGGTCTTTATTGGGAAGAGTAGGACCACCTCCATGAGTGAGAAAAGGCAGAGGTAGGGAGCCAATCCAGAGGGTCTTCTCACCCAGGAGGGACAACCACATGCAAAGAAGAAATATCCTGATTAGAGTGAGAACTGGTTACTCCAACACATAATATTGAACACAGTTAAGGAATGTTAACTGTCCATGTAAGTGCACGAGCTTATGTGTATGCACACACCCACACATGGACTGTCTTATGTCTCACATGTGTGTGGATTCTATAACAGATGTTACGTTTTTGAGGTCATGGTGCAATTAAATATAAATAAAGTCATTTTGTTTCTAAAATAGTTCAGTGATTCTGTTTGTAGCAATAGCTAGTTACTATAAGTAAAATAAGAGTGCACCAGTGATATTTTAGCTTTTTCACTCTTATGCTAATGAAATTAGGGTTAAACTAATGGAGAAAATCTCAGTCTCTTATTTAGACGGAAGTCATCACAATGTGTAGTGAAAACTATATACATATATATAATTTTTTTAAAATTTTTTTTGGCTAGTAGTCTTTCAAGTGGTGCTCATAGGGCTTGTGGTCCTCCAGAAAATTCTGTCGTCAGCGCATGAAGTTTAGTTTGAAAGGCAGAGGCAAATGTGGACGCTGCTTGAACACTACAATGCCAGAGACCTCCAGGATCAATGTAACAGTGCTTGTAGACTGAATCACAGGTCTGAATCACACAATGGCTAACAGGTCAACCAATGCTGGGATTTAAACTCCATTAGCATGTGCCTTAGTTCTATACTTTTTCCTTACCTCTATAAACCTGCTTCTTGTTCCTGTTTTCAAGGGTGAAAGAGAGTTGGGATATACCCATCAGTGCTTAGGGACTATCCATCCATGTAGCTTCAGGAGCAACCCCTGATAGTATCTGTGGGGCCATATGAATGCTCAAAATTTGAATTTGATTTGGTCACATGTAAGGCAAACTCCTGAAACCTTGTACAATCTCTATGGCCTTAAACCTGCTCTTTAAACAGAGTTGATGAAATCTTCATATACAGTGTAATTTTTCAGTATTACCTGGATGTCATATTTCCATAATTAAGTAGAAAGTGAGGATACAATACATTGACATAATGCAAACACTAACAGCAAAGATAAACTTGATGACTGTGAAGTTTTCTTTTCTATCTCATTTGCCTGTAAATTTGTGTATTCCTCTCCTTTGTGCCTTCCAACACACTTTTTTAATTTCCATCTTTTCCATCCCTTATCCTGATCCACCACCTCTTCTTAATAATAATAATAATAATAATAATAACATTATTATTATAAATTGTACTACGAAGGGCATCTCAAGGAAATTATATCCTACGGCCTTTCATAAGTTAACTCAAACTTTTCCTTAGCCAAAAAGAGCTTTATGCTAAATTTATGTTCCCAGACACAGAAACTATTTTTCTCTGTCCTCTTCATGAGACATTTAAACAAGTGGGCAACAGGTGCTGCATGCTTGGAACACTATGCTCCAAATATTCTCATTAAGAGACAGTTCACTTGGGGGAAAGCATTTCTTTTCTGAGGCTTAGGGACTACCACCTGTGCTTGGTCAATCAGTGGCAGGATACACACTTGGCGATTCAAAGGAATTTTATTCAGCTATGGATAAAACTCTTTCTCCAAATACTTGTAGGATCATCAATGAATTATTTTTCCCCTATCAATTGGACAGCCATACAATTTTCTGGATAAAGATACATTAGCTATATTTTAGATTAAGGAATACATCAAAATTGAACAGTGTATTTAACCAATGAGTTCTTTTCACTTATAAAATAAGTTTTTCATATAAAATTTGATAGACAATAATAATTTAGATAAAAATAAACTCATATTTGGATTAAAATAATGATATAATCATTAATGATTTGAGGTTAGTATATATACATATTTATTTATATATTTGATATATATTTATACATATTACATTTATAACATAAAATATTATATTTATAAATATTTTAATATTATAAATATAATAACTTATAACATTATGATATATAATGTAATTATTATAAATATGTATAAATATATTTATTATATTTTACTTATAAAATATTATATTTTATAATGTTTAAAGATATTTAAACTCATTCCATATACTCTGGGTTATGTACAAATGTATATGCATATTACTACCTATCGAATTAGATACATCTCATAGGCTTTGCTTAATAAAGATGGTTACCAGAATTAGAAAATAAGAAAAAGCCCAAAATACAGTATTTTAATAACATGTTACTAACATTTATAAACTTATAATAACTATGTTACTTTGCAATTTGATCAGTATGATATAGCTTTGAAAGGAAAAATAAAATATAAGTTTCTAAAGGAGGATTAACTCCATCAGGTCCTTATGATATACATTTTTTATCTTATCATCTGAAAGTAATGGCAAGACCTAATATGCATGACTATAGAGAACGTATTTCTAACTGATCCAGGTTCAGCTGGACTATGATCTAAGCCAGCATTTGATAAATTTTGTAAGCATGACAGGATGCATTTCTATTCTATGCTTGAATTTCACCACACTCTTTTAAAACTTAATATGTGCAAATCACTAACTTTAAAAGCCAAATGCTGCTCTTTAGCTACTTATAAAAGAAATTATTGTGCATGAATGTAACTAGAATAAATTCTGTGATTTTGTGCTTTGTTATTTATATCAAAGATTGTCTTTTAATTCTATTCAACAGCCAAAACAAAGTTTTTAAATGAACATAATTGGGGAAAAATTAAACAATGTGAGGACACTTATTATAGTGACAATAGGTCCATATATTTAATACTTGAGGTTTGTTAAAAGTGGCCACATCAGATCTGACTCTGTCTAGTACATTTAAATGTGAATTTCCAATTCACCTGGAAGAAACGTTCACTTAAAAAGTTCATTGCATATCAATTTAATGTATTTCCTTTAACATTTAGATGTTTTACTTTATTTATTCCATTTTGTCAGTTATATCATTATTTTTCTACTTGTTAGAGAAAAGAAAATCTAAGGATATGGGTATTTCTAATTTTTTACCATTTATTATAATATGGGTATTTTTAATTATTTTGTCATTCATTATGCCTTACATTTTTATTTTTCAAATATTATCTTGCATTTACCATGCTTATATATTTTTCTTATCAGATGGCTAATTAAGTCCAATGGACTTTAAAAGTTGTCCATATCCATTTCCTATCAAATCTGTTCAATCTTCTTGGGATTCTCTTCACTGTCATTAAACTTTTAGAAGGCTTGCTCTGTCATTGGTGTTTTATTTATGCTTTTCTTGTCTGACAAGTTCTTCCATTTGATGGTAGTTTCCTTCAACTCAATCTGGACTTCATGATTTAGTCCTGTACATGAATATCTTTTACAGCATTTATATGTACTATCTATTTAATTTTATCTTTCTTTAGTCATTGACTATCCCTCGTCACTATACAACCAAAGGGGAAATCTAGTCATTATTTTATTTATTAAACATCTGTTTTCTTTACTGTCATGTTACTGAAGTTCAAAATTCTTAGTGGCACCTAACAGTACCACCTCACTTGTGATTTAACTACCTGTTTTCTTAGTATAGTCAGTTAATTATTACTGTATTTTCCAGCATATAAGACATCTTTTCCTGTTAAAATATAAGGTTTGGGCTATATTTGCCATGTAAGACTATCTCTCTTTTAACACACACCAAATGGAAATTAAAAAACATAAGAAGAAAGAGTACAACCCTCAAAGGCTTACAGCATATATTTAATAAAGCTAGACTTTGGAGTGCCAACAATTATTTTACATTTGTCATTCGTAGTGAGTGACTGATTTTTAATTGTGATCTACATTGAGAGCAGGGAGAGGGGTCTTCTCCAAGAGCAGCTGGCTGGGATGCAGTGATTAATAGGCAGCTAGAGGAAGACAGAGTGCTTCTTCTGTGTCCCATAAAAGCTGAATAGAGGACTGAGCACCGGAAAGCAGCATATTAGTGATGACCCCCAGCGGCTGGATGGGATGCAGTGCTCAGTAACTCAGCTCCTCTGTGTGCCCTGAAAGATGAATCAGCACAAGCAAAGGACTGAGCACCAGAGAGCTGCATGCCAGTGATGACACCTGGCAGCTGGATGGGATGTAGCTTTCTGTATCTCAGTTCCTCTGTGTGCCCTTTAAAAATGAATCAGGACAAGCAGAGGACTGAGTGATGATGCCTGGCAGGTGGACGGGATGTGGCAGCAAGAGGAGGGTGGATCATTCATCCTTGAAGCTTGAGTAAGTTTCATCATGCCATATACTGGCATGTAAAATGACCCCTGACTTTTAAGAAGTTTTTCATAGGTTAAAAAGTCATCTTATATGCTGGAAAATATAGTATGTTTCTGATTCTGATTTTCTTATATTTTCTGTTGTTGTTGTTCATATTATTCATGTCCCTCTTGATAGATATTTGATTCACTTGTTTTTCTCTCTACTTCCCAACAGCTGACTCTGTGTGACTCTCTATTGGAAGGACCTTTCTCTATTATCTTGTCATCTGATCACAGAATCAATTTATCCATCTTCCTTTTTATTTCAGAGAAAGATATACCTTAACTTTCTCTTTCCCATAATCTAGAATTTTGGCCATCATTTCCCACTCTTTTTTTTTTGCAGAGATTTTATGTTTCTTTTTCGGAGCTGCTCCTTTAGAGTTTATTAATAAATATTTTTGTCACAATTTATTGTCGCTATTTTTCACTTTCAAAAATATTTTATTTTATCCTTAGTACTCAAACTACATTCTAGTTTATGTCCAGCTTGTGGTTAATATTCTTGGAGATAGTAAGATGGGTGATTGGGATATGGGAAAACCACATTTACTTGAATCTACTTTTTTTGTTTGTTTTTTTGGGCCACACAGGGGTTACTCCTGGCTCTGTGCTCAGAAATTGCTTTTGGATCAGGGGACCATATCGGATGCCAGGGATAGAACCTTCATCAGTCCTGGGTCAGCTGTGTGCAAAGAAAATGCCTATTGCTGGGCTACCACTCTTGCCCGTGGGTCTACTATTTTTAATTTCACAAAATCTTCATTATATCCTAGTTTTTATTTCACAATGGTACCAATAATTTTTCTCTTTACTAACAAAAAATTTCTATCACTAGATCCTATTTTGTTTCATATGATTTAATTTAATGAATTTAGGTGCTTTTTTTTATACCATAAATGATATAGTACTAATTTTTTCTGATTTCTATGTATATCTTTTCTCTCTTCATTCAACTCATTTATTTCATTTTAGTTTTTTCTTAATATATAAAAGAGTATTCTTCTTGATATCCACTTCTCTTCTTTATTAAATACTCCAATAGTCCTGTATTCATGTATACTTTGATCTTATGTTCAAAAATATAACTTCAGGCCTCTTCCACATTTCATTCATAATTTAGTATGACCTTTGCATTTTCAAATTGAATCACAATTACAAGTTTGTGACATAATCCATGGGTTTCAGGTATACAATGTTTCAAAACCAATCCCATCTTTGATGCCTACTTGTAAAATAAATTCCCATGCTGTATGTCCAACTCCGGGAAAGCTGGTCTGAAGCAGGGTCCCACAGATTAATAAACTAAGCCAGTCAGGAGAGAATCATGGAGTCAGTGGCTTCTTCCTTCATGGTCTTTCTGGGCCTGCCAACACTAAAATCTCTTTTTATTTACATATCAAAGGTATAGTGAAAAGGAGGAAAATGAGGAAGTTAGGAACACCTTTGATTTGAGTAAAACCAAGTTGTAAGTAAACAGATACAAAGAAACCAGGGAATATTTTTATTTTGGGTAAAACAAAGTATAAAATAATACCTACTGCCCTTCACGTATGTCACTAGCTTCCCTCTTACTTTATAGCCTACCTATATGGTAGGCATTTATTTTCTTTTAGGCATTTTACATTTTAAATGTATATTGCCTAGTTTATAAGTCATATTAATTTGTTCATGTTAAAAAGCCAAAGGTCAAAATTTAACATATTTACAAACTCTATCAATATTTGTACTCTGCTTTTCTATTCAGTGCTTCATAGGATTATGTACTCTTCTTTAGCCAATGTGGAATTCTTGTCATAATCTTTTCTTTGGCTTTTTTTTGTGTGCGTGTGTCTGTACCATTATTTTCCTTACCCAAGTCAAACTCTGACAAAAGGTTTAGCATGGCTGCAGGTACAAGTTAAGGTACATATCTTACACATTGCTAACCAGGTTTAATTAATAGCACCATAATGTAATTCCATATGGAAGCCTCCAAATATTCTTAGGTGCATCCCCGTGCCCCCTGAGCACTGTTCGAACATGCGGAGTTGGAGCATCATCATCCCCAGGTCCATGCATTGAGCTGCTTGCTAGCAGCTAAATATCACTGGAAAAAAGCTCCATGTTTTCTGGTATTGTTTGAGAATAACACAAATACAAGTTTTAAGAATTAATAATTCAGCTCTAGAAAAATGCTATCTGACAATTTTGAGTAAATTTTGTGTCCAAAGTTTAGGCCTCATTTTATCTTTTTCAGTTGTTCGTTTTTGAGCTATACCTAGTATCACTCTGGGGTTACTCCTGGCTCTGTGCTCAAAAATTATTCCTGATAGGCTTTGGGGGACCGTATAGATTCTGGGGTCAAACCTGGGTCAACTGCATGCAAGGAAAACACCTTCTCTGATTTGCTATTGCTTCGACCCTATGAAGTCCTATTTTAAGAAAATACGTTCTTCAGACTCCTTCTTAAAAATAATGTAATTACTCAATTATTGCAAAACTCTTTAATATGAAATAATCAATAAGGTTATCTGTAGACCTAGAGTAAAAGCCACTTTGATTTTAAGTAAAGAATTTATAGGAATGAGCTAAAAATCTGTAATTTTAGATGGAGATTTGTAATACAAAGTCCTATGTGAAAGAATTTAAGTAAAAGTGGCCTACAGAGGAAGAATGGGAAATAAATTGGGAAAGCAAGACATATGAGTAGAAAAATATCTGCCATTAATATGATTTCAGGTCAACTACCAGTCTAGTTTTTAACCTCTAAATGAGCTTTAAATATACATTACACCTTAGACATTGCTGTTTCTGATGCCAAAGGGCTGATATTTAATCTACTTGCAAGAACAGCCAGGCTTTGTCTATCTTACGTGCAAAGGGAATAGTGATAAAAATGTTTTTAAAAATCTAGATACTTTCAATTCTGCTTCAGCAACCAAAGGCAACTCCTCTGAGAAAGTTGCAGGTGTGAGTGGTTATAATAACATTACCAACTTGGGAATATGCTTACAGAACTGGCAGCAGAGAGGAAAGGAACATCAATAGTATCTAATACACCTGGTTTTAGAGAATCACATTGGGAGCTAATAATTACAGAGCCTGGTCTTTTCATTGCCAATAGCAATAATAGAAAGAACATCAAAAGAACAGAGAAATGACAACTTTCAACAATTACTTTGTATGGAATTAGAGAGTCTCTGACCTCAAGTGGTTAGGCCTAGTTCCTCTGTGAGCAATTTTATATACTAGGATCTGGACCACTGAGTCCCCTAAAGAGAAATAACCACTGATCATTCACTGTGAGGTGCCCAACAGAACAAAAATCTTCTAGGCAACATCAAATGTTGAGAAAAAAATATGGGAATGAGATGAACAGATTTGAGAAGGATGTCCAGCCAGAGTAGCTTCAAAATGGAATTAAAAAAAAAAAACTTAGAAATACCATTAAAAAAAGAGTGAATCTCTAAAATCAATTAAAGATTGGATAAAACTCCTTTCAAATACTGGTGAGAATCAAGGATCCTCAGGTCTATGCTCTCCATCAGCTTTTGGTTGTTCATACTAGTATAAGCCAGAAGATGTACAATTGTAGTGCATCTCCTCTGGGCTTCAGGGTCCATCTGATGTCCCACTTCAGATTAACGCTTTTCTACCTTCTCTTAGTCTCAATACCTTCTTATTTTATGCTTTACAAATAGTCAAATTATTTTATTACAGAATTAGTGGCACTGTTAGTGACTTCTTTCAGTGTCTGTTAAAAAGCAGACTTTCAAGATAAGAATTATTATTCATTTCTGCATATGTTAAAATGCAGATTCATCAATATTAGTTGAAAGAGTAAAGTATCTAGAACAATGTTTTTCATCCTTGAAAGGTTGAAGGGATAAAACATTATTAAGATTCTGAGGCAAACTATGAAACCTCTCCTCAAATTATGCAAAAATAAACAATATTAAATACTTTATCCAAAAAGATATTCTCTAAAATATATTGTTATTAAAATGATATATGCCTTTTTCAAAAATATTTAAATCTTCACATGTTCTAGCTCTTACAGAAGATTAATGAAAAAAATCCAATTATTAAAAGTTTAGGAATTAATTCACTCTTATTTTTTGTGTACTAACTACTTTGAAAGAAATTTCTAGATACTATAATTGGTGTGATGTGAGATACTTATGGGACTCAAGCAATAAAATAAATGAAGAAATAGAGAAAATAAATCTTATAAAAATTACAGCATTTAATTCAAGCCCTAAAAATGCATGGAGAAAAAAATTTCTGTTTTTCCTGTGTTTTAGGTCACAATTTAGGCCCTCAATTTAACTTACTATGTACATCATGTATCAGATACATTAGCTAGGTAAGTAGACTAAAGCTCCTTATTTATTTGTTTATTTATTTACGTATTTATTTATTGGTCTTTGGGTCACACCCGGCAGTATTCAGGGGCTACTCCTGGCTCTATGCTCAGAAATTGCCCCTAGCAGGCACGGGGGACCATATGGGATGCGGGAATTCGAACCTCTGTCCTTCTGCATGCAAGGCAAATGCCTTACCTCCATGCTATCTCTCCAGACCTTAAAGCTCCTGTTTTTAAAAATCAATTAAATCTTACTCAAGTTATCTAAGCAGGTTGATACTACTATTTTATCTCTCATCTTAAAATATTTATTTTCTAGTTGTTGGTTAAAAAACACAAAATAAGCTTCCAGTGTCAATACTTTGGCATTATCAATTTATAGATTTTAGAGTTATCTGTAAATCTGTTGAGTTTCTACCTGTAATAAAATACAATTAAATGCTTTGCATATGTCAGACTATAGCAGGAATTTGACTATTGGTTGCATTTAATGACAAGGTCTTATCAATTTTTGCACTTTGTTTTTAATTCTGAAGCTATTAAATATGTTTTTTTGTTTGTTTTGTTTGTTTGTTTTCACCATATCTGTATGAATCTCCCCACCATTTTAACCAGTTATCAGGGATTTTCCCTGGAAATTAAAGATGAATAATTAGGTAATACCATATGGGTAAAATAGGTAGCTGATGAAATAATATTTCATCAAACAATTATCTTAAATGAATACAAAATGTAACTAGCTACATGATTTTCACCCATTTTATGCCTCAGTGGTCACACAATTTTTAAATATAAAGAGCTGAACGTTGGGGCCGGCGAGGTTGCGCTAGAGGTAAGGTGTCTGCTTTGCAAGCGCTAGCCAAGCAAGGACCGTGTTTTGATCCCCCGGCGTCCCATATGGTCCCCCCAAGCCAGGGGTAATTTCTGAGCTCTTAGCCAGGAGTAACCCCTGAGCATCAAATGGGTGTGGCCCGAGAAACCAAAAAAAAAGAAAAAAAAACCTGAAAGTACATAAATTCTATTATGAAAGTGTATGCTTTAAAGATTTTGAAAAATGTTCACCAAAATGAGTCAAATTAAATATATATTTTTATTTTCAAGGTGTTCACATATATATCCATATATGTACAATTTATATATGTCTATGCATATATAAAATTTTAAATTATATTAAGATCACACATTTTCTTTATTAAAAGGTTAAATATTTCTAAAATAGAATGCATTTTTCAAACTATGAACATGAACATATTATGAAAAAATGTCTTTAACTTGATAAAATTTGTTGAGCTGATGAGTTATTATAATGAAAGAAATACAGGAAATAAAATTTTATTTAGTCTGCCAAACATATTCTTAATTGATATTCTAAATAGAATTTTAATTGATATTCTAAATATTCTAAACTCTCTTTCTATGTTTGTCTTTCATTTCCCAAAAAATTTTGTGCTCAGGAAACAAACAGGAAAAGTTTTCTGAAAATGAGACAAGAAAAAGACATATTCAAGTCGGTTCTATTAAAATAGCTGCACATTGTCAGTGAGTTAATGACAGGAAAAAATCACTTTGATTTACAAAACTGTTTTAGGAAACCATCTTCATAGCTTTAATGTTGCCATATGTACCTGGACTGAAGCATTAAAATAAAACTTGTGAACAATAAAATCAGGGAGTTTCCAATTACCACCTGGTCACTTTTCATTAAAAATATAAATCTATTTGTATTAGAATTAGACAAAGATTCTGTCTCATTAAACTGTATTCAACTGAAAGTATTTTATTAGCGATGAAAAAAATGTTATGTCAAAGTTACTTAAAAGGTGATGGGGGCAATGAAAGTCATTTCATGAAACAATGTGAAAAATGAAAAAGCTCTCTTTGATCATAGTTCATAATTGAAGGTTATTTCCATTTCCTAGGTAGTTATTTTGGCAATTAAATCTACTCAAAAGTTTTATTTCTAAAAAAATTAATTGTATGTTGAAAAGTGAATTGGGATAATGTACTCTGCAAAGGTTAAAAGAGGTTATTCCAAATGTTATTTCAGAAACATTAGGTATATTATCACATGCAGGAAAATTTTAAATATTATAAAAATCTAAAATCCTAAAGATGATCTTTGTAAGGCAAAATATTTTCAACTTGACTAGAAACAATTGTTTTGAATGCACCAATATATTATTTTTCATTTCTAATTTATGAGTGTTTATATAGATTATACTAGCATATCTGTTATATATCAAGTATTTATAAATCTCTCATTTTAATTACTTGAATATAAATCTCTAACAGCAGAGATAATATATTATTTTCAACTTTTTTTGAAATATAGCTGAGATACAATTAACTCATATATTTAAAATGCACAATCTGATAAGTTATTCCACAAATCATTGTCATGATAGTATTTCAGTCTTTTTCATCCCCTTATTTCATTTTGAATAACTTCCTAGTTCACTGGATTTTTCTTCCACAGACTCTGATCTGAATTAATCACATTTTAGTGGTTTTTTTTTAATTACACATTTTATCTTGCAAAATTTTATCTTGCACATTTCTAGGCACTATAATTAGATCACTTAGCTTTGGTTTTATTGGTTTATATTTAGTATTTGGAATATACCCATTGGTGATCAAGGTTTATTCCTGGATCTATGCTCAAAGGTCATTCCTGACAGTATCTTGTGGACTATATGTGATACTTGAGGTCAAATCCAGATCAGCCACCTGCATGGAAAACACCTTAACCTCTATATTATTTCTTTGGCTCACAGTTTGTTTATTTTATTTTTTTATTATTTATTTTACAAGCATTTAGTTAATAGGATTACACAAGCTTTCATGATTATAATACTGATACACAAAATTATTGCACACCACAAGTGCCCATGTTCCTCCACTCACATCCTTTTTCTTTTTTTTTTTTTTTACTTCTAACCATCTAATTTCCCTCACAGCCTATTGCTTGTTGAAAGATAGTGATAGCCTTGGTAAATATTGTTACTTTCCCTAGTATGGCTCAAGGCTCCCTTAGAGCTTCCATCTACATTTCTGTTTTTTTGTCAATTAATCAATCTATTTTATTTTTGTTTGCTTTTTCTTGGGGGGATTAGGGATCTTATTTAGTCAGACCCTGCTCTTCTCAGAGTTTACTCCTGGCACTATTCTCAGTGTTAATCTAGGCAGTACTCAAATACCAAATGTGGTTCTAGGGATTGAACCTTAGTAAACTGCATGAAAATCAAGCACTACATGCTGTACTTGACTACAGTATCTAGTGCTCCCATCTATTCCTTGTAACTTTTATGTATGTATTCCAAAATCAGAGGTTTAGTAACAATTGATATTTTTAATACTCTTAGTTTGTTTTTTTTTTTTTTTTATATATTTCACAGCTGTGTGAGATCATCCTATATTTGTTCTTCTGCCTTTGGTATATATCACTCAGCATGTTACCTTCCAATTCTTCCAGCCAAAAAAATTTTAAGACTGTGGATTTTTAAGCATAGTTTACATTTTTACTTAACAACTTAAATTTAAGGAATATAATTACATAGTAAGGTCATATAGATTTTTCTAACATCTCTATCAATTTTTTCAGATGATTAGCTAAAATTCATTATAGGAGTCCCCCCTTTTTATATTTTGATATTTTGATTGTGAAGATCACTTGGTGTATACATTTTTTATGTGGCTACATTTATTATGTTCCAATCTACACTGGACTTGAGATCACAGTTGTTTGACACCAAAAAACACCAAGGGAAGCAACACAAGCACTACAGTCAGTGTGAGTTATGCCAAGCATCACACTGCATGATCTCTGGAAGAATGGAAGGATATTTTGAGGTCTTGCTTTTAGGAATTTTAGTTGGGACCAATTGGTGAATACTACTTTATGGGAATCAATTGATGATTTTTGTTTTTGTATTATTTATTTATCTATTTATTTGCATATGGCTTGGATAAGGCTTGGGAGGGCACACACAATTGTGTACAAAAATACTCCTTTTTCTATGCTCAGGTTCACTCCTGATCAAACTTCGGGGACCACATTTAGTGCTGGGAATAGAACCCTGATGTCTTTGTAAAAGGTAAGTGTCATGCCCACTGAACCACTTATTTGGCTCCTGATTTAAAATTTTTAGTTCATATTTCTTCTCTTCAATATAATGTCTACTGACTTCTAACTTGATCTCTGCAACTGCCTCTTCTTTTTCCTTATCTCTCTGTAGCCTGAGAGGAGATAAATAAAAAAAAATTGATGTATTATTTTGATCAAAAGAACGTTGGAAGATTTTAGAAACTTATTCAGTTTTCTAAGATCTGTAATATTTTCATTTGATTCTTTTCTTTAAGATACAGAATTTTGGGGGCCAGAAAGGCTGACCTAAGTTTCATCTCTGTCATTCCATATGGTCCCCAGGTGCCTGCCAGGAGTGATTTCTGAGTGCAGAGCCAAGAGTCACCCCCTAGAGCTTGTTGGGTGCGGTCCTAAAAACAACAAAAAATACATTTAAAACAATACAGAATTTTTTTTTATAAAGAAAAGATTTTCTGAAAGGTTGCTTGCTTCACAAACAATGTTATAGGTCATTGGTAGAATCTTTTCTTAAAACATAGACCATAGTACAATGGAAAGGGAAAACATATTAAAAATAAGCTAAAATATTTCTGTCATTTAAAAATGAGCACCTTATGCAAATCAAATTTCCCTGTGTCACCTACAAAATATATCCTTAACAAAGTCATAGTTTTTGAAAATCACCATGGCAGGGTACAAAAAGTATTCTTTCTCAAGAGTGGTTAAGTGTGGCTTCTCTAGACATTGATAATAAATGAAGGACTATTCATGCATAATAGAACCAGACTTTTCAGTTTTTTATAAAGCATGCTTTCCTTTTCTATTCTGGACAGGTGTTTTCATAGAGCAATTTAAGCTACAAAAATGGCTTATAATTGCAAACCTCTAATTTAACATTCCGAAGCTAATCATAAAACAACCTACCCTTTCACAGGAGATACAAAGTCTCTGCTGGGTTTTAATTCCTGATTATGTGACAAGCTTCCAAAAGAAATTTTAGCTATCAACCAAGTGACCTTCAATGACCACAAGCTGTGAGGCTTAGCAAATAATCTAAACAGATCTCTAGGCAAAACTCTCACCCTAACCCTGGTTTTCAGCCTCCTGCATTATTCACCTCATGTAAAAAGATAAGCAGATTAGAAAAAGCAAATGATTGTAGCAGCCTTTAGCCCTCAAATCTGAAAGTCCAACACCAAGCTATAAAAATATTCCCATAACCCTAACTTCCTGAGTGGAAGCTTAGGACACTGTTAAAATGTTAATATTATCAATACATCTAACAGTGATTCCTTTGGCCTTTAAGAGTTATTGTTCAGATTGAAAGAAAAAAAATCCCAAAGCCCAGTTATGTAATTATTATTGTAAGTTTAAGCATACATATGCACATATATTAACTTTTCATCAATCTTTACAGCAAATTTCAGTTTGAGAATAAATATAAAAATTTTGCATAAAGTTTTTCTTCTCATACTAAATTTCTTCCATAGAAAAATCTTATTTTATCTTTATAAGATTTCTCTTTCAATTCAAAACAAGGAAATGAACCTTTGTATGGTGGTTTACGATACTGATGGACAAGAAAATCCCATCCCCATTTTTTTTTTTTTTTTTTTGGTTTTTGGAATACACCTGGCGGTGCTCAGGGGTTACTACTGGCTGTCTGCTCAGAAATAGCTCCTGGAAGGCACAGGGGACCATATGGGACACCGGGATTTGAACCAACCACCTTAGGTCCTAGATTGGCTGATTGCAAGGCAAACGCCATTGTGCTATCTCTCTGGGCCTGCCCATCCCCATTTTTAAGGGAAATTGAAAAATTCATTTTTAAAAATTGCTGTACCATATCTTTCTTGAGAGAGATTATTACAATAAATCAAGTGTGTTCTCTGCAATGATCAGTTACTGCTTCTTCCTTCATCTCAACTCCCATGCTGGCTCTGTTAAACACTTGTTGAATGAATGCTGGATTTACTAATATAATGATGGGACATTTTTATTTTCACTATGACTATGATAATTATTTTCTTGATATTTTCTGTTTTCTCAGTTTTTATGAGGGGGGGCACACCTGGCAGTGCTCAGGGCTTTCTCCTGGCTATCTGCTCAGAAATAGCTCCTGGCAGGCACGGGAAACCATATGGGATGCTGGGATTCGAACCAACCACCTAGGTCCTAGATTGGCTGCTTGCAAATCAAACACCGCTGTGCTATCTCTCCGGCCCCTGTCCTCTCAATTTTTTTAATTTTTTTTCTTTATTTAAACATCTTGATTACATAAATATAAATGATTGTGATTAGGTTTCAGTCATGTCCTCTCAATTTTTAACTTCAAGTCTATACAACTTTGCTAAAAGTATATGAGTAAGTTGGGGCCAGAGTGGTGGTGCAAGTGATAGGGCATTTTCCTTGTACACGTTAACCTAGGATGGACCGTGTTTCAATCCCTGACATCCCAGATGGTCCCCCAAGCCAGAAGGGATTTCTGAGTGCACAGCCAGGAGTAGCTCCTGAGTGTCACCAGGTGTGGCTCAAAAACCAGAAAAAAAAAGATATGAGTAAGTTGTACTTAAATTACACTTAACACACTATCTATTATTTGTTAGTTCCATTGAAGCTTATAAAATGAAACTAAATATGTGAAAAAAGTACCTAACAAGAAAATCATGTAGGTATAGGGTATAGGTTTTTATTAGTACAGCTTAGCTGGTTCTATTAAATAGCTACAAAGTAGGACAAATTTTAGAACAAATTAGGGAAAAAAATAAGGAAATAGAATCAATTGTAAAGGGCAACTGGTGAGTATGAATTGTTCATAAAAACTATGTTTTCAGGCAGTCAAGACAAAATGAGAAAAATAAAGGAATTCATAGCAGATTCTATAACTTAATAATAGAAAAGAAGAAAATTTATTAAATTCTCAAGAAAGACACATTTTATTTTCCCTACAAAACTCTGTAATTTCTCATGTGGTTCTTAGGCAGGGAACATTGAGTAATTTAGTGGACAATGTACATACATCAATTTCACAGCAAATATAGAACTTAACTCATGTGGGTCTTTCTTGTATAGGGCCTTTATAAAACTGAATCATAATATTAAAACACCATGGAGGAAGATATTTATGCAAGGGACCCAGTAAATAAGGTTACAGAACTTATTTGATACTGATCCAAATATGGAATTTAAAATTCTCAGTGAATTTTATTACTGAGACATGTTCATGTTTAATATTTGCCTGATGGAAACATTGTTCAAGGTAACTCTTGGGTGAGGACTTATTTGAGATTTTTTTATATTTAGAGTTAAGTATATCATTGTAAGATTTAGAGCTCATAGGAACTTGTGAAAGTTCAATCTATAATTAGGAAATTCAAAACTCTAATCAATGTAGTGGTCTAAATCTTCTCACTCACATCATAAAAGACATTCAGGAAAGCTGAGCTTCTAGGCTTGACATCAGTCAAGGTACTTCTAATAAAGCCAATTTAATGGTATCTACTAGGATTTAAGCTAAATTACCCAAGGGCTATGATATAAATGAACAATCTCTATTGTCTTATGAGATTTAAAAGTGTGCATAAATTATTGTGAAATATTCATGTTGATATTAGTATAAAAATAATGACAACAGTCAATAATAATGAGAATGTGTAGTAAAAAAGACCTCTCATTGCTCAGAGCAATACAAAATGGCATATCCACTTTGAAGGATGGTTTGAAATTAAATATGTATAACTAGATATTCTATCATATATGATCCAGTGATCAAGATCCTCAAGAAACTAAATACTTAGATCCTTAGCATAACTTACATATGAATGTTTTTGGCAGTTTTATTCATTGATAAGACTTTGAAGTAATGAAGATGTCCTTCTGTAGGCGAGTAACTAAATAAATTATGTTACATGCAAACACTGGAATATTATTTGGTGCTAAAAAATAATGGTCTGGACTGAAGTGGTAGCACAGTGGTAGGGCCTTGCACACAGCTGACTGAGGATAGATGTGGGTTTGATCCTGGCATCCTATATGGTCCCCTTGAACCAGGAGCAATTTCTGAGCACAGAGCCAGGAATAACTCCTGAGCACCACTGGATGTGGTTCCCCAAAACAAAACAACCCCCGAAATAATAATGTTTTGCTGAATTATGAAAAGATAAAGAGAAAAATTCAGTGCTTATTAGTAAGTAAAAGAAGATGATCTGAAAATATTTCATATTATATATACATATATATGTATGTTTCTAACTGTATGATATTCTACTAAAGGCAAAACCATAAAACTAGTTCATAAAATTAGATATTATCAGAAATTTTTTGGGGGGCAAAGATAAAATAGGTACAACACAGGGGATTATAAGAGAGTATAATTATTTTGCATTATACTTATATATAGATACATGCTATTATACATTTGTTCAAAGTAACAAGATAGGAGACTCTATATGTCATAATTTAAACTATGAAATTTGGGTAAAATGATGTTTTTCAAGCTATATTTATCAGTTGTAGTAAATGTACCATTATGGTATGTGATATAATGGGGGAACTAAATGTATATGGGGGGAGCAGAGTATATGGGAAATCTCTGCCCTTGGTTTTCCTGTTACCTTAAAACTGATATTTAAAAATGATTACTAAATGGAAGTGTTTCAAAAAAGCTACATGAAGACGAGGATTCTTGTTTGTAGTCTAGTTTTAAGTGCTGCATGTCCCAATGTAAGCTTAAACTACTCTGAGTAACACAGCCAGCGATTGGCAGGATAATTATAAACTGAAAAGTCATCACTGTATGCTATTAACAGCAACCCTGAGAAACCCAATTAATACTTTCTGGGAGAAACTTAATTCTGAGTTATATAGTCTCTACCAGGAGTGTTAGATAAAAATACCACTAACAGATAACATACAGTTGACCTGTGATGAAAATTTTCATGAAGCTTCCACAGCTTGAATGCCATCAAGGAAATAGTTTCACTTTACATTTTTTTCCAAACAATACACTGAGTCTAGTCAGATAACAGGTAAAATATAGGCTGTTTATTTGAGGTCAAAGTAATATGAAATTCGAGTTTTATTGCTTTTGGCATGGAAATATAACCCTCTCATATTAAGTATTGTTCTTATATATTTTTTATATATCTACTTATTTAACTCTTTTGGCTACCTATGAGATAGGTTACCATTATTATGCCTATTTTGAAGTTAGTATTGAGATAACGGGAGAAAACTTCTCTAATGGCAACACAATTATTAAGTAGACAGCAGAGCTTTGAACCAATCAACCTGAGTTGATTGAATCTTTCATTGATTCTAGCAAGATGACTTTTGATACTTTTATTTTGATTATTTTATTTTGACTCATTTAGCGTGGATATTCAACGATTAATTTGACCTAGAATTAACTTTGGAAATGTGGCTAGGTCAAATCTGTCCCAGGTTTAGTTTTAGAAAAGCAGCAACTCTTATTCTGTCTCACCATTGTGTTTTGCGTGCTAAAATTCAGTGATGTTAGCTGGAAATTGTCAGTCCTCCCTTGATGGCACCTGATCTTAGGATTTTCCCATTATGCCCTCTAAACTTCATTCTATGTCTTCTTTTTAATCTTTCTGTTTGACTACCTCTTTTTTTTTTTTTTTTTGTGGTTTTTGGGTTACACCCGGCAGTGCTCAGGGTTTTTTCCTGGCTCCGTGCTCAGAAATTGCTCCTGGCAGGCACAGGGGACCATATGGGACACTGGGATTCGAACCCATGACCTTCTGCATGAAAGGTAAACACCTTACATCTATGCTATCTCTCCGGCCCCTTGACTACCTCTTTTAACGAATTCAAAGATGAATGCTTTCCAATGTATTTTCGGAGACAAAAAGATTGTACTAGTTTCTAGCTAGCCTTGGTTTTTCTCTTCTGGTTTTAACTAGCGAGTAGTAAATGGAGAACTGGTATCCATTGTATGGGAAATAAAATCAGTCAAGGGTAATGATTATAGTGAGGTATTTAATCAGAAAAGTGTGTGCGTGTGCGTGTGTGTGTGTGTGTGTGTGTGCATGCGTGCAGTTGTGTGTGTATTTGTGTCTGAGAGAGAAAAGGACTGAGAAAGAGGAGAAAGTGAAAATTTTAAACTTGATTTATCCTCTACAAATTTTGAGGTAGAATTTGGATTTTTAATTTGTATTAGTTTGATCAGCGTAGTTTGTTCAATAACCACTTGATTTTTCTTATCAAATGACTTCTCAAGTAACTATGAAATCGTTTGTGTTGTAGATCATGGAAGGTTTGGTGATGTCCAATACCCCAGAGTTCTTCATCAGCATAAATATTTTCAAAGTTTTTTTGTTTGGTTTGCAAAAATTAATCAATTTGAGTTATTATGTTGGCTTGTTATTTGTATCATAATTTGTCTCTAATTTACAGAAGCAAACAAAATCCCCTACTCATTGCTGTGTGAGCTTTCTCCATTTATATGTAGACACAATTTTGTATTTTCACGTCAAATTCTGACTCACAATGAGCAGCCTTATTTCCTTGGACTCTGTTTTTCTTCTGCCTACCCCTTGTCTTTTCCTGCATTACTATTGATTTCAAATGCAGTGTGCCTTGCTAATATTTTGCTATTTTAGTGTTCCACATTCACTTAGGTATGTGTTAATTTTATAAAGAACTGATACTGTATTTGTAGATCATAAAATGAGATGAGGGGTTTTGTAAAATACCTATTAGAAATAGGTCTGCAAAGGATGATTTTTATTCTTTGTTCCTTTATAATTAAATTTCAAAGAATGGAATAAAATAAGACCAAAGACACAGCTTTATTTTGAAACTGTATATATAACAGGTTATACTTTCTTTACCAAAACCTCATGCTAAGAGGATTATTGCTTATTCAAAGGAAAGCAGTCATTGAAAAAAGAAAGTTCTAAAAATTATAGACTTGAGAGGAAAATTTGTTTCTTTGATGGAAAGTACATTTAAGCTGATGTTAGCTTTCCAGCAAGAGCAATTATTATCTTGCTAAGATATTAGGTATAAAATATTGTGTGGGAATTCTGTATTTCTTAGAAAAATACTATTTGCATTGCAGTATTGCTTAAAAAGAAATCTTTTCCACTCATCATTTTAAGACCACTTTTTAACAATATAAACACTTTAAGTCCTATAGTTTTGAATGAGCAGTCAACTGTAAAAATAAAAAGACATATAATATTCACTCTTTAATTTATCTTGTTGGCATGTTTTCAAATCAAAGGGTATGTTGTTTTATAAAGAATTCTTGACATGTATTTATAAATATTTAAAATAATTTTTCTAATTATGTATCTACATTAATTGCAACTCATAATACATTTTCCCTTTGTAGGCTGTTAAGTATTTTTATTTGCATGTTTTATTTTAATGCTTCTTAATTTATATAATGAGGTTTTTGCTTTTTTGTTGTTGTTGTTGTTGTTTTACTAAAATGTTGCAACCTTAAGTGCATCACTGATATTTATGTGGCCAAGGAAATATATACTTAAATTAAAGGTATTTTAGAAATCTCGGAATATCTAATATAGTTAACAGTGATAAAAATTTTGTTTAAAATATAAACATTACTTTTGGGATAGAATGCTAAAATGATAACAATCATCACTATTTTATACAATGGTAACCTTATTTTAATTGTTATTTAAATAAAAATAAAGTTTGTATAGGTAACCTTTTAAAAGGAATAAATCTAGGAATGACAGAAAACCTTTCCATTGCCTTAAAATAGGGATTTGGCCATTTGGAAATGCATCATTAAAGTCTTAGATGTAGTCACAATATGGAAAGGCAATGCCACAGCCCTTTTCCAGAAGAAATACAGAAGACATAAGGTCAGAGAGGTGAGAGAAAGAAGTATAAAATAAGGCACATCTGGGGTTGTTAAGAACAATTAGAACCTATAACATAAAGAAGACAAAAGGTGAATGGGCCTCAGTCTGTTCTGTGACCATCTGGCTCAACGGACTTTACATACTGTTTCAAAGACTTCCTTTTTTCTCTTTCTGATCTCAGTTAGCAAAAAAACTGTTGTTTATACAAAGTCAACCTTTTAGTTCATCCCTATTAATTCACATGTGTTATAAAATTTAAAATGTCACCAAAATTACTACATTTACATGTTCACTAAAGTTACATGTGAATTGTCAGGCAATTGTTAAAAACAGTGATTTTTGTTGATAATTGTGGTCATTTGAACACCAGTATGAATGGGAAAAACAAATATATACCTGTATTATTTCATCACTAAGAAAATGCAAATGCACTTTTCTAATCTAAAAAGAAAAAATGTTTCATTTTCCTTAGGTGTAAAATTACTATACTAATTTTATTTAAAAAGTGTGAATTAGTATATGATAGTGTCTTCTTTAAAATGGCATTTTTAGTTTTTCAGGTTTATATTATATACATATATAAAGAGATGACTCTTCATCTCATCTTCATAATTTCCCCTAATATCTTGCATTATTGTACTATTTATTTCCATTAAAGTTAATGCATGAATATTAATACATCATAATTAAATACAGTTGTTAATTTATATTAAAATTTATACTTGATGTCTTATATTTATATGCCTTTAACTATTCATATTGATACATAAACACCTTTACAGTGACATGAAACAATTCTATACCAAATTCTCTGTACACCATCTCTTCATTCCTTTTCTCATTACCTTTGAATTCAGGCAACCTTGACTTGCTTCTAGTATGTCATGTAATTTTAATGATGTGTCATGCGTTCTCATTTACTCTCACTTAATAATAAGCTCTCAAGACTTCTCCATGTCTACTCCTCTTTGAAGAGCTAATTCCTTCATGTCACTAATATTTTAATTTAAAATTTTTTCACTATACGTAATGTAGTTGTAAAAATTTATAGTTTTTATATAAGACTAGATAAAAGTGAGTTTTTAGATGAAATTGAACATTGAAGTTATTTATTTCAGATGTAAAATTTTAAAAGATCACTAGGTTCAATAAAATTCCACTTAGTCTGCAACATGTACTTACTTCGTTTACATTTTTCCAGTTCCATTAATGTGGCTCTACATCATAATCAATTTCTTCCTTACCCATCTATAATACTTGGACCATCTGCTAGTGTTCAATAGATTGGTGTACCCTATCAACCAGAAGAGCTGGTCAATAGTCAATATCACAGAGTAATGAGAGACAGTTTATTTTCTCCATTTGTCAGAATTAGCTCTCACTCTTTCCTGCACAGACCAATTTAGATATTAGAAAGTTAATTTTAGAGGAATCTTTATGAAAAGAACTAAGTGAAAGTTTTAGGAAGTCTGAGCAATTGTTCTATGGCTGATTTCCTGCATTTTTAAAATTTATTTTGCAGTTAATAAGCACTTGTTTTTAGAGTCTTACACAAATACATGTTTTCAAGAAAATGAAAATCAAGTAAAGCTAACTATAATAACAAAGGAATTAAGGAAATGACATTTTTATTGTATCTCATGACTCCTCTATTTGTATCCTTTCTAACATGTGAGCAGCATGGTTACTAAAAAGAGCACCTTTTAAGGAAATGTACTTAAAAAAAGTTCTCTGACTTGGGATGGAGGATGCTCATGGCTTACCATTCCAGGTCAGAACTCCAAGCTCTCTATTTGGTCCTCTGAGTTCTGATAGGAGTTATCTTTGAAAGTTAGCCAGATGTAAGTTAGCCTGCACATTGCTGGATGTGGTCCACAAATGAACAAAAGCCCCTGATTTGATAAAATAAAAGTTTTAAAAATAATCTGAATATTGCTGGATGTGGCCCACAAGAAAACAAATAAAAACCTCTGATTTGATAAAAAACAAGTCATACTGGGTATTAAAAATAATTTAGTTTATATGTACTTGTAATCTAAATACATTAGTGGATTTTGTTATTGCTAATAAAAATGAATTTGTTACATAATTCTATCTGACATGTTTGAAAAATAATTATAATAATATAGGCAGACTGTTTTGTAATCACAAAAGACTGGAATAAATTTAGTATATTAGACATAGTTAAATAGTATAATTAAAAGTTCCTGTTTCTTATAAATAATTTGTTTAAATGGAAAGACATCTTGTAAAATGACTCGCATGAATATATTTTGGTTGCCTTTCTTCTCCTAGATACCATATAGATTGCAAACAAAATCATTTAAATATATTAAGAGTGTTATATAAATATTTATAAAAATCAAAGAATCTGTTCATTTAAAACGACCCATTTGTAATATCAGTACTTGAGAGTTCCTTGTTGACAGTTAAAAATTTAAAATGTAGCAGCACACAGTTTATTTTCTTGACAAAGAAATAGATCCAGTAAAGCAGGCTGATGACCTAATGGGGGAAAGATTTATATTTGTATGTCTGAACAAGGACATAAAAAATAAAATAATAAAGAAGTGTCAGCAAGTCTGTCAAGGAAAACACTGACTTCTACTTCAGTCATATAGTAGTTCTGGATATTTTATTAGAAAAATATATATCAAGACTAAATAATATACTCCAACAAGTAAACAAATTTTTATAATTGCATAAAAATCTACTATTTATTTCAAATATGAAATTATCCCCATAGCATTACTTTTTTTAGGGGGGTTTCTGGTTTTTGGTTTTAGTTTTTGGGTCACACGTGGTGGTGCTCAAGAGTTACTCCTGGCTATGCGATCAGAAGTCGCTCTTGGCAGTATGGGGGACCATATGGGATGCTGGGATTCGAACCCCGAATTGGCCACATGCAGGACAAATGTCTTACCACTGTCTTTCTGGCCCCAGCATTACTTTTTTTTTTTTTTTTAGTTCCCAGAAAAGGTGTGGCGTCACATCCAGCAGTACTCAGGAACTTAAGTTGGTCTTGTGCTCATAAAGGCCCCTGGTAGTTCTCAAGGACCATATGCAATATTGGGAATTGAATCACTGTGGGTTACATGCAAGGCAAATGCCTTACCTCATTTTATCTCTCTAGTCCACTATTCTATTTTTTCTCTCATTATGTTATCTTTTAATTACTGTTGGGAACCCTGATTTCTCTTTCTGATCTTTCACTTTATTTTGATAACATAATTCTCCTGGCCATACCAAGGCATTTCAAATCTTACTACCAACCCCCTTGAAAATCTTTGTCTAAATACTAAGATAATAGTTTCATCACTTCTTTATTATTTTTATTTTTCCAATTATGCCAGACATTAAATTATTGCCCCCCTTCCTAGACCTTTGCAAACTCTGCTTGTATTCAGGTTTTATCCAATCATTGTTCATGCCTATAAAATCACAAAGAATTCAACATATACACATATATGATATGTTTTCTAGATATAGCAAATATAATATTAAGAATAACAACAAATCTATGAAACTCTCATTTTAAAAGAATAATAAACATAAAGACATAAGTTGAATGATAATCTAAATTAGGAAGAATATGATTTAATGAGGAAGAGGCAATAGAAAAAATTACTGCAGACTATTGGAGCTGTGAATAATCAGTGCTTGGGAAGTAGTACAGTCCGAAGTGCCTGTGAGGGAAGAGAGATAACTTCAATCTAAAATTACTAAAATCCTGACAAAGGAGATGGAGCTTGGGATCTGTAAAAATTTTATATTTGAAGAATGAAATGGATTTAGTTGTTTGGAAAAAGAAAAAAATATAATTCAAAAGCAATTAGAAAAGAATGAACTGAGTTGAGAAATGGTGTGAAATTTAAAATTTAGTGAGACACTAAAATGACAAGAGCAGAGATTCATCTAAGGTTCCATTGGGAGATAAATCTATGAAAATGGGCTAACTGCAAATTTTTTCAGTTTTGGTATTTCTGATTTCATAGTCTCTAGTTAAAAACACCAGATAATCTTTTGTATTTTTTCATCATTACATAGTATAGTATAGTATAGTATAGTATAGTATAGTATAGTATAGTATAGTATAGTATAGTATAGTATAGTATAGTATAGTATATAGCCTGCTTCACCAAACCAAGGTTAGCAGCAGAAAGATCAGTCAGTATAATTATGAAAGCTGAGAAGAAATAATTGTATTGGATACAACTGAATATTCCTGTACACCTGTTTATGTTATTAGGAAAATTGAGTTGACAAATTATTATCACATTGGTAGGAAAAAAGACAAAATTTACTTAAATAAGTATGAAAAACTTCTTGGCAGTCAATTATAAAGTACCTGGTTAATAGGCGTTCATATGCTGAGCTAAGGAATGGGATGCAAGGCTAGGAAATCAAGAAGAAAGAGGGGATCTTACTTAATAATGAGTAAATGGCTTGATATAACAAAATATTACAGCTCAATATTTGCTCTAAAGTCTGATTTTTCTCATAAAATGTCCCTAAAGGATATCCAAAAGCCTATGCTCTTTCCTTTTAGGATTATAGTAACATTAATTTCCTAAATACATAGTACTCCTCCAATCTTAATTCTACATGACAAATATTGGTGGAAAGAAATCTAGGATGAACACTGGCTAAAGTATATACAAACATTTCTTAGGAAGTTGACTACAGTTGAATAGAAAGCAACAATGGGATGTTCTGGCAAGAATTAATTTTATTAGTTTTATTAATAAACTCTTGTTGAACTTGAAGTAAATATGATAGTCAATTGAAGCAGCAATTTACATTTAAAATTGCTTTAGAAGTAAAATTTACATTTAATAGTCATTTCAACAGAAAATTTGGACTAAATTTCTATGTTTTCTTAGAGTTTTACACTTACAGTGTAATTATAAGTCAGTTAAAAAAGTAAAAGTTTTGTAGTATTATAAAGGAAACAAAACCAAAATTCATAGAAAGAACTGAAGATTGAATTGTAGGGACCTTTATGTTATCTTCATTAGTGCAACTATAAAATGAATTAAGTAATTAGAGAAGTAATAAGATACTAAGAATGTGTCCTTGAGAAATCAAAAGAAAGAATTATTGTTCTATCTAGTAAATACGTTGTATGTCTACCTCTTTAGAGATGAAGGTAGCACATTTGTTTAGACGTTATTTTTCACTGCATAGTTCACACATCACTGGGAAATGTTTCATGTAACCGAATATACTCATCTTCTGCCAACAAGTATCAACATACTCTGTGAAGTGCTGTGGAGTGATTTATAATGTGCACAGGATCTAGAAATCTCATTTTCCTTATGCTTGTGCTTGCATATCAGTCAAGACACACAAATGCATAAAACTATGACTGCATGAGAAGCTCTAGGAACAAGTTTTCTTCTTTTTTCTACGGTGCTAAATTCAGGTATCAGCCTATTAATTTCACAAAACACAATATAACATGCTCAAATAATTTTAAATCCCTAAGTCCAAAATTACTAAAAATAAATGCTGAGACAACTTTCTGTCAGTACAAATACCCAGATATAGATGTAGCTCATGATAGTTGGATGAATTCCATTCAGGTCATTCAGGTCTGTAGAAAGAGATTGTTCTTGGCAGACAAATACTGATGCACCTGTTCATACTAGCATAGAAGGAAAACAGAAAAGAAATGAAGGTATATTTGGAATATGCTTTAGGATAGTGTTTTTTCAACCTTTTTTTGTGCAAAGGCACACTTTTTTCATGAAAAGAAAAATCACGAGGCACACCACCATTAGAAAATGTTAAAAAAAAATTAACTCTGTGCCATATTGACTATATATAAAGTAATTCTCTTGAATAGGAATCAAATTAACACAAAGGTATTATTTTATAGTTACTTTATATGAAATAATCTAATGATTGGTCTATATTTTGAGCCAAAGTCTCATGTTATGGATGAAATTGGTATTTTTCCCACGGCACACCAGACAATATCTCACGGCACACTAGTGTGCCGTAGTCGTTGAAAAACACTGCTTTAGGGAGACTGTTTTGTATGATTACTGGGGCTGGCATCATTCATATAACTCAGAAGATCGTGATACACCATCTGCCTTTAGAGTATAATCTACAGCATTATATAAAGTATCAGTTGCTTCTTGGACTAATGTATTCATCTCTAAGTGTTCAAAGCAAAGGGGGGCAGATATACTGAGGTTGAATGATAGCTACTTTACCTAGAGGATTTAGATAATAGATGAAAGTTGTTAGCAGGAATCTCCTGCTAATGTCGATGAATCCAGATGAGATTCGTTACATAAGTAAACCTGGCAATGAAACCCAGCTAAAATTTTTTTGAAAATATTCCCTCCTTCTGTCCTTGATATAGATATGTGATCCAGAGCAAGTAAAAGATTTAGTTTGCTTTGACATTTTTCAGGAAAGAATGCTCTGATTGTGTGAGTGATAATACACAAGGTAGAGCATTTGCCTTGCATGTGGCTGACCTGGGTTTGATCCCCAGCATCGCAATAGAGTTTCTACCAGAAGTAATTCCTGAATGCAGAGTCAGGAGTCACACCTGAGTACTACCAGGTATGGCCCCCTCCCCCAAACATAACAAACAAAAAATAAACAAGAAATAAACAAGAAAGAAAACAAGAAAGAAAGCCTTTGTCTAGCACAATAAAACATGGGAATATTATTTAAACATAAATAAAAACAGCAATTAGAAAGCACTAATGGAATGGGTTTAGAGGTATTTCTGAGTCTAGGAAATAATTGCTTTATGTTTTGAAGTTTACTTCAGATTGAAGATCCAGACAATATTTTAAGAAGTGTGTCAAACCTCTTCAAGTATAAATTCACTTCTGAAAAGTAAAAGTGGTTGGAATTACATTGATAATATCTTCATACTGGTTTTTTACATATTTCATGTAGTTACCTACAGAATTTTCCCTTTCACTTTTCTGTTATGTCTTTTCCTTTCTCTTGCATTCTTTATTCCTACCTCTATCAATACCACTTATTCTAATTTCAGATTTAAAATTATTTTCTCGAATGATAGTTCTAAAATGCATATTTTGAGATAAAATCTGAAGAGTAGAGATTCATGGTGAAATTTATGAAAAACAGATCCAGGAAAGATTAGGTTAAAGTGAACACTTTGTACTGGAATTAGCTATGATTTAGTATGAACTAAAAATTGGTGGAAGGGTAATACAATAAGTTTAAATACTGGATTTTAAATTTATTTTTTCATTAGGTTAAAATTAATGATGAATGTTCACATAATAATTAGTTTGGAAATTTTAACTTGGAATATGATTTAATCTGAGAAAGCAAAACTAAAAAAAAAAAAATCTACGTAGGCCCCAAAACAAAAGAACAAAAAAAATGGGGCTGGAGAGATAGTGAAGTGGCAGGGCGTTTGCCTTAGACGCTGAGGACGGTGGTTGGAATCCCGGCATCCCATATGGTCCCCTGAGCCTGCCAGGAGCGATTTCTGAGCGTAGAGCCAGGAGTAACCCTTTGAGTGCTGCCAGGTGTGACCCAAAAACCAAAAAAATAAAATAAAATAAAAATAAAAATAAACCATAAAACCTGTGTAAATCTACTAGCTATAGTCATCATCAGAACCCACAGGGATTCAAAAGCTTTGAAAAATGTATATCTTTTCCAATGTAGTAGGGATTAATTTATATAGAAAAATATTGACTGTGAGGCTTAAAATTGTGTGCAATTTTGAATATTAAGTAAACTAATATCCAATGATTTGCTCACCTTCCCAAAAAGATCATAAAAATATTGTTTTGCTTTTCTTTAACATCTTGAAAAGGCAAACTTTTAGGAATGCAGTTTTAAGAACCATGTATAAAGTTAATTTGGTTACATATATTTTAAAAAATCATGTTGCTTTTAATGACTTTTAATGTGTAATGAACAAAACTTTGGTATATTTTATGCTCTTATCTTGTGAAGCAACTCTATTAAACATATAAGTTTCACACGATAAAATAAAAATTATTTTCTGAAAAAAAGTTCTTTAAACATCTGTGTAATAACAAACCAGACTGCAGAGGATAATATAAATTTGTTACCTTCCTTTCTACATAAGTTACTAGAGCTATTGTATTTTTACAATTTCTGGGTAAATTGGTCACTGGAAGTTTTACTCCAACCCACAGATGTCCGTTTGATAATTATAATTTCAATAATTTATTGCTACCTCATTTTAAAAGTGACATTTTAAAAGGTATGTTTGTATAAAAGACTGGAGATCATCATGAACAGGGAATCATAATTAAGTATAAAAAGTATTTTCTTCTTTAAAAATTTTATTTTTAATTTATTTTTAACTTCTTTTAACTTAAATTTTTATTTATCTTATCTATCTCCTCAAAGAGAGTGAGGGAGAGAGAGAAGGAGAGGAAGGGAAAAAAAGAGAGAGAAGAGAGAAAAGGAAAGTTAGAGAGAGGAAAGGGGAGAAGGTGAAGGAGAGAAGGAGACGAAAGGAGAGAGAGGGACGGAGAGGGAGAGAGGAGTGCGAGGGAGGGAGAAAGGGAGAGCTTCTTCTAAAATTTTAATTTCATCTTTAATTGAGCTATTGAGGTCAGTGGATATTTATCAAAGAAAGGTGTTGTTAAAGAGGACACTCTGAGATTTCCTTGTGTTTGAGAAAATTTAGGGGGAAAAATGGCACCTTAAATGAATTCACTTTATATCTGAGCATTTATGATTGTTGTGCTTATTAATGATTGGAGCTATTGAGAGTAATGTAATAATAATAAAAATGGTTTGTTTACTTCTGGATCAGTGCTCAGAAGTAGTGCTCTTGATAGTTTTGGGGACTATAGAGGATATCCAAGAATGAATTCAGATCAGCCATGTCCAAAGCTAGCACTTTACCCATTGTCCTATCCTTCAAGCTCCTAAGGATATCTTTTGAAGTGTGTTCATAAGTATAGCTTTGATTCCTGGTAGCTATACTTTCTGTAACCTTTCAGCAAATAATGCCACAGGAAGCAGATTATGAGTACCAAAGACTGAAGAAGAAGCAAGAAACTTCTACCAAGCAGAAGAAAAGGTAGACTTATTCCAGAAGAGGTAAAGAAAAAGATGAGATCATGATAGAATCAGACAAAAGAGCTCTTTTTCCTACTATTTGATTAAATCTTAAGGCAAAATGGGCATAGGAATACTCATTTTGGTGGCTGGAGCCATACTATATCAGCAAGGGTAATTATCATGTCTGAGACTGAACTGGGTTGGATCCCCTTCATGCCAGATAGTCCCTTGAGCATGGTCAGGAATGATCCCTGAGTGACTTGTCAGGAGCAAGTCCTGAGCATTCCTGGATGCAGCCCCAAGTAAAAAAAAAAAGTCAGAAATAAGAATTACTCATTTCTATGTGACTTGAAGTTGCCTTAAACATATTATGGGTATGGCAAGTCTTTCAAGACAGTCTTTTTTAGCTGACACATTCTTTGTGGCACCAGACAGTATAATAGAAAGTCAAGAAAGGTGATCTGTAGGAAGTTCCTCAGGATTTACTGCATAGCAATTGAGCACAAGAGAAAACAACTAAAAGTTGCACATGGAACTAGAACTCCGTCTAGAGACCTGGGATCACTCTGAAAAGACTGCTACATTTATCTCATTCTTGGCAGTGCTCAGGTACACATAAGGAATTCCAGGAATTGAACCCATTTGGCCATTTATAAATCCCAATCCACTGTACTTACTATCTCTTTTGTCCCTACATCTCTATTTTACATGACTAACTTATATGGTTTAGATATTTAAACTAATTTATATATTAAGAAATATCATCAGCATAGCTTAGCCTCTTTTGCGGAATAAATACCTCTAAATTTTATTCTTTTAAAACAGCACAGGTGAATTTCCTACTCTTGTTTGAAGACAGTGAGAAAGACAGAAGAAAGCAATGGGGACAGAGGTACAAGTTATTAAGGTACATCTGTGATATAAAGGGAGGTTATAGCTAAACATCCAAACTACAGCGTCAACACACTGAAACCATGAGACCTGAACTTTAAGAACCAAACTTAAAAGGTGCCTTTCAAGATGTAAGTTGATAAAGTACAGGAGAGAGTTGAGGGGAAGAGAGCATAATAACACTGATGGAGGGAAATTAAAACTGGTGGTGTGATCCATACTGAAATGCCTTATGTCTAAAATTTAACTATGTATAGCCATAAATCATGGTGGTTTAATAAAATAAAATTAAAAAAAGGACATGGCAGTGGGTGAGATTAATTGCAGTTGATCAGATTCTGACTGAAAGAGTCTTGACCATGTCAAATATCTATGACAGAAGGGAAGAGAACATAGAAACTGTCTGTTCTAATTTTGTTGGCCAAAGCAAGTTGAATGATCATATATGATAGCAAGGATGCACAGAAGGGCAATTTTACTATCTATCCTTGAAGAGGAAAATAAGTTTTGTAGTAGTATAGTGTTAATAGCTACCACATTTTGTAATCTCGCTGTAATTTTCTGGATTTTGATTTCAACATGGAAAATCATCTAACCAGGACCAGATGTGAGAAAAACAAAAGATTTCAGTCACTGAAATGTCAACATAATTGATGCATTGTTTATCATTTGCATCACCCTTTAATTATTTTTCTTAATATAGTAGCACCTTCTACTTGCTGAGTTCAATCAAAGAGAGACTGCCTTTCATTCTACGTGAAGAAGAAGGCAAGATTTTTTGCATAGAAGCTCATATTAAAATTATTTTAGACTTTTGGGCCTATGTTATCTGTCATAATTGTCTGATGCTGCTATTATAATGCAAAAGAAGTTCTAGTCAAAAGACAAGACGTTGGGAGGGAGAACATTCATCAGATACAACTTTATTTAAAGATACAAACATTGAATCTAATAGTATCTTCACAAGTTAAAGAATATTATTCTTTAGATTTTTTAATTTGTTAAAAATGTAACAAACCATTTTTAGTTTACAGATTATACAAAAAAGACAGTGGACTGGACTTGAGTTTATAAGTAACCTTATACACTGAGATTCGAGAAGATACAAAATTACTGAACAGTTCAGTTTTATCAACCAAAGACAACTAGGAGCTCCAGGACTCTGTCTTTGCCTTGAGCATGTAAATACTGTCACAGATAGACGAACCTGAAAATTTATGAATATGCTCCTAATATGCTGATATTCCAGACTGTAGACCTAGGCTACTCTGCCGTGATCCAGAAATGCCAGTGCTTTCCTGGGAAGCTGCCAAAACAGGAATCTAACAGACATATGGGAAGCCTCAGCTCTGACACCTCAGTTAAAATGTATTCCTGAAAATTGATTATTTCCTATCAGTTCTTCCATTTCTAAAGCTTCACACAGCATGATAGTACTAAAATCATAGTACTAAAAAGCACCCAAAGAGTCTGACAATTGGACATTTTTTAACTTTCCAGTAGCTGCATATTAGTGATGAGATTAAATGGATGTTGGATAAGGTTATAAAATAACTGGACATAAGAGATAAATATATGTTTTAAATATCTTACTTAAATATTTTATACTTTTATAAGGGATAAGTATATGCTTTAAATATCTTATCTTGTCTCAGAAATAAAAAACTATGCCAGGATATTGTAAAGGGAAATTATATATATATATATGTATATATATATATATATGTATATATCTTTTCTATCAATACTACCCCACTTAAAATAATTATTCAGGGCCTGGAGAGATAGCACAGCGGCGTTTGCCTTGCAAACAGCCGATCCAGGACCAAAGGTGGTTGGTTCGAATCCTGTGTCCCATATTGTTCCCCGCGCCTGCCAGGAGCTATTTCTGAGCAGACAGCCAGGAGTAATCCCTGAGCACTGCCAGGTGTGAACCCCCTAAAAATAATAATTCAATCTTAGTGATTGGTGAACAACCCACAGGAACTAATAATTAAATTATTATCATTCTTTTTATTTGTTTTTTTTTGGGGGGGGTCACACCCGACAGTGCTCAGGGGTTACTCCTGACACTACGCTCAGAAATCGCCCCTGGCAGACTGAGGGGACCATATGGGATGCCAAGTTTCGAACTACTGACCTTCTGCACGCAAGGCAAATGCTTTACCTCCATGCTATCTCTCCAGCCCCTATTATCATTCTTATGTTGCTTAAAATAGCAATAATATTTTTATTATTAAACTTTATTAAATTACATTAAAATTAAAATTATATAAAATTTTATCATTAGAAAAATTAGAAAGAAAATAGAATTTTGCTATTGATATAAAACAAAAGAAATGTGTATATAACAACAAAGAATGGAGTTTAATATATTGTCAAAATGTGTTGGATAGTTTGTGAATGAATTATGATTCAACTTGCTGAAAATAAGTCTTTTTGTTTGGTTTTGGCATTTTTGGGCCTTACCTGGAGGTGCTTATTCCTGACTCTGCATTTGGGTTTCATTCCTGTCCATGTCATAGGGACCATATATATTGTGATATTGGGGATCAAACCTGGGTCTTCTGTTTGCAAGTCAACTACTATAATGGCTGTATTATTTTCAGCTCATCCCAAAAGATAATTTCTTTTTATTTAAACAACTTTATTACCTACATGATTGTGTTTGGGTTTCAGTCATGTAAAGAACACCACCCATCACCAGTGCAACATTCCCATCACCAATGTCCCAAATCTCCCTCCTCCCCACCCAACCCCCGCCTGTACTCTAGACAGGCTTTCTATTTCCCGCGTACATTCTCTTTATTAGGATAGTTCAAAACGTAGTTATTTCTCTAACTAAACTCATGCCTGTTTGTGGTGAGCTTCATGAGGTGAGCTGTAACTTCCAGCTCTTTTCTCTTTTGTGTCTGAAAGTTATTATTGCAAGAATGTCTTTCATTTTTTCTTAAAACCCATAGATGAGTGAGACCATTCTGCATCTCTCTTTCTCTCTCTCTCTCTCTTTCTCTCTCTCTCTCTGACTTATTTCACTCAGCATAATAGATTCCGTGTACATTCATGTATAGGAAAATTTCATGACTTCATCTCTCCTGACAGCTGCATAATGTTCCATGTGTATATGTACCACTGTTTCTTTAGCCATTCATCTGTTGAAGGGTATCTTGGCTGTTTCCAGAGTCTTGCTATGGTAAATAGTGCTGCAATTAATATAGGTGTAAGGAAGGGATTTTTGTATTGTATTTTTGTGTTCCTAGGGTATATTCCTAGGAGTGGTATAGCTGGGTCATATGGGAGCTCCATTTCCAGTTTTTGGAGGAATCTCCATATTGCTTTCCATAAAGGTTGAACTAGACGGCATTCCCACCAGCAGTGGATAAGAGTTCCTATCTCACCACACCCCAGCCAACACTGTTTATTCTCATTCTTTGTGATGTGTGCCATTCTCTGTGGTGTGAGGTGGTACCTCATAGATGTTTTGCTTTGTATCTCCCTGAGGATTAGTGATGAGGAGCATTTTTTCATGTCTTTTGGCCATTTGTATTTCTTCTTTGTCAAAGTGTCTGTCCATTTCTTCTCCACATTTATTGATGGGATTAGATGTTTTTTTTTTTTTTTCTTGTAAAGTTCTGTCAGTGCCTTGTATATTTTGGAGATTAGCCCCTTGTCTGATGGGTATTGGGTGAATAGTTTCTCTCACTCAATGGGGGGCTCTTATATACTGGGTGCTATTTCTTTTTAGGTGCAGAAGCTTTAAGATTCTTTATTGTCTTCACTGCTTTTCATTCCTATGTGTGTGTGTGTGCACATGCACATTGGCTGAGATGATATGTAGGATCTCCCACATGCAAGACAAGCACAATACCATTGAGAAACATTTTCTACATCTCCTACTTCATACCACTTTATTTTTAATTTCATTGAACTAGCACCTGTAATTACTTTACTTTTAAGTATTATTCACAAATATAAATAAACTTAAGAGAAGAATCAAAAACAAACATCAAAAGTTTTCTATCATCCTAACCTCCTGGGATAACTCTCATCATTATTTTTGATTATTCATATGAATACTCTTCTCTTTACATTCACAAAGCTTAGATTACACTTTCAGTGAATTTAGTTTTATTGAAAATGTTTGCTTATAGGAATAAGATTTCTTGAGTAATTACTGTAGCACTTAGGAATATGTTTACACTGAATTAAAGTAAAGTTCTAGCAAAGAGTCCAGAGCAATAGTACAATGGTTAGGGCATTTGTTTTACATTCATCTAACCCAGCTTCAATTTTTAGCACCCAGATGATCCCATTCCATCATTAGGTATGATCCTCAAGTGCAAAACTTAGGCAAAAACTGAGCACTGCCAGATATGGTCTAAAAGTCAAGGATACAAACAAACAACAAAAACAAAAATTATTTGCAAAATAGTATAAAGGAATCTTTAACAGATGTAGTTTGTAGTGCTAATAGAGCATTCATTTGTTTTGTAAATCTATGTACATTTATCACAACTTGCATTGTAATACCCTTCAGAGACTAATCTTTCACACAATTTTTGCAGTGTACATGTTCAAACTACATTAATTTCAGGGCAAATATATTATTCCAGAATTGGGATCTACTTACAAACATTAAACAAAATATTGATACTATATGTCTAAGAAGGTCCTCAAATCTTGTGTGACTCAAATTATATGGCTTCTAGATAAGTACATGAAAAGAATCTTCATAAACAAGTTCATGAGCTATTACAATCAGTACTTATGATTTCAATGATGTTGTCTCTACTATGGTTTCTCTCCATGCATATGCATCCACCATTATTATTCATAAAATGAGCCATAGGACTTATAATGAGTGTATCTATTTAGCCTCAATAACACATATTTATTTTTAATTTAAAAAATGAATATAGTACATGTGAATCTAAGTGTGAAAGCATAATATTCAGTAACAATTATTCATTTATACAATAATGCACTTAAGTAATTAGTTACAGTTAGATTTCACCATTGTAACTAGAATACAAGAAACATACATAGTTGAAAAACCTTAAATTGCAAAATATCTTTAAGCTGTATTCTTCAAACTACTTTTTAGGACATTTTTTATGTCGTCATATTAAAATAAATTAGTGGCTCTTTCCTTTGAAAGAATCTCCTAAGCATTATAGTTGTATGTGATTTTCTGTTTCAATTGTCTCTTCCAAAGCCTTTATAATTTGCCAACTTCAACATGTCTGCCTCATCCACAAACCAGTTTTTAACTTATTTTCTCATACAGGTTGTCTCTGATATAATCAAAATGCTCTATGTTCAACATTTCATTACCATCTGTTTTTCACTTCCCTCTTTTTTGCTTTTTCTTTTAGCCTTCTTCCACCCGGTGTTTACTACTTATCTTTAATAGTTTTCACCTTATCCACTATAAATATAAGTCCAAATAGTTTTGCCTTATTTGTCCACAATAATATTCTCTGTACTTACATTTATTTATAAGGATATGAAGATATTCAGAGAATATTTTCTGATGATTTAATTCAATAAACTCTCCCCAGTTAGCATTCTTCACCCCAGAAAGGAAAGTTAATAACTGACTTTTCCTCACCTTTTTATGCTATGTGCAGCACTATATGCCATTTGTTACTTTTCTTGGATTTTAATTTGAATATAATATTTCTAATAATGTGTGAACCCTTTAACCCATAGAACTTGTTTTTAACCTTCATTATTATCAACGACTTACACTTAATATTTTCAAAAACACTAAATTACACAAAGTAAAATTCCATAATACAGTCAAAAACTAAAAATAATTTATTTTAGTTATTGAAAGTTTACATAAAATAAGGCTATCTAAAATAATCATTGTAAGTGAAATAGTAGTGGCTTTTTTATAGATGGTTTCAGAACTTCTCATAGAAATAAATGGAATACACCCTTTTCTGTGTTAAAACACTCACTGTCATGATCAAATTTTTGCTCATCAATGTTGTCTTTGATGCTTAGTGGTGCTTTCAGATTTATCTACCTTCCTAGTGTTCATTTTGCTCTTTTATTCTTTTCATAAAAGTTTCTGATCTCTGTCCATTGTGCTCTTGCATTATGGTTCAACTTTTATCTTTAATCCCTCATTTACTTAAGGTTTTTTTTTCCTTTAGGGGAAGTATAGATTATTGTGAAGTATATCCTTATGAAAGAATTATTTGTCAGGCTCTTCCAGAAAATGCAATCAGACCATACAAAAGTTTCTACAGAGAATGAGTTTGATCTACACCAAGTATTAGTCATGACAAAATCCTCTGTCTTCAAATATTATTATCCATATTGCAGTTAAGGAAAAATAGAGATAAGAATTTACTTGCAGGAAGAAAACCTCTGCTCAATGATTCAGCTACTTGTTTTCCACTAGCTTCCAGAGAATAGGGAATTCATTGCATTGGTGAGGATAGAAGTGAATAGAGGTTGAGGTACAGAAGGAGCAGCTGGATAAAATGTTTGAGGTCTGGGTTATAAAAAGGAGCTGAGGAAGTGGGGAGGGTTGTGGACAGAGTTCAGACACAAGCAGCTTGAGGTCAAAGGCCAGACCCCTGACCTTTCATTGTGACATGTGTCTGTGAAAAAGGGCTCATAATAAAGATTGGACTAAATGGTTTGCTCTCCATTGATCTTGATTATAGAAATGGTAAAGATTATAGTGAAAAAGAAGGAAGTAAAATTGATAGCTTTACTATGTAAAATTAATAGTGATTTGTATAAGTTCTGGGTAGTTTTGCTGGCTTTTCATTGGTAATAGCATTGTAACTATGATTAAATGTGACTAATTAAGCATTTAAAACTTTAATTTGATTAGCATGTATATGCTTCACAGTCTGTGTTTAATAAACATCATGATCTGTCTACAACTTTAATGATAGGCAAAGTGTCACCAAAGGCTTCATACTTAATTGGAATGTTTTATATTCATGAAGAATGTAAAAGAAGGTGCTCACATTTTCAAAGACTCTCCTTGGACAGTAAACATGTTCAGTGACATAATAATGATTGAGTTCATTGGTCCATCAAACTGTATCCTTCTGTCTGAAGCAGATTTTCATTTGCATATTGACAAAAGAATGACCTTCTCTTGTGACCTTTCAGCCACAGACAAAGTAATGCGGCTTTTATTCCAAAAGGGCCTGCTATTTTAATTGTTTTTGTTTTTCTTCTACTTTAAGAAGAGTCTCCTTGCAGTTTTAGCAAAATTTAATTTTAACAAAGTAACAATCAGTATTTCAAATTATTTAAATAATATTGTAATATAAAAATTGCATTAAAACCAGCTGAAGAGCATATGTATGGCATTTTTCATTAAAACAATTAATACAATGAAATGTTATATAAAGAATATTGCTTTTTACTAAATTTAAATATATATACATATATATATATATGTATATTTGTAAATCTAAAATCTCTGTAAGACTTTTGAACTTAGACATAAACTAGCTGAAGATCTTACTTGTAGTTTCAGAGCAGAGGTAAAAATTCCTCCCACTCATCCCTCCGGCAATCTAACCTTTGGAGCTGATGATATGAAAAAAGAACAAAATTCCCAGAAGAGATATATCTAGGGGTCATCTCTGAGATTGAAGGTCACTTCTAACAAAGAAATCAAATATCTAATAAAACCTTAAGATCACATCCTTGACATACAAGCAGAGCAAAGTAGGAGAAAGCAAAGAAGCTTGGATTTCTTTTAATCTACTGGAAGGAATCATAGCCACTGACTCCCTGTCTAGGCATCCATCTAGAGTTTGAAAAATGTTCACTAAAATTCATTTCTAATAACATAATAAAGAACAAATCAAAGCATTGAGATTCACTAATTTATATAACAGAAGAAGAAAGTTGTTTTAATATTTGTTATTAAAATTTTACCAAAAATTGTTATGAATTTATTTCATTATTTAAATTTGTGTTTCTCATTGACTTTACCACAATCATTTCTATTTTTTTTTTGTTTGGGTCCACACCCAAAAGCTTAGAGGTTACTCCTGACTATGTACTCAGAAATAGCTCCTGGCTTGGGGAAACATATGGGACACCATTGGATCAAACTGTGAGTAGTCCTAGGTTAGCCACATGCAAGGCAAACACCTACCACTTGTGCAACCGCTTCGTTTCCCCACAATCATTTCTGCTCTGGTCATAAAATAAACTAGAGTCCTATGATGAATACATTCATCACTATTTAACAGAGAAGATGAAAATAGGTAAAATAAAATTTTAATGCATTTACACTATCACTCAATATGCTTTTATAAAGTTTTATATTTGCTTCTAGTTGTAGATGTATGGGCATGTGAAAACCCTGTTATATGGTAACAAGTTAGAAAGGCGGATCTGGATTGCTTGCTGACAAGCATCAAATCATGAATTCAGTTCTGGTGCTACCACATGTGCTTTGTAAAATCTGCATGTCACTGTTGTCTGAGCCTGGAAACTCTAACCTGCCTAGGTCCCCTTGTGCAACAAGAAAGTTCCTGCCACGCATAACTGAACTTATATGAAAACTACAAGAAAAGAATATAACCAGTAGTGAGCAGATGTGAAAACTCCATAACTAAGGATGACAAGTGAGGTCAAGACTTCAGCTGTGATGCCTCCATTTGATGAAGCATCACAAGGACCCTGATGGTTCAGTTTGGATGTATGTGACTCCAAGTCATCAGAACAGCAGTAAAGGAAGGTTAAAGAATCATATAGATGCCAAAAAAAGTGGAAAAGTTGAGTAAAGGTAGAAAAGGGACCATATAGACTATAAGATTTGGAAATAATTACTCTGGACAAGAACTGGGCATTAAAATGATGTAAAGTGATATACACCATACCCTCTCAGTAATAATGTCACTAACTATAGTGTCTAAAAGGAAAACAAGAATGGAAGAGCAAGAGCTGGAGAGAGAAAAGAAAATTGTCAGAGGCAGATATGAGGAAGAAAAGGGGAGAGGATGGAGGGATACTGGGAACATTAATGGCGGATAATGTGCACCGGTGAAGGGATGGGTATTGGATATTTTATGACAGCAAATCAATGACGATCAACTTAATAACTGTGCATCTTTTGGTGATTTGATTCAAACATTTATTAAAACAGTATAAAAATACTGTTGATTTAAAATACTAAATTTAGCAAAATTCAAAGAATAACCTGAACTAATGATGGATAAAGTATTTTCACTACTTTACTTTTATAAACAAATGCTACAAACTCTAATGTCATGGTTTGTCAATCATCATATCATTGGCACAGGGTTGGGGCAGCATCTGAAGTGCTCAGAGCATACTCTTGACTCTGCTGAAATCATACCTGGAAAACTTGGGGATCATATGTAGTGTGGTAATTGAATCCTGGTAAGGCAAGTACCCTACTTAATGATCAATTCCTTCCACCATCACTTAACTACATAATATAAGCCACCATTAAGTTTGTAGTTATATACAGCATTATAAACAGTCAAAACATAAATTTAAATTCTAGTTTAACTCCCCAACAGCATCCTTCTTTTCTCTGTAAAATCATAATTCAAAACTGAAATTTCATAACGGATTTTTAATGACTGTGTAACTTCATAAACTCCGCCCTCTATTTGACAGTGCTAATTTCTATTTATAATTAAATTAATTGTAGTATCTTCTTGCTTTCTTGAAGATAGTTTTTATCTTTTCTTTCTTCTGTATTTTATCGAAGCATTTACTTGAATAAGTCTTTGAAGCACTTTGGATAGTGCTAGATTTGTTTGTTTATGGGGTCACTCTGGCTGAGTTCAGGGCTTACTCTTGGTTTTGTGCTCAGGGATCACACATGGAAAGACTTAGGGGACCATATGTGGTGCTGGGACCATCCTGAATTGACTCTATACAAGAAAAGTGCCTTACCCCTGCATTATCACTCCAACACATTACTAGATATATTTGAAGACTACTTTACTTTATTTATTACTACTTTATTTTATTTTATTTACTACTTTATTTATGATTGTAAATTTACTTTACAAATAAAGTGACATTTACTAAATTATTGCTTTCATAGCCTAATTGTACCACTCTACTGGGAAAAAAATAAAAATTTTTTATGTAATAAAACATTCACAAGTTATTTGCTTGTTTAATGTCACTTTTAGTATTTACTATTAACTTATTAGTCTTTATTTTGGGGACTTTCTGGAAGATAGAAAATGATATAAACTGAAATATTCTTAATTCTTTGTGTTAACAATAAAACATGAATAACAATTTATATGAGTTATTATGCTCATAATGATTGGATAGAATCTTTGAAAAATAAAACTTCATCACTGTATCTGAAAATTTCATTTGTTCAAATAATTAAATTGAGAAAAAATCAAAACTTAAATGCATTTATTATAAAAATAAAAAGGGATATATTTTTGAATAATAATTATATACCCTGATTACTATGCACCGTTGTTAATAATTATTGGAGAACTTATATTTGAAACAAGGCACTTTAAAAAAGTAGCAATTGATTTTATATATTCCCTGCTTTTTGACTTTGATCCTAATCATTCTGAGCATGAAGTTGAACTATGAACAAGGAGATTCAAAATTCAATATTATAAAGAGCAAAAAACTAACTCATATTCATGCAAAGTAAAAATGTTCCAAGAACTAGATGACCAGATATGTAGAAAGAAGTTTGAGTTCTAGGCCATAATGTCCAGGACTTTCTGTTGAACAGAAGAACCTTTCTATAATATCTGTGGTCAGAAAATGGAAATGATTAGCTGCATAGTGACACCAAGTCCCAATTTGTTCAAAACTGAGACAATTTCTTCAGCACGATGTGGAATTTCCATGAGCCTGTCTTAAGATCTGTTCTGTAATATTAGGGTGAGACTATCAAGACATTATGTAAAGCAAGAAAAATGTGCTTTATTAGTTTTCAGTACATAATAATATTTGAAACAGGAATATAGCTCTCAGAATATCAGTTTCAGCTTTTTAAACTTTAAGACTAAATAGGATATAAATATATTTAGTCATTTTTTAACAAATTTCTTAAAATGTGTTGTTCTTATTTCTTAGTTCAAAGAAAATAAGTTTATATCAAACATTTAGAAAATGTAAAAACAAACCTAAACAAAACAAAGTTTAATCATAAGGCTTACTCTTAAATCATGACTAATAAAGCCAATAAAAGTTATTTTCTGATTTTTTTAGATTTAAAATTTATATATACTTTATGTGATTCTATCTTTGTTATAAAATTGTACATAAGAATACTTGGCATTATTTAGATTTACTTAGCATTTATTTTTTGTAATAATTCCTAAATTCCAGTTTAAGTATAATTTCATCATTGTGTATAGTCTTAATGAATCATAAATCAAGGACCCTAGTCTCTTCTTAAATAAACAATCAGCTTAAATAAACAACCAAAATAGAATAATTCTGCTGGTTTCTACCAATATTTTGATCTTGAGTAAACTGAAAGAAAGAAGGGTGGGATGGAAGTGGAGGGTATAAAACATTTAGTCCTTTTTATGTTATTTTTTGATAAATAACATAAGAAGGATAAGAAGTTCTTTTCTTTGTTTCTTTTTCTTTTCTTTTTTTTCATGTTCAAAAGTTTTTTTATTTTTGGTGAGTTTCTCCAATATTGTTCACAGCTTTACTCGGACTTGCACTGTTAAAACTCACACTTTACAATTCTCTATCGTTACATTAGTGACACCTACAAGGGGGTCTATCAGTGGAACTGAGAGACCCGAGTTCACCCCAAACTAATTTCATCTAGAGTCTCTTCCATCTTTGAGACAAAAGCAGAGAATAGTTCTGGTCTTAAATAAAACCTTGAAGAAAGTTGTTATACAGCGACAAAAAAGCTGCAAATGTTTAAATGTGTTCTGTGTTATTGGAATAAAGCTAATTTTGAGTTACATTGCCATGTATTTTGATATACGGAAATTAAAACTCTACAAAATATTTCTATTTCCATTCAGTACTTTAGCACTATAGCTAATAATGCTTTAGTGAAATGAAATTTTAATCTACTTTTTCTTAATGCAATCCACTAGACTAGGGATTCCTAACCAGGATCTTTGGGCCTCAGGATATTCTAAGGTGAATATAACATTGGTGGGACAGTGTAAAAGGCACTCGGGAGTAACTCCTGGCTCTGTGCTCAGAAATCGCTCCTGGCAAGCTCGGGGGACCATATAAGATGCTGGGAATCCAAACCGGGTCCCTCCTGAGTCAGCTGCATGCAAAACAAATACCCTACTCTGTGCTATCTCTGCCTTGTTTCTAGTCTTATGTTTAATTCAATTTCCTGGCTTCCTTTGTATAGATTCTCTTAGATGTCCAAACCAAAGCTTCAGTGTCTCAACCATAACTAATTTTTCTGCTTACAAGTAAAGGATCTTAATTGGTACACTGAATATACAAGCATACCAATGATTAATGTGTACTATGATTAAAGCAGTCACATATTTGCCATTGTAAACTGCTGTAGAAGATATCTTCAGACATAAATATTTATGTTCTGCTTTCTTCTTTGGGCTCAATTTCTAGAACTGCTGATGACTTCTAAGTTTATTTATTTGTCTATTTTTATTCAATGCTGGAAATCAAACCCAGGTCTTCTGCATGCAAAGCACGTGCTCTACCACTGAGTTACACGCCTGGCCCTTAAGCTTATTTTTAATTCTCTTTATTTATATTGACCAGTTGCTTTTCCCCAAAATACCCTTACTTAATGCTGTCTATTTGGTGAGAGCAAAGTCTTTTTTTTTTTTTTTTTTTTTTTTTTTTTTTGGTTTTTGGGCCACACCCTGTGACGCTCAGGGGTTACTCCTGGCTATGCGCTCAGAAGTTGCTCCTGGCTTGGGGGACCATATGGGACACCGGGGGATCGAACCGTGGTCCGTCCTAGGCTAGCGCAGGCAAGGCAGGCACCTTACCTCCAGCGCCACCGCCCGGCCCGAGAGCAAAGTCTTAATCTTTTTTTTTTTTTTTTTTTTTTTGCAAAGTCTTACTCTTAAAATTTTTAGTTCTTTATAATTAGTTGAAAACTAATTTATATTTTTTGTTCATTGTAATGTCTTTTTTAAATTATTGTGCATATGTTTTATTTAGTATTTTTTCTCTTAGTGAAGGTGTTTCTACATTATTTCTTTATGAGCCCATTATATTTTAATGACAGAGCATTTAAAATTTATTTAATTTTTATTTATATACATAGTTGTATATATTTCATTTACTTACTATTTGAAATATTTGACATGCCCAGATATTAATTTTTTTTTTTTATTTTTTTCAAAGTTACAGATAGTTGAGTTTTAGGGATATAATATTTGTTTGGTTATTTTTTGTCCCCCAATTCACAATACAGACCAGGCAAAGGGCCTGAGTTGAGGTTATATGGGGTACATTTACTGTATCTCCTCTTTCTATACAGACAGTATAAAGAACACAGTCTGTGGTAAGAATTGGGAGGCCTTATCTTTTTATTATTTTTGAATGCTTTTTTAATATAATTTTTATTTTGATTGTAGTGGTTTACATATTGTTGACAATAATATTACAGGTTCACATTTACATAAAATCAGGGGGGTTCCCATCACTGATTTGTCCTCACTACACCTCCGTGTTCGTCCTACCTCCCATATCCTCCTCCCTCACCCCCGGGGCTGCAAGAAATTGTGGTCCCCTCTGTACCTAGCTTACTACTTAGTAGTCTTGGTCTTGGTGGGGAGGCCTTATCTTTTCTTTTCTTTTTTATGCTGAGTGAAATAAGTCAGAGGAAGAGAGATAAACACAGAATGGTCTCCCTCATCTATGGGTTTTGAGAAAAATGAAAAACATTTGTGTAATGATTCTCAGAGACAAAATAGAGGAGGACTGGAGGGTCTAGCTCCTGACATGAAGCTCACACAGGGATCGTTTAGTGCAGTCACAGAAATAATTACACGGATAACTATCATAACAAAATGTGACTGAATGAGGGAAGTAGAAAGCCTGTCTAGAGTACAGGCCGGTGTGGGGTGGGGAGGAAGGACACTTGGGATATTGGTCATGGGAATGTTGCACTAGTGAAGGATTATATATATATATATATATATACATATATATATAATTTAAAAAAGACATTAATTTTTTAAATAGCCTAATCTCTCAACCTTTACACTTTCATCTTAGAAAGACCTTCTTGAAACCAAAACTAGTTAATCATTTTGCCCAAGTTTAAATCAGGCTTACTTATTTTAAAATTCACTTTTCTGCACTTGGAGAAATTTCCACATATTATTTATTTTCAGGGACTGGAGAGATAGGGTAGCATGTGCTTTGCTTGCAGCTAATCCAGGTTCAATTCTGGCATCCCAGGTGGTTCCTTGATCTGGTACAGAGCTAGGAGTAAGCCCTCAGCATGGGCTAATGAGGACTTGAAACTAAAATAAACAAACAAAACATAATTTTAATGAACATACTTTAATTTATTTTTATAAGTGGCTGTTAAATAGTCAAATATGTATTAATTGATTAAATAGCAATATATGCCTCAAATACTAGCTTCTCTGTTTTTAAAATGTATTATCACATAGAACATTTCTACATAAAATGTTGTCTCTGTAGCATCAGTATTTGAATAACCTGAGAGTTTGCTAGATATGCAGAGCCTGAGTCTAGCAAATAAGAATTGACTTTGAAATAAAATCAAAAGTATTTAAATGTAAATTGATTAAAAAAGTTTTATCTTAATTTCCATTCATTGCTAAATATTTCACCAGGAGACAAATTTTCTTTTTCAATGTATCTTATTACTTCCATTCTTCGGTAGAAAAAATTTTTATTGTTTAGGTTAACTTTAAAATGATAAGTATTTTTTTTGAATTTTGAATATTTGGGATCTGCATTGAAATGATATATACTCTAGCAGGCATAGGAAGTTTTGGGGGTCCATACTCAGTGGCTTTCATGGGTTACATCTGGCTCTGCTTTCAGGAATTACTTTTGGTAAGCTCAAGGGTTGAGATGGGATGCCAGGGTTTGATCACAGGTCATCCAGGTTTAGGGAAAAAACTGTATCCACTCTGGTCCCTAATGTTTTTTATAAATTAAAACTTTACTGTTTCAAGCAGGAATATGTCTATATTTTTTAGCATTGTTTCCAAATATGAACAGGCAATCGTGATCTATTTAAATTGCTAATATGACATATGATGCTAATTGATTTACATATTTCTAAATCACAGCTACCTTCTCAGATAAATTGTTTATATTCATTTTAAAACTAATTATTATAAGCTTTAGAGGCACCAGGAAATAGTAGAGAAATTAAGGTGCATGGTTCAATTCCTATCAAGAGTATATTGGTCCTGAGCATATTGGTGCAGTCACCAGGGATGACCCAAATTATCCCTAGTATTTTCAGGACTCGCCAGCATTTTATCCTTAGGTATCTTGAATTGAGCAACAAAATGTCCGCTCAATTGGCTGAAAATCTGTTATTAATAGAAATTCCCAACCTCAAATCATAGAAAAATAAAGATAATCTATAGATCTTTTGTAATATGTATGCATACAAGTGTATGTTAATATAACCAAATAAATGATATTACCAAAATGACCATGACAATAAAAATTATGACATTGTTCATATTTACTTTTCCCAAAGTTCTTTACATATATGATAGTTCCATTCAGTGAGCTTTGACAAATCTAGATATTTGTATAATCAATTTCCTTTGTAAATATACAAAACTAGATTTACTTCAGAAAATTTAGTATTGCATTTTTTAGACAAAGTCAACTCTTCAAATCAACTCTAATTTTTATCTACCATGAAAAATTACTCAGAAAATTTGACATTAATGGATACCTACAAGAAATAATCTTCTTTGCTCCTTTCAAATTTAGCGAACAACAAAAACACAAAGAAGAGATTGATTTATCTTATAATATAAATGAATAAGTATCTTTTATCTTTTTTTTTATTTTTGAATCATACTCACAAGTGTTTGGGGCTTACTTCTAACTCTGCATTCAGGAGTCACTAATAGAGAGGCTTAAGAGACGATAAAGAATTCTGGGGACCAAACCTAGGTTATCTGTATACAAGGCAAGTAATTGTTTAATGTCTACCAGCTGTCCTATCTCCCTGGTCACCCATTTTTAAAACTGACTATAATGCTTCAGTAGTTAAGACAGAATGGAGTGGAGTGAGAATAGATGTAAAGAACTGTGCAATGAAATTGAGAGTTCAAAAGTGAATTCATATGTCTATATTAATATCAATTGACTTTTCCACAAGAGATAAAGGCCAACCTAGAGAGATAGTATAAACCTCCATGTGGCTAGCCCCAATTAAAATCATAGTTCACTGGGCACAATTATGGGTAAATCCTGAGCACAGAGCCTGTAATAGCCTCTGATGTCTGCCAGACAAAACAAAACAGACAATAATAATAAAAAGACTATAAATACAGGTATAATAGAGCATTATAACATGCAGCTCTGCACTAACTGGAAACGTATATGTAAAAGAATGAACTTTAATCTTACACAATAAATACAAGAATTCACTCCACATACAATTCTAAAAATAGAATATAGAGCCTTTAGAGGAAAAATTAGATATAAGTCTGCATCGCCTTGAATTTGGCAGTGGTTTCTTAGATATGTCACAAGAACTGTAAGCTCAGCAACAAAATAGAATAAATATATTGAACTGCCTTTTATTAAACATTTTGTGCTTCAAGTGATGCTATCAAGAGGGTAAAAAGACAGCCAGAGACTGGGAGAAAACATTTGCAAATCATAAAAGTGATAATGGTCTAGTAGTCATAATATCTAAAGAATACTTACAACTTAACCATAAAAAGACAATAAAAATGAACAATGGATATAAATTGTCCTTTTTGGGGTAAAATATATAAAAATAGCCAATAAACACATAAAACTCAATATCATTAATCATTGGAGAAATGCTAATCAAAACTACCCCTTCACATTTAAGAAGATAAAAGTGATATTTTTTAAGGCTAAGAAAATGTTGATGAGAATATTAAATAGAACATCAATATATTACTGGTTTGAGTGGAAGAACATTTTGTTCTGTAGAAACAATTGCGAGCCCTAAAAAAGTTAAATGTAGAATTATGATATACTTGAGCAATTCCGGGATTAAAAACATATTCACATATAAAATTTAAAACAGATATTCATTATAGCCAGTAAGGTTAACTGGGGAGAAAAACCCAAATGAACTATTAAGATGTGAGTGAATAAACAAAATCTATACTCTCCAAAGAATAAAATAGTGAGTACTGAGCCCCCAATATATATACTTTTTATTTATTTTTTGGGGGCCACACCTGTTTGATGTTCAGGGGTTACTCCTGGCTAAGTGCTCTGAAATTGCCCTTGGCTTGGGGGGACCATATGGGACGCCGGGGGATCGAACCGCTGTCCTTCATTGGCTAGCGCTGGCAAGGCAGACACCTTACCTCTAGAGCCACCTCTCTTGTCCCAAGAGCCCCCAATATAAATGAAATTTTGCTACATTCTATCTATGAATCTTGAAAACTATGCTAATAAGTTGGGCACAAAAGACCACATACTATATAACATAATTAAAATGGTTAATCTCTAAAATAAACAGATATATAGACAAGACAAAATTATGGTTATATGGAATTGTATATTATATGTGTGTGTGAATGGTGGAGATACACAGTTTTAGGATTATGAAAGTGACCTAGAATTAAATAGCAATAAAAAATCCTTATATATTTACATGCATGGTGGATATACCAGAATATCCTTGGGCCAGAAGATAATTTGATAGACTGAATCACATCCTTTTTTTTGCAGGAAGTGCAGGTCTGATCCCTGGCACCACATAACCTCCTATGCAGTATATGGAAAAGACTCTTAGCAATAAATTGGGAGTAATTCTGGAGCATGTTGGGTGTGGCCCCCAAACAAAGAAACAATAATACTCTGAATTATCATCCTTCATAGTAGTGAATTGTGACTAGAGTAACCGACTAGGAGGTTAGGTGTTTGTCTTAAATGCGGCAGACCCAAATTCTATCTCTGGTACTAAATATAGTCCCATGGGCATCACCAGGAATCACTCCTGATCATTGCACCAGACATAAAATATGAGCCCCAGAGATGTGTCCCAACTCCCCAAATTAATAAATGAATAAAGTAGTAAATCTTATGTTGCTAATATTTAAAGTAAATGAGTTAATATATTGTCATTTTTAGAATTTCAATAATATTTAGCATTTATATATCTGAAAATGTATGGATAAATACCTATCACAATTTATACTAAAGTGTTCCATCCATGTTTTGTACTAAAGCATTATTGAAACAAGAATCCTTTGGACTGGGGATGTCTTTCTTGTAAAGCATATGTCTAATATGCATGTATGAATCCTGTGCTCTGTCCCTTGAAATGTCAGCAAAAACAGGACCCCAAACTTTTCATTTTAGGGATAGAATATGTAGCTTAGATGTTGTGGACCAACCTTGGTGGTAGGAGGTCCCAAGTTTGATCCCTGGTACCACTCAACATTACTGAGTGCTATTTTTTTTTTATGTCATTGCTGTTGCAATCTTTAACACCATAACCAAAGAAGCATTAGCTAATAGGAGCCCCCTAAAGATTGCAGCAATTAAAAGAAAAAGCACAGAGAGGGAAGGATGAATAAGTGTTTAAAAAAAGTCAGAGTCTTGTGTGATGATATAATATGAAAGTGGGTGGGGAGGAGGGAGACTTGGGACATTGGTGATGGGAATGTTGCACTGGTGATGGGTGGTGTTCTTTACATGACTGAAACCCAAACACAATCATGTATGTAATCAAGGTGTTTAAATAAAAAAATTAAAAAAAAAAGAAAGCGCAAATATCCTTCATGTATCAGACTTGGGTTTGAGCACTTGTACCATATGACCTGGAGGCCCTCAGCACTGCTACTGTGACCATGGTGGAACTTCTTCAGCATCACAGAACTTAAATGATACTGAATCCCCAGGCTCAAGTATTGACCCATAGGCCTGGGTATAATATGAAATAGTCTGTTGAGCATTACTTAGGAGACTTGCGTAAGTTACTTAAGAAACAGTGGCCTTTTTTCCCATGTGATGTAATGAGAAGACCTGTTTGTGTTGTTTTCTTTTTGAGACACCTTACAATGCTCAGTGCTTACTCCTGGCTCTTCACTCGGCAGGAATCACTCTAGTGATATCAAGTGGAATAGAGAGACTACAGGGGATGACAGGGATTGAATCCAGGTTGTTCTTGTGCAAGGCAAGTAACCTGCACACTGATCTCACAATTTTATTTTCTTTCACTTAGTTTTATAAAATACTAAGATAAGTTCACCATGAAGAGTGATGAGTACAATTTAGAGAAATAACTACATTGAGAACTATCATAAAATGTGAATAAATGAGGGAAGTAGAAAGCCTGTCTAGAGGACAGGTGGGGGTGGAGTGGAGAGAAGGGAGATTTGGGAAATTGGTGATGGGATTGTTGCACTCACTGGTGAATGGGGTGTTCTTTACATGACTGAAACCCAACTACAATCATGGTTGTAATCAAGGTGTTTAAATAAAGAATATACAATAGATATAAAATTTCATGTATAAAAATACTTATGTGATTAGAATGAAAGAAGTGAATGATCAATTAATACTGACTCAATTCTGCTCATTAATAAGAATAGAACTTCCTAATTACAGCAACAGAAGAAAGTGTTTGAGCAGAAGAGCTTAAGGTAATAAAAATGAAAAGGCATGACTGAAGGGTACCAATATATTCAGAAACAAAACCTTTGATTTTTGTTTTCCCAACAAGAACCTAAACATGAATTAAAATAATTTTTTAGGGGCTGGAGAAATAGCATGGAGGAAGGGCATTTGCCTTGCATGAAGAACAATGGTGGTTCGTATCCTGGCATCCCATATGATCCCTTGAATTTGCCAGGAGAGATTTCTGAGCATAGAGCCAGGAGTAAACCCTGAGTGCTGCCGGGTGTGACCCCCCCCGCAAAAAAATTAACTTTTCCAGTGTGCCCATCCCAACAAGTACCATGATTATAGTCATCTTTCATATCTTCCTCCTATTCCTTGCATATTCAATTCAACACTGTAGAGTATATTAATTAAAATTTGATGCAACATTCTTGCAGTAAAAAATTTCTCATTGATTGGATAATAATGAGATATTGGGTCTGGATGCTCCAGTTGGTTCTTTGACATCTACTAGATTAGAGAAGCATATGAATTTGTCCTCTGTAGACATTCTTCAGAGCATTCTAAGTCTATCTCTGTGAGTTGGTTTTGTTTTATCCTATGTTCTTTTGTTTTATCCTGTCCATCCTATGTCTCCTCTCCTTTTGTTCTTACCTGCTTCCTAAGCTCAACTTCATAATTTTCTTTCTGTTCTACTGTCTTTTTGATGACTTTTATATTACTCTGTTCTTAGTTGTATTTGGTTGTTCAATCATAAAATTTTGTTAAATAGTTTCATCTTTTCCTCACAGTAATTGATTTTAAAATGATTCCTTTGTCTCAATCTCTATGATTGCTACTAACAAAGTCCAAGAAATAATCCTTCTTTTACATTGATTTGTCCTAACTCATCTACCCAGAGTTAAACAGATTTTTTTGGAATACACTCCCCACATTTCATTTGAGAGAGAATTTGAAAATATAACCTGGGTCATTTCACACTAAATACACCTTTCAACACCTCTTTTTCTTTGAGATTAAACCCAAATTCTATCATTATTTCCTCTGTGCTATTTTTTTCTTATTGATTTAAACTTTTTCCTTCTATGCTTCAAATTAATTAATTTTCCATTTTTTAGATGAATCTTGCTACTTTCTTCCTATCTTCCATAATTTTTCTCACCCATTCAATCAACATAGAGAGTATCCCTTGTGCCTAATTTCTATGCAACCTAAAAACTATAAAGCTCATCATGCTATCACTCCTCTGTGCAAAACCAGACTTTCTTATCACAAACTCCCTATATTTTTCTTGTGACCACAGGAGCAACATTTGTCTTTGTATATCCTCTGGTATGATTTAGTGATTGTCACTGTCATGAGCCCAGGAAGGTTTAGATTTCTGACTTTTGTTGGAATTTTGTTTTTGTCCTTATTATAGACTCAGCATCAGGTGTCTAAACTTATACATTTTTGCTATTATATCTTACAATTTTAATCAAATAACATGTGAGATACTTAAAAAGCAAAATGAAACATACATACACCTGTAGAATAACATAGTTTTTGTTCATCTGTCTTGTTAAAAATTATTTTATTATTAGTGCAAAGCAAATGTTTTACTATCATTTGTGCTCCTTTTAGTGCTTTGTTACATTCTTTCTGCTTTGTACTTCTCAAAGAAACCAACACTAAAGGTCATAAATTTATTGAAGTTTCTTAATTTAAAGCCAAACACTTTAAAATCTTCTAAAGACTTCTAACCTGACCTTCCACTAAGAAAAAAACAAGTGCTTCTCTGAAAAAAAAAATGGCAGTCTTCCTATTGAAAATTCTTCATCCAAGCTTGACATATAAAAATATTCTCTCCCTTGAATTTTACTTAGTCATAAGTTTTTAGCTCAAATTTCAATTATAAGAGCTGACAAACATTTAATGCTAAAAAAATGAATGACTGCTTCCAAATAACACACTGTTCCTTGAGAAAGATCACTTAAAATATCAAATTCATTTCAGCTGTATTATCAGTTGTTTTGAAAGTCTCCTTTGGGTCATTTATCTTTGTGATTATTGCTTTGATCCACGTATTGTCATTTAGATGGTAGGACAGATGGACAATATCTTAAAAAATTACACATGTATAAATGCACCATTATATCCTTAATAAAATATTTATGATAAAGGAACTAAGCTTAATGTGCTCATTTTTATAATAACCTTAAAGAATTCATGTTTAATTAAAAGCAATATATAAATCATGCTGTTTGCTAGCACTATTGACTGTACCATTCCCATTCTGCCTAACTTAATATAAAATTAATTGTTAATTTTCAGGCCAGTAGTCTCTTCACCAAGACATATGCTTATTGTTTAGACATGAATCAATGAAATATTAAACTTGATAATTGAAGCTTCTTTTGTGGTTTCTTTAAGTAATTCTCAGGATTTGACACTACTTTCAATGTATGTCTGCCTCTTTTATACATTAAAATAATGTTTTAAAATATAACTTCCAGGCATGTTATCAAATCTATTTCACATTCAGCTGAATGGTTACTATTTCAGTAAAGTGCACTAAGCATTAAGAGTAGTATGACCTTGTAGGGTGGCAAAGAATGTCTTATCTCTTGAACAATCACACACTCAACTTTGGACCAATCTAAATTTTTCTCACTTTATAATACTTGAAGACCTCTGGGTTAGTCTGACCTTACATAAACAAATATAGCATTTCAACAGCCTTACACATGTCTGCTCCAAACAAAACTTCAAGCTGAACTAGTCACCAACTCCAAAGTGATGATTAACTTAGGGAGTATTTGGCTCTATCTTCAAGAAGGTCAACATGACCTTGGACAAAAATATGATATTACGAACTTATATTGTATGCATTTCATGCACTGTTAGGATAAAAGATATTTCATTTAAAAGGGGACTTGGCTGAAAACTTTGACTACCAAATGTTTCTGTGACATTGTTTTTCTTTGATAAGTCTTTCAGCTCTCTTAAATTTCTCTGTGCCTCTGTCTATCTCTGTCTCTCTCTGTCTATTTGTCTTTTTCTCTTTCTTTCTCTCTGTCTCTCTGGCTCTCTCTCTCTCTCTCTCTCTCTCTCTCTCTCTCTCTCTCTCTCTCACACACACACACACACACACACACACTTTATTTTTACTTGTTGGTAGTAAAGTCTGCAAGCTTTTTCATTAAAAAGAAATCTAATTCCTTTCCTTCAGGTGAGTGAAATATATTTCACAATATATTTAATCAGCTAAATAGAGTGTGGAGACCAAATTTTCTCCTCATCTCTTTAGAGCATCTCTGCATCATTCCATTCTACTTAACTAAGCTAGTAGTGTAAGTCCTTCATTTCTGACAAGTATATTTCCGATTCTGTCCTCGTATAATACCATTATTTGAAATACATTTTTACTTTAAATTTTTCCTTTCCTTTCCAAGAAACCTAATACTAATATATTTTCATGATTTTCATTGTTTCTTGTTATTTTGATGGATAGAGTCTCATTTAGAAAACATCATCATAGCTGTATTTAGCAGGTTTTTTTAATGCTTCTTAAAATTTAATTCTACATTTTCCCATTTATCTCAAACCCAGAAAATCAAATTAGACTATGAATGAGAATGTAGTAACTATATGCCATAAATTTATTTATTCTATGTGAAAAATTGATTAAGATTTGTAAATAATTTTAGCAGTAAATTTTTTCTAGCTCATTTACACAATTTATATATATGGCATTGGTTAAAAACACTGAGCTAGTCACATTACTTTCTGCTTATCACAATTTAAATCTTCTGTGATTTAGACTGTGTTCATTAATTTCATACATATTTATTCATATACTCATCACTGACTGATTACCTGAATTTGGCACTGCATAAAATGTTGAAGCTATAAGATAAATGAAAAAGACACTTTTTCTTAGGATTGCAGAAATAATATAGTGGGTAAGGCATGTGGGCGAATAATATTTAATATTATTCATGTGAACCCCATGTGGTCCCCCAACCTCACAAGAGATCATACAGCCTGAACACTGCAGAGTGTCACCCTCAAACTTCCAAAAGACAATTGTTTTCCCCTTGGAAGTGGTACATCTTCAGAACTAACAGTTTACTCCTGGCTCTGAGCACAGAAATCTCTCCTGGCAGGCTCTGGAATCTATATTAGCTGCCTGGGATTGAACCCTGGTTAGTTTCAACCAAGACAAATACTACCTGTGACTGTATCTCATCATCCCTAAAGACCCCTTTTTCTTCCAAAATTATCATACTGAAGACATCAGGTTCTTTATCCTGACAAATATGCTTGCACTTTTAAATTGATCTTGTCTGAAATTTCTGATTTCTTCTTGATGTAACTCTACAAGACACTACCAATTAAATCAAGATCTAAATTTTTCTATTGCTAAAGACCTTAGTAATTAAGATAAGTTGAAAAAAAAATGTAGAGGTAAATGCAATCTTTTAATGGTTGTCCATTAAGTTAAAATGATAATTTCTATATTCTTATATTTTGTGTAACAGTAAAAAGTTTCTAAAAAATGAAACACAAGAAAATTTATAGAGTGAAAATGCAAGCTCAAAAGAAATACAAAAAATATGTATTTCTTTATACATTTCTTCTTCCATTTTCTCTTTTCTAGTAGATATCTTAAACCTATAGCATCCTGATCTTTGATCTATATCCTAATTTAAATGTCAAACTTCTCTCAATATTAATACTAGAGAAAGTTTCCATGAATAAATAAATCTTTAAATTCTGCATTTTGGTATTGTTTGTTTTTAGATGTTCAGACTTACACTGGATCTATGTACAGGGATCACTTTTGGAGGTTTGGAGGACCATATTCAGTGCTAGGAATTAAACTCATTTCACCTTTGTTTAAGGTGTCTTGCTCACTTATTATCTCTCCTGCTCCTAAATTTTACATTTTATTTTATATTTTCAGATACTTTCTTATTATTGGTTAAATTTGTTATTTGAAAATGTACATTATGTTTCTAGATAATAGGTAAATTTATGTTTTCTTTCTTTCCCTATTTTTTCTGAGATTCATATTTTTTCCCTCTTCTCCTTTTAATATTTGCTTTTTCTTATTCTTTTGTCTCTTCTTATAAAAGTTTACCTGGTTTATTTTCTTAATTATTAAGCTAGCTATACTGATTAAGTTGAATTAATACACAATTCCCTACTTCAATGCTGATAGTGTCTTAGATTTTTAGAGAAAAGCCTATATAGTCAAGACCATAATCAAATATGTGTTTGACTTAGGTACTTAGGTCTTCTACACTTCAATATTTTTTCTCCAGTCAGTTGCATAAATTACTTTATAGTCCCACTTATTCTATCACATTCAAACTTATGTCTCTTGTCCAGAGCACTCTACAGTTCTGTGATTTATGTTCTAACTTTCTATGAACTAGAAGTTTTACAGGATACTATATACCTTCTGTTTCAAGTATGCCCATAATCCAATTTTTTAAATTTTATTTTCTTACTTTATTTTATATTTTAGATATAAAATATAACTGAAAGTTATAAATAAAATTATATTTTATTATATATATTATAATTATATATATTGTATATATATATAATATATATAATTATATATATTGTATAAAGCTATAATAGATACATTTTAATATATAATATATAACACATTGTTACATATTTTAGTAAAATATATAACTAAACCTACTATTAATGATATGATATATTCAGTTTCACAAATTAGAAATTTAGGAGACAATTTTGACATCTCTTATTCTATCTACTAAGATTGTTTGTCAACCTAAATCTGATATTTAAAATTAGTTATTTTTAATCAAATGCTGTATAATTTTTATTAACACATAATGCTTCCTAATTTCCATGTACCTTATTGTACCTTGATCCCATTGTTTATTTTCTGCTAATTCACTGTCTAGTCAATTCTCACTATTTTCTAAAAACCTGATTTTGCTTCTGTTTTTCCTTTGCCCAAATGGTTTCTTCTTAAAATCTTAAGACCAAATTGTTTCCAAGTTAAACTAAAGTGTTATTTTTTATATTTAATGTTATATTTAATGTCTCTTCTCAATTAAATTAAAGTCTTTCATTAATTTTGCTAGTTAATAATAATTTCAATAATATTTTACTTGGGGAGGGTGGACCTCAACTAGTTGTGTTTCTTCCTTTCTCCCCACTCTGTGCTCAGGGATCACTTCTGCTGTCAGTGTTGAGAGTTCATATGTATTATTGGAGATCTGGTCAGGTTTGGTTGTGTACAAAGCATGTACCTTAAACCCTGTACTACCTCTTTTGGCCCAATTAGTAAGACTTTAATATATAGTTTTAATTACATATCTCTTGGTTTTGTGTGTGTGTGTGTGTGTATTGCAATATAACATCATTCCCAGGAATTAGGAGTCTTTTTCATATATGCAACATATAAATGAGTGATTAAGACAGATTTTTTTTATAAGTTTGGACTATAAACATTTATAAAACCAGATTCTTTTCTATAAAACTAGATGGTTATCACCCCCAAAATACATTTTTTATTTATGGTATTTAGAAGTATTACAATAAAATAAAGTGAAAGTTAGATAATATGTGTGGCATTTCTTAAAATCACAACTGACAACATAAAAAGTGATTTGAAGATACAAAGTGATTTTAAAAGTTATTGCTCCTTATTTTTAACTCCTAATGATTGTAAAAAAAGTTTGTTATTATTAAAATTCTATTTATTTTCAGTTTGTTTCTATAGTCTTTAAAAGTAACTCTATAGAATTTTAATTATATACATAATAAACACATATTTATGGGCCCAGATTTGTCAACTCACCCTTAAGTTTTGTCCCTAAAATAAATTAGAAATAATAGACCAACTATTCTAAATGTTACATTACATAGTTGTTTTCTTTTTGTAAATCAGCACTCACCTATTTCTCCTTATTTATAATCTCCAGCTTGTCATATCGAGCTTCTTTGATCTACTTCTGCTTGTTCAGTCTTCAGCTTGGAAAACTTCTTCATATATACTTCAGTTGGAATATATCTCTATTGTTGCTTTCATTTGGTTTTTGAAAGAAATATTCAGAGGCCCAGGACAGGGAAGAAATATGTATGTACAATTTAAGATTAGGAAAAATACAAGAGTTACTTGGAAGTGAATTCAAGTAACTGATAAGTTGGTTTTCTCAAATTTAAGAGTAAGGATACTATAATTGTATTATTCTAAATCTCATGCTGATAAAATCCTCTATGCTAGACAAAATGTGTTCTATTCATTTATTAATTCTCATAAAATATTTGCCATCTGTATTACCAAATCTTATTCAAGACATGTAATTCATATTGATGAGTGAATTTTAATTTATTTTCTATTACCAGTTCCATTGCATTCTTGTAGGATAAGACATGAAGTAAAAAAAATTGCTTATATTTTGTCAATGGGTAAATCATACTATAGATGGAAAAAGTTAATAATATAATGGAGTAAAGAAAGAAGCACAGAAGGTGATTTTTTTTACAGAATATTCAAGCTGCTCTACTGTGGCAAGATATAAACAGATGAGGAAGAAATAAATGAACCATAAGGATATCAAGGAGATAAATGTAACTTGCATGGGAATGAGTAAGTGCAAAGGTCTGAAGTTTGAGGTCATGAAGGAGGGGTGAGCTTGGTATTTGTAACAGTCAGGTTCCCTGAAGAAAAATTTGAATAGAATCCAATTAAGAGTAAAGGGTAAAAACAGAGTGCAAGGAAGTCATTGGGAAAAATACATTACCTACGACTAATAGCAGTGGGTTTCCATTACTAATATTAAATCTGAAAGGATGAGGTGCTAGATTAATTGCAAGGACCTGGCAATAAGGAGGGATGCTTAGAGAGGGCTTTGTTATAGGATTGGACTTCTTACATGAGAGACCCAGTCTGCCACCAGAGAACCTATTGGAAGAGAGCTAGCAGGCACACTCTGACCTCTTTCATTTTTCCTCTGATCTCTTGACAGTGATCTCTATTTACTTAAACAGAAGGACAAAGGAATCCATTGATCAGGTCCCTATCTTTTTCTCTGTCAAAAGTTGAAACACATAGAGTATATTTGAGAGCAACGGTGAAAAAGTCAACATAGCAAAAATGAAGATCTGGAATCTAGTAATTAAGTAGAAGTACATCAGCAGATGAGAGAAGTGAGGTAGATGTGGACCTTTGTATACATCATGTGGACTTCTAATCTATCCTAGGTGATACAAAATGCATAGGTAGTAAGAGTGGAAAGAGCATAAAAACCGGCTATCCTTTGCAAAAGCTGGCTCCCTGTGTGTGACACCAGGCGGGGAAAATCCGCGAAAGTACACCGGCCCAGTGGGGCTCAGCTGTGAAAGACTGTGAGTGTGACCTGTCTATGTCTGTCTACTGTCCTCTTGCGTGAAACTCTTGCGAGTGGGGCAAAAAGAGGCTCAGAGGAGCACGGCCGCTCCGCTTCGCTACGCGGCCGTGCACTCTTTCTAAGGAAAGAACTCCATTGCAACAAGAAGGAAAAATCACACTAAGAACGGCGCTATATCACAGAAGCAAACATTTCTCTCTGGACTGTCTTCTCTGTTACATGCTCGGGCCTAAGATTTGACCCAGTGTGAGGCTTCATCCACGGAGGACTCCCCTCCCTTAGAGGCAAGTCAGCCCATCCAGAAAGGGAGGAGCCAGAGGAGTGTGCTGCCTACATCATATAGACAATGAATACCACTACAACACGTAGAAAAACCCACAATACAAATGTGACAATGGGGAAACAGAGCAGGCCAGCATCAGACATAGAGAATGAAAATGACAATTCTGAGGACCAGATAATGACTGAACAACTAATCAACCTCTCAGATAAGGACTTTAGACTAGCAATATGGAAGGTGCTCAACAGACTCCAAGAAACCATGGATCGAGTTGAACAGAACACTAATAAGAACCAAGAAAATATGAAGGCAGAAATGACAAAACTCCAAACTGAAATAACATGTCAACTAACAGGCCTGAAAAACTCAGTAAACGAAGTGAATGACAAAATGGATAAGCTCTGGGACAGGGTATCAGAAGCTGAGAATAGACTTGGTGCTGTGGAAGATGAGATACATAACAATTCCATACAGCAGGAGAGATTGGACAAAAAACTTAAAGCAAATGAGCAGACAATGGAAAAATTAGTCAAAGAATGGGAACAGACGAAAATAGAAGTCTATGATAAGATCAACAGAAACAACTTAAGAATCATTGGAGTCCCAGAGACCCAGGAAGAAAATTTCCAGGAAGAATCAATGGTCAAGAACATCATTAAAGAGAAACTTCCAGAGCTAAAGAATATATGTGATCAAATCCTGCATGCCCGAAGAGTACCAACCAAAAGAGACCCCAGAAAAACCACCCCAAGACACATCCTAGTCACAATGACAAATCCCACAGATAGAGACAGAATTCTGAAAACAGCAAGATCAAAAGGGGAAATCATGTTCAAGCAAGCTTCCCTGAGATTTACAGCAGACCTGTCACCAGAAACGCTCAATGCCAGAAAGCAGTGGTGGGATATTGTGACAAGACTGAATGAAATGAATGCTTCACCCAGAATACTATACCCAGCAAAACTCACTTTCCGGTTTGATGGAAGAATACATGGTTTCACAGACAAAAAACAGCTCAGAAACTTCACAGACACAAAACCAGTCTTAAGAGAAAAACTGAAAGACCTAATCTAAGACAAGACTACCCAAAAGACACACCAAATTTTGAAATAAAGATGGCGTTAAATCCCAGGACAATTCTTTCTCTCAACGTCAATGGACTAAATGCACCAGTTAAGAGACACAGAGTGGCTAAATGGATCAAAAAACTCAATCCAACCTTCTGCTGCCTACAAGAAACGCACCTGAATAGTCAGAACAAACATAGACTCAAAATAAAAGGCTGGAGAAAAGTTATCCAAGCAAACAACACCCATAAAAAAGCTGGAGTGGCCATACTAATATCAGATAATGCAAACTTTATACTCAGGAAGGTTGTAAGGGACAAAGACGGACATTTTATATTAATCAAGGGGTACGTAGAGCAGGAAGAATTCACTCTCCTAAACATATATGCACCGAATGAGGGGCCAGCAAAATATTTAATACAACTGCTGACAAATCTGAAAAATAATATCAACAACAACACAATAATTGTGGGGGACCTAAACACGGCTTTGTCAACACTGGACAGGTCAACCAGACTGAAACCCAACAAGAATATACTAGACCTGAGGAGAGAAATGGAAGAAAGAGGCCTAGTGGATATATATAGGACACTCCATCCCCAGAAACCTGGATACACATTCTTCTCCAATGTACATGGGACAGTCTCCAGGATAGACTACATGCTGGCACATAAAACATACCTCCATAAGATCAAGAGGATAGAAATTTTGCAGACTACCTTCGCTGACCACAAGGCTCTGAAATTATTTGTGAACTCCAAAGGGACTCAGAAGAAACACTTTAACACCTGGAAGTTAAACAGCCTCATGCTCAATAACCAGTGGGTCCGAGATGAAATCAAGGAGGAAATAAAAAGGTTCCTGGAAACAAATGACAATAAAGACACAAACTCTCAGAACTTATGGGACACAGCAAAAGCAGTACTGAGAGGAAAATTTATAGCTTTGCAAGCACACATCAGGAAGGAAGAAGGAGCTTACCTGAGTAGCTTAATGACACAGCTAATAGAACTAGAAAATGCTCAACAAAAGGACCCAAGAACAGGAAGACAGAAGGAAATAACAAAGCTGAGAGCAGAAATCAACGAAGTGGAAACTCAAAAAACAATCCGAAAGATCAACGAAAGCAGAAGTTGGTTCTTTGAAAAAATAAACAAGATTGATAGACCACTGGCAAACCTAACAAAGAAAGAGAGAGAGAGAAACTTGATAACTCGTATCAGGAATGAAAAAGGAGAGATCACTACTGATATGACAGAGATTCAAAGGGTAATCAGAAACTACTTTGAAAAACTCTACGCCACTAAAAATGAGAACCTGGAAGAAATGGATAAATTCTTGGACTCTTATAATCTTCCACGGTTGAAGGAAGAGGATGTAGCATATCTAAACACCCCCATCACCATTGATGAAATTAAAACAGTAATCAAATGTCTGCCGAAAAACAAAAGCCCAGGTCCAGATGGATTCACTAATGAATTCTATCAAACTTTCCAAGAGGAACTACTGCCAATCTTGGCAAGACTCTTTCATGAAATTGAACAAACAGAAACACTTCCAAATAGCTTTTATGAAGCCAACATCACCTTGATACCTAAACCAGACAGAGACGCTACCAAAAAAGAAAATTACAGACCAATATCACTGATGAATGCAGATGCAAAGATCCTCAACAAAATCCTGGCAAATAGGATTCAATGCCTCATTAAGAAGATCATCCACTACGATCAAGTAGGTTTCATCCCAGGAATGCAAGGCTGGTTTAACATCCGTAAATCTATCAACATAATACACAACATCAATAACAAGAAAAATAAAAACCACATGATCATATCAATAGATGCAGAGAAAGCATTTGATAAGGTCCAACACCCATTCTTGATCAAAACTCTCAGCAAGATGGGAATGGAGGGAACCTTTCTCAATATAGTGAAGGCCATCTACCACAAGCCAGTGGCAAATATTATCCTCAATGGAGAAAAACTGAAAGCCTTCCCTCTAAATTCTGGCACAAGACAAGGCTGTCCTCTCTCACCACTCCTATTCAACATAGCACTGGAAGTACTTGCTATAGCGATTAGGCAAGAAAAGGATATCAAGGGAATCCAGATAGGAAAGGAAGAAGTCAAGCTCTCACTGTTTGCAGATGACATGATACTCTACTTAGAAAACCCTAAAGACTCTATCAAAAAGCTTCTAGAAACAATAGACTCATATAGCAAGGTGGCAGGCTACAAAATTAACACACAAAAATCAATGGCCTTTCTATACACCAACAGTAATAAAGAAGAAATGGACATTAAGAAAACAACCCCATTCACAATAGTACCACACAAACTCAAATATCTTGGAATCAACTTGACTAAATATGTGAAGGACCTATACAAAGAAAACTATAAAACTCTGCTCCAAGAAATAAGAGAGGACACACGGAAATGGAAACACATACCCTGCTCATGGATTGGCAGGATTAACATCATCAAAATGTCAATACTCCCCAAGGCATTATACAGATTTAATGCCATCCCTCTAAAGATACCCATGACATTCTTCAAAGAAGTGGATCAGACACTTTTGAAATTCATTTGGAACAATAAACACCCTCGAATAGCTAAAGCAATCATTGGGAAAAAGAATATGGGAGGAATTACTTTTCCCAACTTTAAACTGTACTACAAAGCAACAGTTATCAAAACAGCATGGTATTGGAATAAGGATAGGTCCTCAGATCAGTGGAATAGGCTTGAATACTCAGAAAATGTTCCCCAGACGTACAACCATCTAATTTTTGATAAAGGAGCAGGAAATCCTAAATGGAGCAGGGAAAGCCTCTTCAACAAGTGGTGTTGGCACAACTGGATAGCCACTTGCAAAAAATTAAACTTAGACCCCCAGCTAACATCATGTACAAAGGTAAAATCCAAATGGATTAAAGACCTCGATATCAGCCCCAAAACCATAAGATATATAGAACAGCACATAGGCAAAACACTCCAGGACATTACAGGCATCTTCAAGGAGGAAACTGCACTCTCCAAGCAAGTGAAAGCAGAGATTAACAGATGGGAATATATTAAGCTGAGAAGCTTCTGCACCTCAAAGGAAATAGTGCCCAGGATACAAGAGCCACCCACTGAGTGGGAGAAACTATTCACCCAATACCCATCAGATAAGGGGCTAATCTCCAAAATATACAAGGCACTGACAGAACTTTACAAGAAAAAAACATCTAACCCCATCAAAAAATGGGGAGAAGAAATGAACAGACACTTTGACAAAGAAGAAATACGCATGGCCAAAAGACACATGAAAAAATGTTCCACATCACTAATCATCAGGGAGATGCAAATCAAAACAACGATGAGATACCACCTCACACCCCAGAGAATGGCACACATCACAAAGAATGAGAATAAACAGTGTTGGCGGGGATGTGGAGAGAAAGGAACTCTTATCCACTGCTGGTGGGAATGCTGTCTAGTTCAACCTTTATGGAAAGCGATATGGAGATTCCTCCAAAAACTGGAAATCGAGCTCCCATACGATCCAGCTATACCACTCCTAGGAATATACCCTAGGAACACAAAAATACAATACAAAAACCCCTTCCTTACACCTATATTCATTGCAGCTCTATTTACCATAGCAAGACTCTGGAAACAACCAAGATGCCCTTCAACAGATGAATGGCTAAAGAAACTGTGGTACATATACACAATGGAATATTATGCAGCTGTCAGGAGAGATGAAGTCATGAAATTTTCCTATACATGGATGTACATGGAATCTATTATGCTGAGTGAAATAAGTCAGAGAGAGAGAGAAAAACGCAGAATGGTCTCACTCATCTATGGGTTTTAAGAAAAATGAAAGACACCCTTGTAATAATAATTTTCAGACACAAAAGAGAAAAGAGCTGGAAGTTCCAGCTCACCTCAGGAAGCTCACCACAAAGAGTGATGAGTTTAGTTAGAGAAATAACTACATTTTGAACTGTCCTAATATTGAGAATGTATGAGGGAAATGTAGAGCCTGTTTAGGGTACAGGCGGGGGTTGGGTGGGGAGGAGGGTGATTTGGGACTTGGGTGATGGGAATGTTGCACTGGTGATGGGTGGTGTTCCTTTTATGACTGAAACCCAAACACAATCATGTATGTAATCAAGGTGTTTAAATAAAAAAAAAATTAAAAAAAAAAAAAAAAAAAAAAAGAGTGGAGGAGAAGTCACATACTAAAGTAGAACAACCATTTGGGAGTTAATGCAATAATGTATGTAAGGGATGATTGTGATTGGGGTTAGGAAAATAATGGGCCAAGTGGTATGAATAGGTTATATTTGGGAATATAATTTGGATATAATTTGGGAATATATATATATATATATATATATGACAATAAGAGATAAAGCTGATCATCAAAGGAGGTGCGAGTGTTTGAGAAACAGGAAAAATAGAATTTCCATTTACTGAGATAGGAAAGACCTTAGGGTATGTATATTTTATAAAGTTATTGAGTCAAATGAATCCCAAATTCTTTAGTAAAATGTTTTAGATTAGGAATCTAGAAAACCATGAAAAGTTCTATAATGATGTGTGTATATATATAAATATCCCTCAAATAGAATCAAGATTGCAAAAAATTTTTTAGTACAAAATAGAACAAGTATACGATTCTCTCACTTTGTAGAGCATAATAAATAGTATAATGCTGTCCGAAAGAATCTACTTCTAGAAATTTGTAAAGGTATTACCTTCCACAGCGAAGAAATTTATCAGATGTGACTAGACTTAGTTAAGAAGGAAGATAGCATGGATTATTCAGGTGAGTGTAATTTGGGCATCAAAGTCTTTAAAAATTTGAAAATTTGCTTGGCTATGGTCAGATTGATATAATCAAACTGACATTAAAGATGAAGGAAAGTTATCATAATTCAAGATATGTGGGAACATCTAGAAGCTGGAAAAAAATTAAACAAATTATCCCCAAATGGTAGGAACTAAGCCTTGCAATACTTTGGTTTTAGTACAATGGAACCTGTATCATGTTTCTAAACTAAGGAAATATGTTGTAATAAATTTGTATTTCTTTAAGTTACAAAGTTTGAGGTGATTTGTTTTATTGCAATAGAAAAAAGGTATAGTATGGTTTTCCTAATAATGAAATTATTTGAATAATGAAGCATTAATAGTTGTAAACTTTAAGATTAAAAATAACAATGACAAAGATTATTTTTGTGTTTTACATGTTCAGGTATGACTAAAGGATCCTACATTCTTGGCTGTTATTGTTGTTGTTCTTGGGCCATAGTGAAGTGCTCAGGGTTTACTCCTAGTTCTGTGCTCAGGAGTCTTCTGGTTTGCTGGGTTGGGGTGTGTGTGTGCATATTCTGTGTCAAGAATCAAAACTAGGTCAGCTGCAGGCAAGATAAATGCCAGACTCCTTGTACTATCACTTTGTCCCCAGGCTGCCCAAATTCTAATCCATAGAACTCTTCCATATTGAAATGATTATATTTACTCTGTGGATTAAAGAAACAGAAACTGAGATTTAAAAAGATTACTCACTAATCAGAATATCTAAACAACAAAAGCCAGTTATTTTGCTCTGGCACATTCCCACAAAAGCTTTCCAACATATCCTTGAATATATTCTTATGAGAGTCAAGTAAGATTGGAAGTGGAATGATTATGAATGGTTTCTTTTTGGCTGCATAATTTCTTTTGGCTTTCGGCTATTATGAAGTGGGTGCTTTTGCCTGGTCATCTTAACACAAGAAGAACAAATCAATTTCTAATCATAATAATAGTCTGTTAAAGTAGAAAAAAATGATCTTTGACAGGTTCTGCATTTCACTAAGACAAGAACAAAACCAGAGATTTTCTTTAAAAAAAAAAATCACTCAGAATGAAAGATGAAATCAATGCCTTTTTGTGTTCCTACCCCTTTAAAATTTTGTAGGTAGCTTTGAGTATGGGAGGGATGAAAATTATGCAGGGGCATCAGGTGTAAGTTGTTCATTAAACTAATTAACAGTCCTTTGGAGAGTTTCACTAACCTCCCTCTTTTGTCCAGTTACTGGCAGAAAACTGGGTAACCAGGTGGTTTTTCTGGTGCAAAAATTGCCAAGGACTGATGAAGGTCACAAAAAAGCCTGACCTTCTTTCTCTCCAGTCTTCAACCTCTTCGTGAGGTCTTTAACTGCCTGCCTATCTCTTGTGTTATCTCCTCTTCACAAAATCATGTTAGGTTAGAGAGAATCTGGTAAGGCAGCATGTCAAAACTCACTCATACATCCTAAAGTTCAAATTCAGTAAGTTAGAATAACATGGCAAATTTGTTTTCTTTGTTAGAAGTATAGTTCATCTTTATTATTAAAATGTAGTTGCTTTACCCAGGAGATGTTTGAGAAATTTTATGGACAAACTCAGCATTTATTCACGTTTTGTGTTTTTGACTGTGTATTATGCTGGTTGGAAGTGGCTTCTATTTCATTTCAGATCGATCAGTTCAAATATGCTTATTTTCTATAACTACAAGGCATTAAAAACTACAGTTCAGTTCTAGGGCTAGTTGAGAGTGGCAGAGCATTTGACAGTAAAGTAATGAGATCTGGCCAATGAAGTGAGTTCAGAAATGGAGACTTGTTTTCTGAAAAACCATCGTAAGCCTCTCTAGTTGGTGTCAACTATTTGAATTTTATACAGGATGTAAACATTTCCTGCTGTCCGAGTCTGTTTCTATAATGGTAACCCTACAGGTTCTGTGCTACTTTCCTTGTGATTGTGCCAACAGATCCTGTATTCAACAAGGGAGGTTAAAATTCAGTCTGGTTTCGCAGCTGTTTGGGGCAAGAATTGGCTTTCTAGCAGCTCTAGAAGTATGCAGTTTCACTACCCACCCCCCAGACAAACATTAATCAGTGGCCATCATCACATTATGATGGGACATTGTGCAGTTCTGTGGAATGAAACTGGAGGTTTTCCTCTGCATGCATGAGTGTGTGTAATGGTGATTAATTACACACATACATTAATTTTGAATAATTCTATTTTAAAGATTTATTTCAGTACAATTTAAAGTAAAAAATAAACAGAAACAAAAATCATTGCATGGTTGCATATCTCACTTCCACTTTAAATTAGAGTAATTTTATAAATTATTTTCATTCTTAATTTATACCAATTTGTCCCCTGTTCCCAATACTTTAGTTCACCCTTTTAATTGTTTATTCTTGTAGGTAGTTGCTGATTTACAAATGCTTCAATGTACTAAGACAAAGAGATTTGGATTTGAGGCAATAATGTGGTTTTAAAAAAGAATTATTTTGAGATGTAGAAAATCTCACTCTAATGGACTTGTTTAATAGGTTTGAGTTTTCATCTTTTCAGTTCTTACTTGAGGCTGCCTTTGATCACTAAGTTTGCCTGATGTCCATAGAAGATAGGTGTGGAATTTTTTCCACTCAAACACACTTCATAGTTTGTTATGTAATTTATATCACAAAAGTAACATCAATAATGATATTATTTACTTACAAATAAGATAGAAATAAAACAATGCAAGTTATTTATTTATTTTGGTTTTTGGGCCACACCTGGTGACACTCAGGGTTACCCCTGGCTATGCGCTCAGAAATCACTCCTGGCTTGGGGGACCCTTTGGGAAGCCAGAGATCAAACCAAGGTTCATCCTGATCAGCCGCATGCAATGCAAAGGCCCTGCCACTGAGCTATCTTTCTGGCCCACATGCAAGATATTTTTAAAGTTTTTAAAAGGGTGATATCCTCAATACTCATAGATATACTAAAATGAAATGGTATCTCTTCTCAGGAACATAAAGTATACCTAGAAATAGAGAATGGGGTGTGGGCATTACAAGAATTTCAGAGTTATAATTCCATAGGCAGCTAAAGCATTAATTTTATTTATTTTGATTTTAATTTTGTTTTTTTTTTTTTTTGTTTATGGGCCACACCCAGTGAGGCTCAGGGGTTACTACTGGCTGATTGCCCAGAAATTGCTTCTGGCTTGGGGGACTATATGGAATACCAGGGGATCGAACTGTGGTCCGTCTTGGGACAGCAATGTGCAAGGCAAATGCCCTACTGCTGCACCACTGCTCCGGCTGCTAAAGGATTAATTTTAATCATATTAGAATTCAACATAGTTGTGTGTTTTGACTTACATTAGTTTTACTCCTTAATAGGACTATTAGAAACTTCTAAATTATAATCTAATTTAAAACTACAAAGCTATTTTACAGTACATTTTTACTGCATAGTGCTAATTTAGAAGTAAGATGGGCTAATTGTAGCTCTGCAATTTTTTGAAGTATTTGAGTAATTTTAAGAGAATGAAAACAAGAGGGATTAAAACCTGAAATAAATGAAAATTAATAGACCTTTAACTTGGATAGACAAGAAGAAAAGAAAGTGGAACAAGAGATAGGAAGTCAGAAATAGTGGACAGAAGTAGGAAGGGACAGTGATAAAATGAGTGTAAAATAATGAGTATTAATAATGGAACAAATATGCAGACATAGTTAGATTACTCATGTTTTTTTCATGTGATTAGTTTACCTGATTTCCAAGAAAACTTTGCAAAGATAAAGATTACCATTTATCTCATGAAATTTGTCCCTAAAACCTAGAAGGGCTCACCTTACAGGTAAATGTATTATTATTAAACTTGTTTTTATTTTTATACTTACAATTGTGGTCATCATTTACATTTTTTGTTATTGTTATGGTCTATACTGGTTTCTTTCATGTGTTACTGCTAAAAATTTTGAAGCATCAAAGTAATTTGACAAATCTATAAGCTTTTATATTGTCCTAGTCTGTTATATATGTTTTTATGTTATATAATATAAAATATTTTTATGTTATATAATATAAAATGTTTTTTTAAATAATTTTACAATGATATCTAGGCCCTTAACTCCCTGACATAAAAAGGATACTAAAAAGGTGTATGTAATCTAAGAATAAATTTCCACTGGTCCTCTGACATTGCATGAATAAAAATATAGTTTTGAGTTTTATGGATCTTCTAACCTTCACTAGCAACAGTGTTGAGGGAATGAAACAATTAATCTTTCTTTTAATTGTACAGGAATGTCAGTGAAGTAAACACAACTCATTCCTCTCATGCTCAATGAAAGTTATCTACTGTGAAGGATTAGTTGCCACATTCAACAATAACGAAGCTCTTGTTTTCCAATAAAGAGGTTAATTGGCTTCAGAGAAAATACATGTACAGAGCGCATAGACCTAATATTGGTTTTGCAAAGGCCTTGTGTGAAGGAAGTTAATGTTTCCTGTTTATTAGCTGTTTTACAACAATCTGCCCTTGACCAATAATTATGCTTACAAAGCTGATGCTAATATGTGTCAGCACAATAGCTACTTAACGTGTCCTCTACACCTTTATGCAATTGGGTTTGTCATCATTCTACACCATCCTAAGTGTTTGTGCTTGGGTGTTATTTCCTGTATCCAAATGGACTATAAAGCCTAGAAGGAGGAAAGTCCAATGTCATAAAATGGACTGCTTTTCTAGGACTTTTAAAAAAATTCTAAATGTAACCATCTGTTCTCTAGGCTTAACTATGTGGTTAAGAATTGAAATGATAAAAGTAAGTTTTGTTGATCCGCTGAATTGTTCTAAGATAATTTCCAGACATTGTACAAGTAGCCATTGGAGAGATGTTTTTGGAATTTAATAATATACGAATTGCAGGTTTTGATTTAAAAAACTGGAGGGAGGCCTATTTATCTGAACATTTTAAAGCCTCTAGATACTTTGTTACTGTTGATTAATGAAATTAATTGAACAGGAAGGGATTTGGGGTCCTCATAATCCCAGTCATGATGATTATTACTATTTACTCAAAATCCAGTTAGATATTATTCCAGGATACAACCATGCTTTCTCATTCCTTTGAAAAATCACATAAATTTTTCATCAGTGTTTCTTTGATCATAAAAATTCTTAATAAATTGTATGGATGAAATTTGACCATTAGATGACTATCCACTGAGTTCTATTTTGACAAAATTCATAGTAGTGTCAAAAAGAATGGATGAAAAATGGACTCACTGATGTCAAACCCATACTGTAAAATTAAGAATAATTACAGTTTCAGCCTTTTCAGAAATTAAATCTCAAATTAGACTATCAGGATTTGCCAGATAAACACCATTTAGGGAATATGCTGATAGAGCCCTGTCATCAGAAAAGTATTCTTGTAATAACTAACCCACTTTTTTCTCTAACAAAACTTCCTAGTTCTATTCTCTCTATAAAATCTTTATCGGATGCAGTTTCAAGACTTCTTTTGTCTTCAGGAGAGGATGCTGTTTTGATTCAAGTTATCTTGCAAATACAATCCCAAAACTTTAATATGCCTAGGTTTGTCTTATAGGAGTAGCAATCTTAAAATGGAAGTATATGGAAAATTATTTTAATAAATAAAGTAATGAGAATTTCAAGTCAGAATGTTTATTGACTTTTCAAGTTCCTGATTTTCACCTGATCTTCATTTTTATTACTCTCCTATATGAACTTTATTCCATTTTAATCAGCTTATATCCTTCTGAAGATATTCTAACTTTCATAATGCTCTTTGGGAATCAATCCAAGCTGACCTACTCTGAGCCAGGCCATTCAGGTTCAGCATCCCACATTATTCCCCCATCCTGACCTCCAAGCTTGCTGTTTCTGCTTCTCCAGAGACCCTCAGAGAACTGGTGTGTACTTATAACCATATTTCCTTGAACCTTGGGCCCTTCAAATATAACATCCCACTCCATACTCCCACCAGGACACACTGATTGTTTCCAAGAGACCTTAGCCCATAACTTTGCCTTCTAGCTGGAAATCTGAGACATCTATACCTCCAACCTCATATTGCAGACACTCATATCCCCAAGAGAAATTCCCAATCTGTGTGCAGGTACCTCTTAATCCTTCTATAGACTGAATCCCTCAGATAATTTCCCTGTAAGGAAGTAAATAAATAATCACCACAGGACCTAGAAGCCATAATAGAGAAGCAGCATAAAAGTCCAACAAGAAGAAAGAATAATAGTTTAGACAGCTATATCAGAACCAGCTGTTCTATAATAGCTCAAATAAAATTTTTAGAGGTACCATGATGAGGATATTTAATTATATCAAGCAACAAATAATATAGTAAAGAAGTCCAATAAATATGAAAATGCAAATAAGAAAACTACAATTATAAGTGACAGAAAGGAGGGTATGGTGAGCAAAATTAGAACACACACACACACACACACACACACACATACACACACACACACCTTAGAAGAAAGCCTTCACAGTAGAGAAACAAGAGTCAAGGAAAATATTATTGAGGTGCATGATGAATTAAAGGAAATATTTAGAAAACAACCTAAGATTGGAAAAAAATCCTTTTTTTTTTTTTTTTTGGTTTTTGGGCCACACCCTGTGACGCTCAGGGGTTACTCCTGGCTATGCGCTCAGAAGTTGCTCCTGGCTTCTTGGGGGACCATATGGGACACCGGGGGATCGAACCGTGGTCCGTCCTAGGCTAGCGCAGGCAAGACAGGCACCTTACCTCCAGCGCCACTGCCCGGCCCCGGAAAAAAATATTTTAAATTAAGTGAACAGTACATTAGAAATCTATTGAAGGCTTTTAGAAGACATAATAGAAAACTCATTGTAATTCCTGAAGAAAATTTGAGCTAGAGTGACTAGTAAACAAAATTATAACTGACAATTTCCCAAAACTGAAATATGCAAGCACCCAGCTTCAAAAGGCCTAATGGGTCCCAACCCAAAAAAAAAAAACATTGAGATATATTGTAATCAAAATGACAAAAGCCAAGATGATAGAATACTAAAAGTAGCAATATCAAAGAAGGAATTTCCTTATAAAGAATCTTCTATATGCTTCACAGATCAAATGAGACTCTTTTAGACCATAAAAAAATGGGAAACTATAAAAAAAATCAAGAAAATAAACACCTTTTAAAGAATACTCTATACAGTCAAATTACCACCCAGATTTCAAGGAATGACATGGAGCTTTATAGACAAACAACATCTTAGTAATTTCAAAGCCTTTAAAACTAGAAAATGCAAGATGCATTTAAAGGGCTTCTTAAAAGACAAGATAAACTATACAAGTGAGCATAATTTCTATAAAATGCTGGAAATAAATTGCTGCCTATAAACTATCTCATGTAACATCAATGGTCTGAAATCACAAATCAAGAGACATAGAGTCGCTCTATTGGTGAAAAATTGAAAACTTTCTGCTGCCTGTAAGAGACATACTTGAATGGTCAAGGTGAAAATAGTCTCAAAGTTAAAGGTTTGGACTCGAGTGTCACAGTCACCGCAGATCAGAAGTAGTGTTCCCTGTCCCACCTCTGGTAAGGTCAGCTGGCAGCTATACCCCAAGCCTAGACACCCTACTTTGCGGTCACCATTTTGGAGGAGCTGGGAAGTAAAGGCTGGCTAGAGGCATACACCTCATGTGAACGGCACCTCCCCCACTGGTGGCACTAACCACACCTCAATCACTACGGGTCAGAAGCCCATCCTCCAGACCAGGAGAGTTCACTGGGATCTGTACATAATCACTCAGGTCATAGTTCCCCTAACCCACAAACCCTGATGACTTCTCAGTCTCTACCAGAAAGACCTAGGCAGACCAGGCTCAACTTCTTTCTCCCTTAGAAAATATATAGCTCCAAATCCTAAAGAAAAACCCAAAAAACTAAACTTTAACATCTCTACCATACTTGGGTAACGTTGCGTACCTAGCATAAATAAACCCCCAAATAGATCTACCTCCAACTACCTCCTACACAATTAAACAGACCACCTTAAAAACACAACCTGAAACTCCAGCACCTCAAACCACCCTATGCAAAGAACAATGGAGAAACAAAGAAGATACCAGCAGCTGAATATATGGAGAGAAAACCTAACAGATTTCCAAGTCCTTCAAAATGAACAAACTTCATAGATGAGGACCTAAGCATTTAATGTCTTAACAATGGAATTCAAAGAATCACTAACCAAAGGAATTAAGAAATCTATGGATGAACAATTCATCCAACTCAAAGAACTCTATCAGAAGATAAAGATTTTGGGAAACAATAACACAAAGCAGAGAAATGTCCTCTGCACTCCTAAATTTATTTTTTTTAATTTTTTAATAATATTCATTGTGACCATGTGAATTACAAGTCTTTCACTTTGTTTTTGTTTTTTTGTTTGTTTGTTTTTGCTTTTTGCTTTTTGGGCCACACCTGGTGAAACTCAGGGGTTACTCCTAGCTATGCGCTCAGAAATTGCTACTGGCTTGGGAGACCATATGGGATTCCCGACCCTATCTTTCACATGATATTTAAGGTACATAGTGACAGTGAATCAGGGCCATTCCTACTACCAGTGTTGTCTTCCCTCCACCCCTGTTCCCAAGATGCATCTTATACCTCTCTCTCTTTGCCCCCTGGACTGCTAATGTACAGGTCCCCTTTATACTACATTCAATTTTAAAAGTTTATTGATGGTACAAGAAAGGAGTTCAAAGGTATCTTAAAGAATCATTTAATATAAGCTCTCCTTTCTGGAGAAGCTAAAGATTGAGCATCTTTCTATCTCTTTTTATTTGAAACAATTTTTATTGTGACCAAAGTAAATTACGAGTTTTTCACAGTAATATTTAACATACATAGTGACATTGAATCAGGGGCATTACCACCAACAGTGTTGTCCTCCTTCCTCCCCTGTTCCCAGCATTCTTCCCATATCCCCATATTCTGACCCCTATGCACCCCAGACTGCTAGTATAACTGGTCTCCTCTGTGTATAGTTTATTGTAGATTGGGTATGGATTCTGTTGTCATTGACTTTGGGTTTGGTGTTTAAGTGTGATCATTTTTTATTTCTACTCAATGTTCGTATGACTGTTTGGTTCTGGTATCATCCACTTTTCCCTTCAATTTATAAGACAGAACAAGATGATTCAAATTATGTGGTTCTGTTGGAAAATAAAAGAAAAGAAAAAAAGAACTAAAAAGAAACCAGGAGGTGTCTGTCTAGAAGTTATAAATATCAATTTAAAAGAATAAAGGAAAAAAAGAAGAAAACATAACAAAATAAACCCCCCCAAAACCCCACAAAAACAAACCAAAACAAACAAACAAAAAAGACAAAAATCAAACAAAAAAACAAAACCAGCCACCACAAAGACAACAACCAAACAATAACCACTAGAAAGAAAAAAGGAAGGAGGGTTGGTGTGGCAAGGTTTCATGCTTTTTTTTTTTTTTTTTTTTTTTTTTGCATAGGCATAGTAAATAGTGGGGGAAATTAGAAAGGGAATTCCCTTGACCTAGAGATACAGGGTTTCTCTGCCCTTGAAGCATACTGTCATGAAAATAACTATAGACTCTGATTTTTACACCCCAAGGTCTTTTTATGGTGCCAGGCAACTTTCTGCTCAGTTGTGGATGATATCAGGCCTCTGTAACTAGAGATCTTGGATTTTGCACAGATCCTAGGACAAAGCCTAGGATAGTCTTGACTTAGGGTTCCATAAATTCTGCTCAGTCGTGGTTGTCAACGTCAGACCTCTGAAATTAGAGATCTTGGTTATTGAACAAATCCTGGGCTGAAGCCTAGCCTAGGTCTTTCTTACTGATCCCAGGCTAAGTTCTGCCCAGTCATGATTGTCAAAGTCAGTCTTCTGTAATTAGCACTCTTGGATTTTGCACAGATCAAAGGAGAACATGTCTTCTGATTTCATCTTACCGTTAGGTGATGAGATAGGACAATCTTCTCTTAGATCAAGTTTCTGCTGTTTCCTCGTTGTCATATAAAAACTGGCAAGAGTTGGTGTTAGAGCAGTGTTAGGAAGTTCCCAAGGTAGTTTGGTTCCTGGTGCTGTTACAGGGAAATGTGTTGGTTCTATGTTTGGGATCTAGGGCTCAGGATTGGACGGTTGCTGTCTGAGTGAGTCTAAGTTTGCACTCCTAAATTTATTGCAACACTATTCACAATTGTTAACATCTGGAAACAACCCAAATGACCGAGAACAAATAAGGGCATAAAGGAATTATGATACATCTAAAAAACAGAATAGTATGTAGCTATTAGGAAAAACAAAGTCATAAAATATGCTTATATATTGATGGATATGCAGAGTATTATGCTTATTGAAATGAATCAGAGGGAGAGGAAGAGACATAAAATAATATATGAGTGCATTATTTGTGGGATATCAAAAACAAGATAGTATGGTAATAAAAAAGACAATAAAGATGAGGGCCAGGAAGACTGGTCCATGGTAGGACACTTGCCACAAATAGCAGACGAATGAAGATATGACAATGACAATGAGAGTTGGAAATTATACCTCTAGATAAGAACTGGGTCTTGAAAAGATATAAAGTGATATAAATGATACCCTTTCAGTTACAATATTGCAAACCACAGCGTCTAAAAGAAAATAAAAGAGAAAAATAAAGAGAGAGAAAAAAGAGAAAAGAAAAATATTTACTACAGTGGCAGGCAGGAGAGAGGGTAGGGGTATGGCAAAGGGAAACTAGTGATATTGGTGGCGGTAAATGTACACTGGTGAAAGGTATTATACATTGTATGACTGAAACTCAATCATGAACAACTTTGTAACTGTTAAAAAAAAAGAAGAAAATGCATGTATACAAAATACCTTTTATAAAAGGCTCTGATTCATTCTTAGGAAAGCAATGAACATACCTGAATAGATTTTTCATAATATACTCAATGAAAATTGATCTCCATAGTAAAATGTCTGGTTTTTATCCCAAAATGATGTATCTGGGGGTTATGATAAAAATTTATAAATGGCAGTTCCAACATAATGTAGATATCAGAATTTAATTCTGAAAATACTATCATGTAAATTTTGTTATTTTCTTGTTATTAATATAATAATTTTTCTTCTTAAAAATATAGACAATTGTCTTTCTTTTAAAGTCTGGCTTGGGGGACCATATGGGATGCCAGGGGATTGAATTTCAGTTCATACTAGGCTAGAGTGTGCCAGGCAGATGCCTTTTGCCCTTCTCCACTGCTCTAGCCCCTCCTTGTCTTTTTTATTTACTACAGCTCTACAACTCTTTTTATATAAAATCCATTCAGTTATGAAAAGGAAACTATTTTCTTAAGATTTTAAAATAAACATGTAATAAATAGAAAAATAAAATGGTGATAATCAAGCACTTAGAAATTAAATAAACCAAGAGGAAATCAGGGAGGAGATCTAAAGATTCATAGGAAAAAAAGAGAATAAAAATATAATTTATCAGAACATATATGACACAGCAAAAACAGTACTAAGAGGAAATTTGTAACAATCCAATTTTTCATTAGGAAACAAGGCACAGCTTAAGCAGCTAATAAAAGACCAACATAGGAAACCCAAAGCAAGCAGAAAGAAGAAAATATACAACTTAAAGCAGATATCAATTAATTGGAAACAAAAAATATTAAAATTAGAACTAAAGTGAGCTTTTTGAAAGAATAACTATATATTTTAAATTTGAAAAAAATATATATATATGTACACACTTATATAAATGTTTTTAGTCATTCCTGGTAATGCTCAGGAGTCACTTCTAGCAGAGTTTAGATGACTATATCATGTTCCAGGTAACAAACCCTGGTTGGTTCCAGGCAAGATAAATGTTCTTACTGTACTATCTCCTCAACCCCAGAATAAATAATACTGACAAAAAATAATTTAAGACCCACAAAGAAATAAATAAACTTTAATAAACTGTAACAGATAGAAAAGGGGGAGACATCACAACAGATAAAACAAAAACACAAAGGATTTTCAGGGATTTCTATAAAAATCTTAATGCCACAAAACTGGAAAACTTTTTGACTTCCATAGTTTAACAAGAATAAAAAAATTGGAACACATGAAAAAATAAATTACTATCAAAGAAATTCTAACAGGAGTGAAAAATACCCCCCTCCCAAATAAAAGCATGGGTCTATATGTTTACTAGTGAGTTCTTTAGAATCTTTAAAGATAAACTATTTCCAAGCCTCTACAGGCTTTTCTAAAATGTTTTTCTAGAAAGTTTTTTTTAGAAAGAAACATGAATTCACTCAAGAAGCTTTTATAAGGTAAATGTGATCCTTATACCAAAGCAGAGACATCACTAGAGAAGAAAACTAGTGGACTGAAATCCCTGAAGAATATGAATAAAAACCTTATCTAAAATCATATCCAATATATCAAAAAACTTATATACCATGATGAAGTATTATAACTGGGATTCAGGGATGGTTTTACTTATGCAGGCTGATCGGTATATTAGACAATATCAATGCAGAGATAAGAGTTATAGGATCATATCAACAGATGCAGAGAAAGCATTTGACAAGCTTCTATACCCATTAGAGACAAAAACTCAATATAAAAGGGATTATAAGTATCCCTCCTCAAAATAGTTAAAACTATATAAGAAATCTACTGCAAATATATTCATTAGTGAAAACTGAGAGCTTTACCTCTGAAGCAAAATTGTCCAATCTCAGCACAATTATTCAATATAGTATTGAAAGTCCTTGCAATGGCAATTAGGTAGAAAAGAGATATTAAGAACATCTATTTGGAAGAAAAAAAGTAAAAACTTTCAACATTTGCAAATGAAATAATACTATGTCTAAAAATGCTAAATGTTCTTGAAAACTAAAATAAAATGACATACAAACATTATATAGTAAAGTGGCAGGCTGCAAAAATTTATATGCAATAATCCAAGCAAATATGCAAATAACAAAAGATAAAAATTAGAAACATTCACACTTTGCCTTAAAATTAACGATCTGGGAATTAGCTTCACAAAAGCTTGACAAAAGAGTTAAATAAAATTATAAGTCACTACTAGAGAAATAGAAGACAGGAAATAGAAACATATCCTACTAGTGGATAATGAAGATCAATTTTTCTTTTTTTTTCTTTCTTTTTTTTTTTTAATTTTTTTTGGTTTTTGGGTCACAACCGGCAATGCTCAGGATTATTCCTGGCTTTACGCTCAGAAATCGCCCCCGGCAGGCACAGGGGACCATGTGGGATGCTGGGATTCGAACCAGCGACTTTCCACATGCAAGGCAAACGTCTTACCTCTGTGCTACCTCTCTGGCCCTGAAGATCAATATTTCAAAACAACAATCCTATCTAAATACTACCTCAAATAAAAGATACTGCTGGCCAATTAGTGTATAAATAACTTGCTCTTTATCACTTATCATCAGGGATAGCTAATTAAAACAACAAGAGATTATTTCGCTGAATAAAAACAAAATACAAAAAAATAACCAATATTTTCTGAGATTTGGGTAAAAAGCATTTTGCTAGCTAGTGGAAATACACTTTGGTTCAACCATTTTGAAAAATAATATTTACATTATCCTCCAAACTAAGAATTAAACTTCTATATGACCTTGAAATTGTGCTTGTTGTATTTACTTCAAAGGTCCCAAAACTTTATTCAGTTTCTGTCTTCTTATGCAACGTTTTTTATATTCATTGCAACACTATTAACAGTAGTCAAAAATCTTGGAATAACCACCGAATGTTCAAGAATGGATAACTAGGAAAATAAACTGTGGTATACACGTAATGAAACACTACCTGGCTATCAGAAAAGGCAAAATCATACAATTAGTTGCCACCTGGAAGGAACTACAGAGTATATCATCCAGAATGAAGTTAGGCAAAAGGAGTGGACAGAATGACCACTCTTACATATGGGTTATAGAAGGCCATTGTAAGGAAAAAGCAAATACCAGAAAGACAATAGTAACTGAGAACTGGTCGACAGAACGATGATGGGCTGAGGGTGAGGTAGGAGAAAACTGGGACCATCATGGGGTTAGAGCTGACACTCTGGCAAAGAGTCAAGTTGTGTTGGGACATTGTACCGTAAAATTCTACCAATAACAGTATTGTATGCCAAGATGCTAAATTTAAAAATAATAGTAAATTAAAAATCATATATATATATATATACATATACATAGATATATAGGGGCTCTAATGTTAATGGCAGAATATATGAATCAGGAATAGTAACAATGTGAAATTTTGAACCTCTTCAAGTAAAAATAATGCTTGCTAAATAATTTTAATTGCCATGAGAAAATGTTCATATTAGATTCTTTTCTTAAAATGATGATCAGGAAAAGAGCCTAAGTAAAAATAGACCAAAGAACAATCACCAGGCTGATTTTATTTCACCATGCAAGTTTTCAGTGACAGCTCTAAACTAGCAACTTTTCAATTAAATCCAATCTGTCACGGTAGAGAAAACAGTGTGGCCAACAGGCCTTGCAAGAGATTTGGATGTGAGTGGCCAAGTTAGCATTTTTAACTGAAAATAGGATCTATTTGTTTAAAACAGTCTTAAATAGCACTTCAGATTTTTATTCCCTTGTTGGCATTTATGCCATTCACTGCACTGATTTAGGGTATAAATTTGCAGCTGATTTTTTGCAGACTTGGTACTGGAATCTCTGTTTTCAGAGTGAGTTTGGAGGTTAAAAAAATACATAGAAAAACAACATTGTCTAGCCCTCTTGCTCTCTCTGTCATATTCAGAGAACTTTTAATTCTTGAGAATGCTGTATTCAAATTATCTTTGAGCCCAGATCTTGGTCAATGTTTAAGGGCTACTGTTTAAGACAGTAGGCCTCTCTTAAATTGCTAGTAAAAATATATACTATAATATAAAAATACAACAAAGAATCCATGCTTACCTGCTTTAAACTCTAATGACACAATGCCATTATCTCATTCCAAAGTAGCATTTTTTTCAAGGTTGTTCTTAATAGCTACGGAATTGAATGTTTTAAGAGACTTTGCATTATTAACAAAGTTTGTTATTTAAGAACTCAGAGGTCATAATATAATGGCATCAAGATTCCCAGGATCATGGGTTGTGTTAGATTAGGTACATCCCTATATTCTTACCTAAACTGATCTAATAACTAAGACCTCAGCAATTTGCTTTACTGTATTATTTCATTAACACAAGGACCCAAATTTGGCTCTGTATCACGATCTTCACTTCATCTTCTTTGTTACCTCAAGTCTCACATTGTGATGTAATTGAAAAATACAGTGACTCATAAGGCTTAGTTTGAAGGAAGATGCATTTCTTTTCATCATCTTTATTCAATGTAATAGCATCAATCTTACGTGTATGGGTGTCTTCATACCAATATTTTAATTAAAATTTATATTTTTCCAATTTTATTAAGTCACTATAAAATTACAAATTTATTTGTGACTGGCTATAAACCATACAATATTCAAAGAGTGTTCCATTCAACAGTGCTCACTGTTCTCCACCAATGCCCCCCTCCAGCATTTGCCTCTTACCCAGCATTCTGCCTCTTTAGAAGTTCTTTTATTTTTTTAAATACATTTTGCATGGTAGTTTACAATACTATTACTGATAGCATTTTATGCATAACACATTACCACCTTTCAGCACTCCCACTGCCTCCCAGATGCATGCTTCCCTTTTCTATAGTCATAGGCCACTCCCTGACCTATTCCTCTAATTACCCAACTGACATATTTCCCACTGAAGACCAGTTAACATGTTCTCTGTTTCCATTGTCTTTGTACATTTGTTATTCCACAGAAGTCATATAGCCAAAAGGTACATGAAAAATTATTCGCATCACTAATCATCAGGGAAATGCAAATCAAAACAATAATGAGATATCATCTCACACCACATATGGCACATATGAAAAAGAAAAACCAGTGTAGGTAAATATAGATGTGGGAAAAAGGGCCCTTATTTATTGTTGGTGGGATTATCAACTGGTTGTTCCAACCTCTCTGAAAATATGGATGTTTCTAAAAAAAAAATAATCTAACAATTGATCTTCCATTTATTTGATCCAGCCAATTTTACTTCTTAGTATATATCCCTAAGACTCAAGGACAAAAAGTTGAAGGAAAATAAAAGATATGTGCCCTCCTATGTTCCTTGAAGCACTATCTACAATAGTCAAAAATCTAAAATCATACTGATTAAGAACAAAAGACTGAATAAAAATGTAAAACATACACACAATGATATACTAATACATCATACAAGAGAAAATCATGCAAGTTGCTGCTGCTATGTGGGGTAGATCTGGAGAGTGTCACGATGAATGAAGTTTTTCAGAGGGAGAGAATTCTCTCTCATGTTCGGGATATAAGGGCACATAATGGTGGTGAATCCATACATTATGCTGAAGAAAATAAAGACAGAGATCTTCACAAAATTGGAGCCAAAGACATCTTTAATGAGTCAAAACCATTGACTAAGGAGACAGAAATAAGGATAAATAAATGGAGCTACAATAAACTAAGTAGTTTTATACCTCAAAGGAAGTCGTGAATAAAAAACAAAGACAATTTACAGGCTGGGAGAAAGTATTTGCCAATCACTAATCTTATAAAAGGTTAATTTTTAAGATATGTAAGTCACTAGTCAAATTTTACAAAATAATCAATTCCTTCAAAATTGAAAAAGGTTGTACATACTATTTGATTGAAGAAAACTACCTCTACTTGCAAGTGCTGAAAATATTTTCACTTAATTAAAAAGTGACTATGTCTTTTCTTTCATTTATTTATTGATATTTTCAGAATTGTTTTACTTTATTTTGGGCCACATCCAGGAGTGTTCAGGGTTTACTTCTGCCTCTGATGTCAGATTTTACTTTTGGGAGTTCTCAGCAAAAGTATATGGGTGCAATAGGTGTATGAACTGGGTAGGCTACTTACAAGGTAATAACCCTGCTATCTATCAGTGCTATCTATCTAGCTCCAGAAAGATTTTTTTTGCGGGGGGCACTCAGCAGTGTTCATGAGTTACTCCTTACTCTGCACACTAAAATCACTAATGACAGGCTCCGTGAACGAAAAAAGCTGCCAGAAATTAAAACCAGGTTGGCTGTGTGCAAGGCATATGCCTTACCCACTGTACTGTCTCTCCCACCCTCTAAGAAGTAAAACCTTGTTTTCCTTTTGTTCACTTTATTATAGAGTGTGTGTCTGATGTTGGTTTGAATTTCTTTTATGAGCACTGACTCTCAGTTGTTGACCTCAGACAATGACTGGAAATTTTATAAGCCAAATAGCAATCAGCTAGCCTATAAGAGTGAAGACATCTCTTTGGGACACTGTGTAGCTTATAAATAAAGCACATGAATAACTCAGAAAGAAAGACAATTCTCTTGGTACAACTACATTTTGTTCAAGAAAAACAAACTGGTTTTGCCCAAGGGATACCTGAGTTCTACTATAATCGTGAAAAACTAGGAAATGGTGAACTTTGAATCATACTTTATAAAGCACCATAAGGTCTTTTCCGAAAGCTAACATAACAAACAGTGGGTGATAATGAATGCTGCAGAGGAACTTGCAATATTTTGCACATATGGACTATCTAGGTAGATGCATATATAAATATTTCATTTGCTAACTGTAGTTGGTTATCATTGCACATGAACAGACAGAATGACATATGAGAAGTTCTAAGAACACAGTGTATTAAGACATACAGCTGAGATATAGTTTTTTACACTTGGCAAGGATCTGAGCTCAGTAAACACAACTTTATCTAATTTTTTAATTAAGATTAAAATATTTTAAAAGTGCCAAATTGTTAACATTATTAGATTGTAAAACTTAAGGTGCATGCCAATGAATTAGAAACTAAAGCTGAAAAGTCATGAATCTCATATTACTTAGAATCAGGTTTATATTCATATTGGCCTCAAATTAGTATCCAAGTTTGTCTTTTTAGTTTTAGAATTGAATTGATAAGATAAAAAAGAGCGAAAACTAAAAATAATAGTAAATTAAAAATCTTTGAATATCAAATTATGAAGATGGCTTTGGATTTGCAAAGCAAATATCATGGAATTAGAAAGTTTAGACTTGTAAAGGAAGGGATCATAAAACATAAGACTTCCTTATTTAATAGGGGATTTATAAACAGATTATTTATAACTGTTAAAGGATATGTGTTTAATTTTTCAAGATCAGCAAGAGTCTTTACTTTCCAGACTTTCTAAGTTTTCCAATGTGTTGTGTTATTTTGATTAGTCACAGGCATTTCTTAGCCTTATCTAAAGTTCCTATAAGGAGACCAAGTGGTTTTGAAAATGAATCAGTCGATGATATTTGAATTTGATTTTGAGTTTGATTCTTTGCAATGCATGGCTCCTGAGTTCTGATAAATGTGATTCCTGTAATAAATAAAAACAATGAAATGATTAAGTAAATGAATAAAATTGCTAAGAAGAGAAAAAAACTCTATAAAGTTTTTATATGATTTCTTTGTCTAGTAAGAAATCTTTTTTTTTTTATTTTACTCACCCATCAAGTTAGTTCTTTTGGCTTTTATAATGCTTGAAAACATAAGCCAGAAAATTGAAAATTAAAAAGCTTTAAATTACTGAAAAATGTATGTCTGCCAAGTAAAGCTGAAGTTGGAAAACCTATTTGAACACCTAATCAAACAGTTTTGTAAATGTTACTTGTACTAACCAATCAGATGAAAGCAGAAACAGCTAATTTAATTAAATTTACAAAGTACTACAGGGTAACATGGTCTTATACCTAGATATTCACTCTTATTTCTTCTACTAATGTACACAAAATTATCTGCCTAATATTTCAACAACCTGCTTAAACATAATGTCTTCAAAACTTGTGCTACTTCAATCATAATTTTTTCTGAAGTGTCCTTTTGATCAGAGGAAAAAAATGAAACCAATAAGTGAATGATTTCTAACCATCATTTTTTCCTCTCATTTCAGAATCTGAACTTTTTCTTTGAGAAGTCATCATCTGGCACCTGAGTAACCATCAACATTGATGTTACAGATATCTTTTTTTTTTTTTTTTTGGTTTTTGGGCCACACCCGTTGACGCTCAGGGGTTACTCCTGGCTATGCGCTCAGAAGTTGCTCCTGGCTTGGGGGACCATATGGGACACTGGGGGATCGAACCGCGGTCCGTCCAAGGCTAGCGCAGGCAAGGCAGGCACCTTACCTCTTGCGCCACCGCATGGCCCCGTTACAGATATCTTGAGATATCGCCACTTCTTAGACTTTACTAATGTGTGTGTTGGACTTGCTGGAGCTATAAAATACATTAGGTGTTTTCTCTAATGTTCTTTTTTTGTGCCCAACTTATTAAATAATAAAAGAAATTCCAGGAAGAATAAAATATAATGGAAAATATCTATATAGAAAATTAAATAAAAAGTTTAAAAATATCAATATTTTTATAGTCATAAAAGTAGGAATGAGAAGAATAAGTGAGCTGGGGGAAATGTATTTTTTTAAAAAAGCTGGTTTGATGAGATTTTTTAAATCAAATTCTTAAGAAAAATTTTATTGAAAAAATATAATTCATATACAAGTATCTATATCTTTTTACTGTACAGTTCAGTGAATTTTGAGGAATATAAACCAAAGTAACCACCAATTCAAAATAGTCTGTTGTTTTTTTAAATTTGTAAACATTTTAACTTTTTTGTTTATTAATACCTTTATTTAAGTACCATGGTTACAAACATGTTTGTAGAAGGGTTTTCAGTCATAAAATAATATACAGCCCCTTCACCAGTGCAACCTTCCCACCACCAATTCCTCTCTGTCTTTATAAATTGGTTTTCCTTTAGGAGAATTTCACATAAATAGCATTTTATGCCTTTCTTTATGTTTCTTTTATTTAGTATTTTTTGATGCATATGTTTTTGCTACATCAAAGATCCATTTTTTTCTGAGAACTAAACCATTGCATGACTATATTTAAAATATATTTAATATACTTTAATATACATAATTTACATTTTATTTATTTATTTATTCATTTTGGTTTTAGGGCCACACCCAGTGACACTCAAGAGTTACTCCTGGCTATGTGCTCAGAAATCACTCCTGGCACAGAGGACCATTTGGGATGCCAATGATTCAACTGTGGTTCGTCTTAGGTCAGTCATGTGCAAGGTAATCATCCAATCACTGGGCCACCACTCTGGCCCCCATACTTTACATTTTAAGATACATTTAATATACATGCTTTAATATGACTTACTTTAATTTGACTATGCTTTAATTAACCTCTTGATAAGATCTTTCACTTTTAATTTCTTGCTATTAGGAAAATAGGTTTTGAGAAATGACCACAAATATCATATAACATATGTTCTTCTATTCTTTAATAAATACAGAGAGATAGCATGGAGGTAAGGCATTTGCCTTTCATGCAGAAGGTCATTGGTTCAAATCCCGACATCCCATATGGTTCCCCGTGCCTGCCAGGGGCGATTTCTGAGCGTGGAGCCAGGAGTAACCCCTGAGCACTGGCGGGTGTGACCCAAAAACACAACAACAACAACAACAACAACAAAAAAAAAGAGTAAAATTGGAATTTTTTATTTTACTTTTCCTATAAACATGATAACAATTTTACTTGGCCTCAGCAATTATTTGTCACTATATATTAATTTAATCCATTTATTGGTTGTAGTGGTATGCTATTATTGGTCTTTGACTTGTGTTGCTTGAAGATCACAACTGAGAGTGCTCAGGACTTATTTTTGATGATGTATCAATGGATTATTCTTACTAAGGATGAGAGAACTCTATGTGGTACTTGGTACCAAACTTGTGTATAACTTGTGCATTATTTTACCTCTCTGATCCTTGATTGTTGATATTCAATTTGTATCTCCTTGGTGACTAATGATTTTGAGCTTCTTTTCATACACTTAGTGTCCATTCATATATTTTTCTGTAGTCTATTTTCCATTAAAATAGTCATCCTGTGCCAGAGTAGTACTTAAATTAAATGATCTTTCTTTTTTTTTTTTTTTTTGGCTTTTAGGCCACACCCGGTGATGCTCAGGAGTTACTCCTGGATATGTGCTCGGAAATCACTCCTGGCTTGGGGGACCATATGGGACACTAGGGATCAAACTCAGGTCTGTCCCGGGTCAGCTGATTGCAAGGCAAATGCCCTACTGCTGCACTATCGCTCTGGCCCCAGCCATAACATTTCTTAATATCTTCTGCAGGTGAATTAATTTTCAGAAGTATGTGCTGTCAATAGTTTCTTCCAGTCTGGAGTTTGCATTTTAATTTCTTGCCTTTTAATGTTTTCTGTTTGTTTTTTTTTGGGGGGGGGGCACACAAGTGGTACTCAAAGCTTACTCCTGTTTCTGAGTTCAGGGATTACTATATGTTATGCTCAGGAGACTCCACAAGGTTCTAAATTGAATCAGAATCTGAAGCACACAAAGCAAGCACCTTGACGACTATACTATCTCTCTAGTCCCATAATTTTTTGCCTTATAATTATTGTCTTTCAAAGGCCAATATTGTTTAATTTGGGTGAAAAAGAATTAAACATTTTTAAGACTTTATTCTTTGTGTCCTAAGAATTTTTTTAGCAAATGATATAAGAGTTTTAATAAGCAATAAGTTTTCATAAAATTAGAAAGAATTTCTTTTCTGTCTGTCTGTGGCTTACATAAGATTGAATTTTAGAACTCCAAATATTGATGGATTTTTTCCATATCTTCTTCACATAAATCATAAATATTTAAATAATTTATTGTGATTAGAAAGTTCAATACCAGCTTTTTGGAATACTGACAATACAAACAATGTAATGTATAATCCAGTTATAAACTATCTTGATAAATATTATATTAAAATATTATCTTAAATATAATAAAAATTTATCTTAAAAACAATAATTTTTTTACCTCTTTAATTTTCTAGTATTTGTAGTATTTCACTATGAAATGTCTATCATCAATTAGTCTATCTAATTAGTTCTATCTAACTAGAACTTCTCCAGAAATAAACATACTAATTCTCAAAATAAGAAATGATCTATTTGTAGCATTATAAATACAAATTTAGCCAACAAAATTTTGAGTTCTGTAAATAAATTATGCCAGGTGCCAAGAATTTTATAGAAGACAGGTGATTTAATATCACATTTTTGCAGATATTTAGTTGATATGTAACTCTTTTATGCAATTCTTTTTATTATTTTTTCCAAATATTTTTCTAAACATGTAGACATATAAGCACAAAAAGAGCTAACCTAGTCAGGACCATTGATAATTGGTCAAATGAGTCGACATTAAATAATCTGCACTGAAATCCAATGGCAACAAAAATTGAGAAAAATAATCAGTAACAGAACTAAAAATTACAACCTCATCGAAATGACCTAAAAGTTAGTAATCTGAAGTTGAGAAAACATTCTATTTTGCTTTTTTTTTCCCAGAAGTTGAAATGTTGATTCAGATTGCAAAATCTTTCAGGAAAAACTTATGTTTTTCCATTATTTAGTAGCATAAAATATACTTCCAAATAGAAGTTACTTAGGGACCAAAAAGATAGAATAGTGCATTGGACACTTACCTTCCATGAGGCTGACCAGTGTTTTATTCCAGTAATCCCATATGATCCTCCAAGCACTTCAGAAGTAATTCCTGTATGCAGGCTAGGAAAAAACTCATACCATGCTGGGGGTGGCCCCCCAAAAAGACAAAAGGAAACATAAAATTTATTTACAAACTCTAAAGCACTAATAGAATAACAAAATATTGCTAACTGAAAGTCATCAGGAATCTCTGTTGGAGGTTGGTCATCAGTGGGACCAAGAAGGTAGTTTTATTTAGGTGGCTGGTTGAAAAGAGACTGCTTTTGTCTGAGTCTTAGCTACTTGTCATTTGATTTTTCCAATAAAATAATTGAATATATCTTTCCAATGTGTTAGTATGTTTTTATTCTTTTGAATATTCCCTGGAATATTATATTGAAGCCATGCAATTGTATCTGTTAGGAGTCAGCAATTTAATTGTTTGGCAAAAGAAAATGAGAAAGGACTTTGCTATACTTGCAAATTCAAATTAGTCTCTGACCCCACAGCTGGAAAAGATTATTTTTGACCTTTGTTTAAATCATAACTTAAATCTTTGCAAATTATCACCATCCAAGTTGTCAGGGTAGTAAGGAAGAGTGTTTCTGATTCACATAGCAGAAATAATGATGCTAAAACCGAAGCTAGCAAAGTTTTAGGACTTCTTTAATTCTGGTCTTCCAAGACTTTAAGACCAACTACAACCATGTCTAGCTGGTAAATTTGCCTTAGTTTCAGATTCTTACATTTATTTTAATCTGTGCAATGCTGCACTGATGAAGGGGTGTTATGCTTTTTTATATATAACTAAAACCGAACTACAAACATGCTTGTAATCATCGTGCTTAAAGATACTTAAAAATTTATTTTAATCTCTTGACTATTTAAAATTATCTTTTTTTTTAAATGTGAACAATCCTCTTCCTAATAGTGTGTATTGTTCTCACAGTTTTAAGTTCTACTTCTTTCTTAGGTACCAACCATAAGCTTTGAATTTTGAATTTTGAAAAAAAAAGTATAGGCAACTCATTATAACTGATGAGAAATCTATATCTTATATATTACATTACATATTGTCACAAATAACAAAGAGAAGAATCTTATCTTGAACCCAGAATGATTTGAGCTCATTCTCAATAAACAAAACGTGATTCTCATAAATTATTCATTCACGTACACTTCACACATTATTTACTAGTAAATATTAACTATATTTAAGGGTATTTAAAGATAAAGTTGGTACAGGAGGTAGGACTGTTGCAGAACATGGTACGCCTGAATTACAAAAGGATATTTAAAATAAATAAATTAAATAAATCAAACCAAAAATTGAATAATGAATCTGATTTTTTTGTTTCTTTGAGTTTCACTAGTAGTGATTAGGATTTACTCTGGTTATGAGCACAGGGACCATTCAGGGTAATGCTAATGGATCATATAAGATACCAGGAATTTTTGAACTTGGGATAGCCAAGTGCAAGGCAGATCCTCTCCGGTGTACTACACTCCAGATCCTGATGTGAAAATAATTGTATTTCTTTTTATTTGTTTGTTTTTTTGTTTTTTGGGCCACACCCATTTGATGCACAGGGGTTACTCCTGGCTAAGCGCTCAGAAATTGCCCCTGGCTTGGGGGACCATATGGGACGCCTGTGATCGAACACCGGTCCTTCCTTGGTTAGTGCTTGCAAGGCAGACACTTTACCTCTAGCGCCATATTGCCGGCCCCAAATAATTTTATTTCTAAATTTAAATTTTTTATTACTTGTTGAAAAAAATTAATGAAAATTAGAGTAATATTTGTAATTTAAGTTTGGTTTCTCTATATTCTAATATTCTCTTTAGAGAAGAAATAAGAATACCAGGATTTGGAATATATCCTTTTATGTCTCAGTTACATTATAAATAAAATATATGATATTAACAGATGCTGAATATCTTCTTTTTATTTTATTTATTTATTTACTTATTGTGTTTGTGTCACACCTGGTGGTACTCAGTATTTACTCCTAGCTCTGCACTCAAAAATCGCCTCTATCAGGCACATGGAACCATGTGGGATGCAGGAATTTGAACCACCATCCATCCTGAATCAGCTGCATGCAAGGAAAACACCCTACCGTTGTCCTATCTCTTCAGCCCCTTAACATCTTAATTCCACTTCTGGGTCTGTTAAGTGGGAATACTAATATTACTATTCATGTTAAATATTATTTTATTGATGAAAGAAAAACTCAAAATTATAAATGCATCCTTTCATATTATCATATATGTTAAGAACCTTGCAACTTTCGCATAAATTGTTCTTGTTGAATACTCTTTCTGTACACTTTAATTTTTAACATTTTTCTTTATTTTTGTTGACTTGTATTGACTATCTCTGATTTTATTTTCCTTTAGGTGTCTTATTTAGTCCCTTACTTTTCTAAATGCAGTTTTTTCATCACATCCTAATAAAAAACAATGTGATATGTCTTTGATATCATAAAGTGTTCGAATACAGTGGTTAGATACATAATGATCCGTTATATAATTTAGACAAAATGTAACACAATTTTACGCAAAAATATAGCATTTAGAAAAATGGCTTCTTTTAAACTTTAAGTTTTAATATGAATGGTATCAACCATACCATCGTCATAGAAAATATCCCTCCTATAAATTAACTACAACATTTAATATTTTTAGATTGATGTAACATTGGTTACATTGGTTTATAAGTGTGTGTATTTTTTAAAGGTAAAATTTCATTCATTCTCTATATATGAAACCACACCACCACAAAAATTCCAGTTTTTCTCTCAGTACACAGAAAAGTGAATCTACCAGCTCTCATTCCCTTCTGGAAACTCGATTTAATGATCAAGGTATTTTCAGATGCCAAGATTGTGTTTTCATTTGGCTGTGTACTGACAGCATTATGCTCTCCTGAATGAGAGCTCTTATACAATTAAAATCTAAAACAGGTTGCTTTTTGTATCTTCCCAAAATACCTCCCCCCAGGCCCCATGCACATTTTAAACTTTTTATGGATTGGGCTACTTTCAGCAGTCACAATCTGCCTTTTGCAGAAAGATTTGCCTTGCCCGCTGCCTTACAAAAATGTTCATTAGAGATCATTGCCATTGCTTAGGAGAATAAATACTGGAATAATCTATAGGCTAAAACCTGCCATGTGGACATCCTTGTAATAAAAGTTCAGATACCCTGTTATATCATCTGAATACCCAGGCTAGAAAATAAAAATAGATGCAGATAGCATGAACCATTTTTGCGGATTTGGTCTTTTCAGAACCGGTTTTGTGTCTGTTGGAGATGTCAGGCGAGAGCTAATGAAGAAAGAACTGTCATTTCTGTAATTAAAAAAATAAACCAAAGAGAAAAGCTTAGTTCAAGCTGAGTTTGGATCACAGTATAGGTCTAATTGGTAGTCTTCCTAGTCATTTTAATCTTTTATTAATCCTCTTACTCAAAATATCTGCTTCTTTTATAAACATTAAAAGAATAAAATGAGACAATTTGTTTTCTTTTTGTGCTTAGCTGATACTCTAGAACACTGTGGGTCAATTTGACCTTAACTTTATTATTTGATATCTACCACGGTATCTTATCAGTGCCTCCTTCTCTATTACTTTTCGGCAGCTTTTAATGAATTATTGTGGACCAGTGGACCTTAAACTTTATTCATAGAAAATACAATTGTACATTTTAAAATGATTTGATTATCTTCTGAACTGAAATGAAAAAATAATTACTCTGTGGAGAAGATAGAAATTGAAGAATTAATTAGCAACAAGTAGAATTAATATGGATTCACTGATCATCACAGCCCAAATACTCAGCTTGTCAACTGCAAATCACTAACGCCTGAATATATATCACATTTCTAAGGAAACCAGTTAGACTGTTATAATATCAGAATAAAACTTCAGAGCATATTTACATAGAAACTGTGTAATGTTCTGCTTGCAGTCATTTTTAATATGAACAATTTTTACTTCTGTAGTTTCAAAGTAAGATCTGCAAACCGCCAGCAGAACCTAGATGTTAGGTATGTAATTCTCTGGCCCCCATGTGGAAAAGAATTAGACTGTTGGGGTGATACTTTACATTGCTGTGCTTATATTCCTCCCAAAAGAATCAGATGTTTGAATGTCATTAATCAGCTCAAGGATTTTCAAAAATATTCATTTACATAGAATCACCTAGGTATATACCTCAGGGCCTTGAGTCTACCACAGCACTTTTAACGAGGAATTTTAATTGCGGGGACTAGGAATTTGGCATTATTTTAAAATCCAGAAGACGCTAATGAGCAGTCAGACTTGGGTACAAAAAAGTATATCTTAAATATGACTGAACTTTATGATCACCTGGGAGAACTTCAGAATATACTGATAAAAAGGAATCTGACATGCATCACATGTTTAGAATCCCTGCAGTTGGAATCTGGGGAATGAATTTTTTCTAAGTCTTCAAAATTATTTTAATTATTGAAATCATTAATACTTAGTCAAATTGATTTAGTCATTTAAGAACAAAATATCATTTAAGGAAGGGTGTTTTATCTTGACTCTGAGGCAAGTAATAAAAAACTCATTTTCCTAAGTAAAAATATTTTTTATGGAATAGATAAGGCTAATGTTGATTATCATGGCATATCTCCAGACGCAAAGTATCTGAAAGAAGTCTTAGGCACTGACTCAAGCCAAGACTCTGGACTGGCTGAATGATATATTAGAATGGATGCAAATGGACTAATGATGAAAGGCAGGAGTTTTCCAAGACTGATTACCAAACAAATGTTTGGATACAAGACAGAGACGGAATTCTGACGTGTGACATATGGTGAAGGACTTCAACTAACACATTGAAGATATTGTGTAAATACATTACATTATTTATAAGAACATATTACCCTCTAATTTCTCTAAAGGTCAGGATCTACTTTATTACACTCAGGATCTATTCTTTGTTAATTTTAACAAGAAGATACTTAATGGGTGAATCATATGCTTCATGTAGAAGGATTAGATTTAATATATATTTGTCCCTCATGACCTCCAAGCAAAGATCCCAAAGTAGCCCCTGATTACCTCTAGGTGTGGCCCCCAAACAAAAGCAAATCAATTTTCTCCAGAAGGCCCTTGAGTAACTCTCTAACCTCTCACTGTATAGTCTGCATTTACTTTATTCAAGTTTATTATTAATATGCCTTATACTTTTCCTTTGATATTGTGCTATAATACAGAAAGTGCATGAATAGAATATATAAAATATTTAAAAATTTATATAAATAAGATCCGGGAGTTACTCCTGGCTCTGTGCTCAGACATCAGTCCTTGGCAGACTCACAGGAACATATGGGATAGCGGGAATCAAACCTGGGTCAGCCGAGTGCAAAGGCAATGAAGTACCTGCTATGATCAGTCCCATAAAAATACCATGCACTTTTAAAAGGTTACTGATACTTGAGACAGGATATAATAGATTTTTCATTTTGTTTAAGCTTATCATAACTATTCAAGTACTTCCATTTAATAATGAGGACACATTATTAAAAGTTTTTTAACTTCTCAAAAGCAATATTTATATTATGTGGTTAATTTTATATTTGAATACAGGTATTTATTTCTCTTATTTATTTTATTTGTATATGAGTTTCTTTCCATTTTATCTCAAAATATGTTAGATCATACTTAGATAAACATTTTCAAATCATGATTTTAACTTACAAGTTAATTCTGTGTTTCCATAGAGTACTCTGCTTTTGGGCCATTCTCTAAGGCAACTTTATTCAGTGTAGTGTCTGCACATCTCAGTTTGCTTAGATTTAGACCATATATATCTTGATGCAGTCAGAGAAAACAATTCAAATTGGTAGAAATGTGCTTGTCAACTGTAAAATAGATCAAGAAAGAAGTAACAAACTTCATGTCCACTTTCATATTTGATCTTGAAAGAGGTGGAAGGGGGAGAAGCACAAAAACTAGTCAATTCGGGCCCAGAGAGATAGGACAGAGATAGTACAGCGGCGTTTGCCTTGCAAGCAGCCGATCCAGGACCAAAGGTGGTTGGTTCGAATCCCGGTGTCCCATATGGTCCTCCGTGCCTGCCAGGAGCTATTTCTGAGCAGACAGCCAGGAGTAACCCCTGACCATCGCCGGGTGTGCCCCCCCCCCCCAAAAAAAACAAGACTAGTCAATTCAACTTTATGTAATAGTTTCTTTAACTATTTTGTTCAATGTATTTTATGGTCTCAAATGTAACAATCAAATCTACATCAATTTTTCTTTAAATTTTTGTGCATTATTTTAGCTATCCTTTGCTATCTTTGCAATTGGCTACAACTTTTACCAGCACTATTTATGAAGAGATTTATTTCTCTCTGTTTTATGCTTGCAACATTTTATCACAAATCTATAAATAAGTAAACTTAATTATGGTTTTCAATTCCATACATTGAGTTGTGAACCTATTTGGATTTTAATATATGCTGTATTTATTGTTTTAATCTATAAGTGTAATTGAAGATGGGGAAGTTGATGATTTTCCAGTGCTTTTCATTTGTTTCAGAATTCTCCTGAGTCTACTGAATATTTTGCATTTTCATGTGCATTCTTTTTTTTTAATTTATTTAAACACCTTAATTACATACATGATTGTGTTTGGGTTTCAGTCATGTAAAGAACACCACCCATGTGCATTCTTAGTAATTTAATAGCATTTGAACAGCATTAAAACTTCATAAATTGTAAAAAAAAAAAAGTCCTAATAAATAAGAGAAAGTATTCACACATTTGACAAAGTGTTATATTAAAGATATATACAGAACTTACAAAATTCACCAACAAAGCAAGTACCCATTGTAAAATGGAATGGGCTCAATAGTATGTTTGTTTCATATGTTAGGACCTGCACACAATTCCGGTGATGATGGTGATATTGATGATAAAGTCTAAGGATGAATAGAAACTTTTCCAAAAATGATTATTAGACACATGAACTCTGTTCATTACCACTTATTATTAGCAGGAAAATCACAACAAGAAAAAAAGAGACGATTTTACCTAACAACACTGAGAATGCCTTACATCAAAAAAGGAAGCAACAATTAATTTTGGCAGGTGAATGAAAAAATGGGAATATTCATGCCATTGTTATGAATGTAAATTATTCCACCTGCTATGGAAAACAGCTAAGAGCATTCTTCTTCTTTTTTTTATTTTAGGAGTGGGGGGTCACATTTGGTGGTGTGCAGAGGTTATTCCTAACTCTGTGCTCAGGAGTTAACTACTGGCAGTCCTCAAACTATGGCCCGCGGGCCACATATTGTATTTGTATTCGTTTTGTTTCTTCATTGCAAAATAAGATATATGCAGTGTGCATAAGAATTCGTTCATAAGTTTTGTTTTTACTATAGTCAGACCCTCCAATGGTTTGAGGGACAGTGAACTGGCCCCCTGTTTAAAAAGTTTGAGGACCCCTGGTTCAGGGGGTCATATAGGATGCCAGAGACTGAACCTGGGTTAGTCACATTCAAGGCAAATGCCTCTACCACTGTGCTATCATCCCAGCCCCAAATTCTTAAAGTATTAAAAAGAAATTTAGTAGGGGCTAGAGCAGTGGCACAAGCCGTAAGGTGTCTGCCTTGCGCCCGCTAGCCTAGGACGGACCGCGCGGTTCAATCCCCGGCGCCCCAAATGGTCCCCCAAGCCAGGAGTGATTTCTGAGTGCTTAGCCAGGAGTAACCCCTGAGCATCACCAGATGTGACCTAAAACCCAAAAATAAGTAAATAGATAAATTTATCAAGTCTACTTGTAGCTATCTGCCCTTACATACAATAATACAAATTTGAGAAATTTATGCACATTTTTATTGTTGGCCTCTTGACTTTATCCAAGATATGGAAAGAATCCATGGGAAAAATACATAGCTCAAGAAAACATGTTATATTTTCAAAATAGAATATCACTCTGCTATGTAAATAATAGAATGCTGCCTTTTATTGAAACAAAGATGAAGCTAGAGAAAAAAATAAAACAAGTTACTGAAATAAATTAGAATGAGCAAAGATATAACAGGTGATCTTACGTTTATATGTGATATATAGAAGCAAAACACAGGAATAGAAAAAGTCAACACAAACAACTTCATGAACTGAGACTGCAGAGAAGAGTTTACCAATGCAAGAGAGGGAAGGGGGCGAGGATAGAGATGATTTGAATAGACTGTGATAGAGAAAAAAATGGTATATTGGTGTTTGTGATATAGGTACATATAATTCAAAGAATGACTTTAGAATAAAATGAAGACCCATATAGTATATAGAAATTCAAGTCCACCTTTATCTTTTCTAAATGTTTGGCTTGTCATTTACAGTATTTAATTATGCTATTGACATTTATGAATTAATATCAAAACTATAAAATTTTACATGTTCTAGATTAGAACAATGCAAGTAATACACTACTGTAAGAATATTTTTTCCTTCAATGATGTGTTCTTGAAAAGAATCTATGTTGGTTTGATCTTGTAACAGAAAATATTTAAATTAATTAAAGTTTTGGTTTCTGATCTCAAAATTAGTAGGTTAAATTTTTCTGCGGAGAATTTTGTTATTTTTTAATATCTTTTCTGTTTAAATTTTCCTCATTTTTTTAATCAAATATACTTAATAAAATCTTCCTATTGACTATGCCTTAGTCAATGGGGATACTGCAGTATATAAAGCAAACTTTTTTTGGAGAAATAGCATGGAGGTAAGGCGCTTGCCTTTCATGCAGAAGGTCATTGGTTCAAATCCCGGCATCCCATCTGGTCCCCCGAGCCTGCCAGTAGCAATTTCTGAGCATAGAGCCAGGAATAACTCCTGAGCTCTGTCGGGTGTGACCCAAAAATAAAACAAAACAAAAAATCCCTAGTCTTAGAGCATCAATTTCCTGGTAATAAAGAGGTAGATCATAGATGAACATGAGTGTATAATGTGTTAAAATAAATTTAATCAAAAATTAATCAAGTTAATATATCAAATTATAAAAATATTAAAGAAAATAAGACAATAGAGGAAGGAAGCACATTTGTATGTCAGTGTTTACACTTTCTTTTATTTTTGTTTGTTTTAAGGCCATCCCTGGAAGTGCTCAGAGTTTATTCCTGACTCTGCTCAAAGATCACTCCTGGTAGTCCTGCTTTGGGGATTATATGTGAAGCAGGGGGTTGAATCTGGGTTAGCCATGTATAAAACAAACCTTCTAAGACAAGGCCTAGCTAAACCCTGGAGTTTTCACATCCTAGTAAATTAGTCAATGGAGAATACAAATGCAAATCTTTAAAAGGATGGACACATTTGGAGAAAAATAAAAGAGTTCAAGTAGGTAAGAAGACTATATCTAAAGTTCCTTAAAATCCTCCAATTAGGAAGAAAGCTAATAAAACTTCTAAAGCAGTAGCAAGCATGTTTGTTTTCAAAAAAAAAAAAAGTCAGAAAACTTGAGAGGCTGGAATAGTTTAAGCAATGAAGAGGGTGAACTAAAAACAGTCAGAGATTCAACAGATTGTATGGGGCATATTACTTTGGAATTTGCTATGAAATTAAAAATATTTTCTAGTAAATTGAGCCAAGGTCTTATAGGAAATAACTGGCATTTTAAAGTCTTTTTTATGCTACAATATTGAAATTAGACAGCTTTTGTACAATTGGGTGAGCACTTAAAAATTCTATAATCTAAAGAGAGGTTATGGAAGCTTCAACAAGGGTAGACTTTCAGAAATAATTATATTTTAGGTGTGTTTCAAAAAGGGTCTGTCAGAATTTGCTGGCAACTTTGATGTGGGATTGAAGAGACAAAATAGCCAAAATATAGCAAAGTTTTCATTCTTAGCAATACAAAGGACATAGTTTACATTAAATGAGATGGAAAATACTATAAGAAAGGACAAGGATTAAGCATAAAATTAAAAACCTTTATTTGAAATATCCAAGTGGAAATATCAAGTATGGAAACTATATGTGTAAGTCTGGCATTTAGAGGAAACGTTATAGCTAGAAGTATAAACTTAGGAGTTCTCAAGTTAAGTTGTTATTTAGAAATGTGATCATGGACTGTATAACAAAGATTGAATGTAACTGAGGAAGAGATTGGAAGATTAAGCTCTAGGTCACTTCCAAAATTCATCTCTAAAAGTCATTTCAAAACTATGTTTTACAGTGATTCTCTCAATCTTCCCCAGATACTTTAGGAATACCCAATAATTTTAATATTAATTTTAGATAAGTTTTTTGACCTGACTGGCATCCACCCCAATCTTTTTTGAGCATTCAGTAGAGTAGCTTTTTCTTTTATTTTCTATATGTCTCTGATATCAGCTTCATCCTGTCTTTATTTTTTTTTTTGCAAGTGTATATTCCTTTCTCAGAAATATAAATGTGAAAATTTCCAAAATTTTGCTTAGTCTCAAATCTTGTCTTTGCAATCTATTTTTTCTAGTTAGTCCTATCAGGACTTGATTTTAAAATACTAGTTATGTGTTTTATATTTATATATCTGTACTTATCTCTCTTGTAGACTCATGACATATATTTAACTGCATATATTTAAACTGTTTCTACTTCTAAAAGCATGTGAAGTGTAAGTAGTCCAAAACTGTACTATTTTGCCATCCAATAAGGTTTTCCTCCAGAGTTTCACCCAGAAATTTAATACAGGAATAAAAATTATACCTTTAAATTTTCTTCTCCTTTATTCTCATGGTAAGGCCCATTCACATTATACACCAAAACTTCCAAACTATGTGTTAAACACATATTTTATTAAACAACTAAAATGAAATCCTGAAGTCTGTGAAAGCTAATAAATAGAACCTCCTAAACGCTGCCCTGCCACAGGATACCATCTGACTTTTGGTATATTAAAATAGAAATGTCTTAACTAACTTCCTTCTTTTTGGCTTAGAATTGCAAACATTTATAGTTAGAATGGATTTAAGAAACATCTTTGCCAATTCACTGTTATTGTAGTTAAAAACTAAAATCTAGGGCAGAAGTATCTTGCTCAAGTTGCTACTGTTGGTTAGAAAGTTTAGGGAATAAAAGGTCTACCTTTTCTAATTCAATTCACAACCCTAGGATAGTAGACAGAACTATTTGGGCCATGGTAAGTATGAGGCTATTGGCATATAAATAAAACTATTGTATTATTTGATACCTATTCCTTTTTGAGAAGAAAGACAAAACTAGTTTGTAGAAATTTTTAGTCCTGGGTAGTATAAATTTAGCGCCTATGGTATTAAATTTGTTTTAATTTTTAAACTTCAATTAAATATGAATTAATTAGGAGCTGCAACAATAATGCAGCTGATAAGGAAGGCACTTACATTGCATGCAGTTTACCCAGGTTCAATCCCTGCATTCAAGGTGCTCCCCTGGGTACTGTTAGAAGTGATCCCTGAGTGCAAAGACAGCATAGATGAGCATAAATGGGTGTGGCCTAGGCAAAACAAGACAAAGACTAATTAATAAATTAGCTTACCTAGAGTTTGGTTTGCAGATAATGACAAATTTATGATTAGTAGTATTTAGGTATTTGTACAAGGAAAGCTTGTGAGAAAGCAATGTGTTTTGCCTCATCTACCTCACCCCTCCCTAGGCTCACTGCTTTTAATGATGATTTGCTCTGTGTCAAAGACTTCAGGGTGTCATTCTTTATTTGATAAGAAAGATAATCCTGTTGATATTTCTGCAGCCACATTGTCAACACACTTTATCCACTTAAAATAAATATGATAACAAAATTGTGCCATTTAGTCTCTGAAGAATCTGATAATAGAATGAACAAATGTAATTGAGATAATCGGAGACTAGATTAAAACAGTTGATAAGAAAATTATTTTCTTATGGTAAAGGGCTACATTTATGAGCAAAAGCTAAAATTTTCTTTTAATTATCCAAGTTAAATACTATTATTACTTTAGTCAATATGATCTTTATAATTATTCTGCAATGATAGAAAGCCAAAATATATAGACATATAACTATATTTAAATATAAAACATAAAATTTTGATAAAAATAATGTCTCATAGAACTGGAAATAAAAATATTTATAATAAAAACATTTCATCTTACTACAATCAGGATAAAATTCTTGAGGATATATTAATTGACATCTAACCTCTGTATTTTGCAAAAAATACTCACTGAGACCAATATTGCTTATAATGGCAACCTCCAACTTTTGGCTCAATTATTTTTAATCATGGAGTTGGTATAGTGAAATTGAAGACATATATTTGAATTTTTGGAAGATCCTGCATCACTATTTTTTCATGATGTCAAAAAAATTAAGTATAACTAAAGTTTATATCAACTTATCTGTAAAACTGATAATCTTTGTCTCTAAAAAATTACTATGGATATTTGAATATAACTTATTTTCCAAAGTTTGCTTACTGCTTTTTGCCCTATCAGTTATGGAATAACTCTGATAGTTAACATTTTTATAATTTTACTGAGATATTTATAGAAAATATCATAAACTATAATGCTTAAATAATATTTTATTCTTTTATAGTTTTGAAGATCAGAGAAAATAAATCAAGGTACTGGCAACACAACATTTTTTTCTGAAGCCTCTAGCAGGAATCCATCTTCTTTCATTTCCTCATCTTATGAACTAGGGCTTTTGGCATTCCATAATTTGTGGTCACATCATTCAAATATACCTGCATAGAAAGAATAACCTACTCTTCCTCTACTGTGAGTTAAGTTTCCCTCAGCCTCATTTTTAAAAAGATGCTTGTCATTGGATTTAAGTTTCCCTGAGTCATTCAGGATTTTCTTTTAATCTAAAGATTATTAAGTTAATTACTACAGAGTTTCATTTTCCACATATGATTTCATCCATAAATCTTGGGATTAAGACATGAATATCTCTTTGATAATGTCAGAGTTTAACCCATTAGACAATCGTCAAATCTCAGATTCAAAATTTAAGATGACAAAATACAACATAGATATGGCTTAAAACTCTAGAATTTCTGGTGAATATAAAAACATAATCATTATGTTATGTAATATGTCTTTGATAGAATTATTTACAACATGCTTTTATAGAAAGAAAAATGATAGATTGACTACTTCTGTCAGAAGTCTCAAGGATTTTAAAGGAGTACATTTTTCTAGGTCATTATAATGTAGTAGATATTTACTATATAGAAGAAAAATGTGCATTAATGTTTCAAAAACACATGTATAACAAAGCAATGGCAAAAAGATATGACAGGTTAAGGAACAGCCTATATGAGATGGGAACGGTTAATATAAAGTCTGATGAGATGAGTTGGGATCAACAGGGCTGTCTTCTATGTAAGAAAATAATTTTAAAATATACTTGTAAGACACCTACACTCAAAATTAGATTACTTACAAGAAAATTTATCATGTTTCTTACAGAGATGGAGTACAAGAAAATCAAATCTTTGGTGTAGATAGGTTTCCAGAGGAAAACCAAGGTTTTACAATGGGAATAGAGAAAAGGCATATTTAGTAGACATTTTAAAGAGTAAAATGACAGGTTATTTACTTTAGAGATATCAGAGGAGTTCAGGCAAATTATTATCTTGCATGTAATGGACCACAATTTATTCCTTGTAACCACAGAGTAGCCCCCAAAGTACATCAGAAATGATCCCAACACACAGAACTAGCTACACAGAACACTGTTTTGAGTCTAGAAGTTGGTTGATACTAAATAGAGTTAGGAAAATATACAACTGCTCCAAACTTCACCATTCTAAAGTAATTTAGCATTAAGTGAGGTGATTATGAGCCCTTGGAGTGCTACTTCATGCTATAGGATACCTCCTTTCTCATTTTAAATACCTTTGTCTTACCTACTCCTTTTAGCTACTAAGTGTTGTAATATTAAAATTCAATAAGTGTATCACAAGACTTAGCTCTTTCTTGAAGAGGAAGCTTCTTCATGACCCAATCCCAGGGGATGAAGGAGATGGGGGTCTGGGAGCAAAGACTGACTCAGAAAATAATCTGCACAGATTAAAGGGCATAAAACAGGTTCAGGAAAATTCCACCACAAGCCTTCCATTGCTAGTAGGAGATACTAGCAGGCATTCAGTCCAGTTGTGGAAAACAGAAGGGAAGCTGTTTCTCCCCTAAGACCTGGGGTATTTTTTGGGAGTTGAAAAACACCCCCAGGGGTGGAGAACAAGTAGGGTAAGAAACCAAATAAAAGGAGCTTTAGTTCAAAGGTGCTTCCAGTCTAATGAGTGACAAGCATCAGCAAAAAAAAAAAAAAAAATTATCCTGAATTGAATGAAAATTCATATAATCCAACACTCTTTGATCCACTATAGTTTAAATTTGGTCCTAGAATATTGCAGTCTAAAGTCTCATTCAATGCTCTTATTTAGTCTATGAACTGTTTCAAAACATGGATATTGACTTTATTTTTAAATTTTAGCACCTAATATGAGACTTCACCCAAAGTAAAATGAGTGGTGTATTTTGGTCAGTGTTTGACAAAAAATGAAAGCTGTGAAGGAACCAAGGCAAAATAAAAGTTATAAAAACAATATTTTACAAGCTATCAAACTTTTTGCTCTGGATAGATAGCTACGATTCATGATTACTTGTCATCTTTAACTATTAGAAAATAAGAAAAAATAAAATGGGAGAAGTTGCTTTAATACATTACAATTTTATTAAATACCTTGCAAAACTGCTTCCAGGTTTATTCTGCCTCTTTGCAAGGAAAGCCTGAAGTAGTAAGCTAATTGCCACCCCCACCACCCCACTTTTAATCAGTGTCAGGACTATTTTCTGTTCATATACTTTTCTTTTAACCTCTGTGTCATCTTATAGTGGCATAAAACACAATTAGAAAAAAAAAGCCATACCATTGTAATCTAGTCTTGCTTCATTATTTTCTGTTTGACACTAGGGACTGGTGAGTAACTCAATATCTGACTTCAGCATCAGATCTAACCCTAGAGTTTAATCATTATATAAGGAAACAACAGGTTTATGAGATAAATTAATTTGAGCAAATAAAGTGTATGACTAGAAAGAATGTATTAGCCATCAACCATTCTGTCTTAGACAACAAAAATGCTTATAATCATTTTCCAGTTATAAATCATAATCTGGCCATAAGAAACATTACTTACTAATAAAGAGACACTTGGGGGGAAATATTTACACATTTTTTTAAATGTCTGAGATAAAATTACTTACTCAGTTTTTCATATGCTGTAGTGCTAGGGAAATTTTTTAATTAAATAAGATAAATTAGATGAAAGCAAATCATGGTTTCAAAATGTAAATGTGTGACATTTAACTTCCACATGTTTTTATGAGTGAAAATTATGTTTCACAATGTTCTGCTAATGTTATTATATAGATTAGTATAGACTGGTAACACAAGGAAATAAGCCAACTTTTAAAGAAATGAATTAAAAGCATATAAAACAAACTGCCAGGTTAAGGTTATGAAGTCCACTAATATCAGAAATCTCCTTATTACAAAAAAAAATAAAAACGGTGCAGGTGAACATATTTTTTATGATAATGCTGTCTTAAAACTTGACTCTAAGACAGGGGTCTCAAACTCAATTTACTTGGGGGCCGTGGGAGGCAAAGTCGGGATGAGACAGGGCCGCATAAGGGATTTCACAAAAAAAAAATTCTCAAACGTCATTATTAACAGTTTTAATTATTTCTTCTGAACATGAATAGAACATTGAGTGAAGATCATAAACAGTTCTTCTGAACATGGCATCTTTTCATATTTGTTGCTGCCAGAGACTTGACAGTGCTTCTTCTCACAAATCTGAACCACATTTGGCTTTAGAGAGGAAGCAGTTGAGACCCTCAGTATGGCTTGAAGATGATCATCATTAAGTCTAGATCTGTACTTTGACTTATTGAAGTTCAATGTGGAGAATAACTTTTCACACAAATATGTGCTCCCAAAAAGGCACATGGTGCGCTTGAACATTCAAGAAAGCTCAGGGAAGCTGGGGGGCAATTCTCTCAAAAATTGCCCATGCATGTCTGCTTTTCCACTAATCTCCCTGAACTTGGCTTTGAGATCAGAGTTACATTGCAGGTCAATGAGCTCCATTTGAAGCACAGGAGGGGCATCTTGCACATCAAAGTAAAAGAGGTCCACAAAAATTTGGAAAGTGGCTCTGTGCTTTTTGAAGTCTGCAAATCTGTGATCAAATTCCTTCTCTAGCTTAAAAATAGCATCAACATATTTCTCACCAGTGAATGGTATGCCTGCATCCACAAGTTCCTTGCATGCTGGGAAATGGCAAAGGTTTGTCTGAGAGAGCTGAGATTTCCATAATACAAGTTTTGTGGAGAATTCTCTCACGTTGTCATAGGCAGTACTGATAAGCTGCCCAGACCTTGTAACAACTTGTTTAGTACATTCAGCTTATGTGTGATGTCAACAAGAAAAGCTAAGTCCATGAGCCATTTGTGATCACTCAACTCAGAAACAGCATTCCCATCCTTTTCCATGAAGGCTTTCACTTCTCTCACCTCAAAAAATCTTTTTAGGACATTTCCCCTGCTGAGTCAACATACCTCGGTAAAATAGAGCACATCTCCATATTCTGATTTATTTCCTCTAAAAAAGCATGGAGCCTCCTGTGCTTTAAGCCCCTGGATCTGATTTGGTTGATGCATTTCACAACAACAGACATCACATTGTCATAGGGCAGGCATTTACTGCAAAGGGCTTGCTGATGGATAATGTAGTGAAGAGCAATGGCCTTCTCTACACCCTCCTCTTCAAGTTTGTTTTGAACAAGTGCCACCAGTCATTTTCCCCCCCCTGTCATCGATGGCGCTCCATTGGTTATTATTCCAACAAACCTCTTCCATGGCAAACCTGCATTCTCAATGGCATCACACTAATGCCAAAATATCTCTTTAGCGGTGGTCTGGCCATGCATTGTATTATTGTGAGCAGCTCCTCTGTCAATTCAAAATTGCAATCAACACCACAGACATAAATTGTGAGCTGCGCAGTGTCTGTTATAACTGTGCCCTCGTCAAGAGCAACTGAGTATGCACCAAAACATTGGGCTTTCTCACACAGTTGATGATAAATGTCACTTGACATGTCAGAAATGTGCTCTGCCACAGTGTTGGCAGAAAGGCTGATTTTGCTAAACTGATCTTTCTTTTCCGGACAGATGATACTTGCAGCCTATAACATGCATTTTTTTTTTAACAAACTCTCCTTCTGTGAATGGTTTCCCTGCCTTAGCAATCATCTCACTAACCATGTAACTAGATTTGACTGATGCAACATTCTCTTTGGTTGCTTTCTTGAAGAAATCTTGTTGCCTCATGGACATACTTTAAGACTGGCAACCCGCCTGACTCTCACATTTCCTTGATATTTTGCACATTCCTCAGCATGTTTAGTTGAATAATGGCATTTCAAGTTGTATTCCTTGTGCACTGCAACTTTCTCTGAGCAAATAAGATATGTGGGGATGCCCCTGTGCTCAACAAAGAAATACTGAATCTCCCACTTTTCCTGAAATTGTCTGTGCTTGTCATCAATCTTTCTCTTCACTGCAGGCTCTAATGAAGTCATGATAAAGGTATGACAATATCTAATTCTGTAATAAACTTCTCTCCCTTCTCTCCCTTAGGCCTTTGATAATGCAAGGGACAGCGGGCAGGAGCAGCAGAAATGATGTCTGTGCTAGGTGCAAATTATTCGTGATTATTTGCTTACCGAATTTTCACAATAAAAAATCACATTAGTAAGAAAAAAATCGCAAAAAACCGCATTAAACATTTGCATACCCTGAACGGAACTGCTTGGGGTATGCGAATGTTTAATGCCATTTTTTCTGACTAATGCAATTTTTATTGCAATTATTCGGTAAGCAAATAATTGTGAATACTGCGATATTTGAAGGCCGGCCGTGGGCCTCAAAATGTTGTATGGAGGGCCCCAAATGGCCCGTAGGCCTCGAGTTTGAGACCCCTGCTCTAAGACATTATTTAAAATTTAATACTGATTTTTTTTTTTTGGTTTTTGGGCCACACCCTGTGACGCTCAGGGGTTACTCCTGGCTATGCGCTCAGAAGTTGCTCCTGGCTTCTTGGGGGACCATATGGGACGCCGGGGGATCGAACTGCGGTCCGTCCTAGGCTAGCGCAGGCAAGGCAGGCACCTTTACCTCCAGCTCCACCGCCCGGCCCCTAATACTGATTTTAAAATTAAATCATAGTACTGAAATCTCAGCACTAGAGTATACTAAGGACAAGCATGGATTAATGTTAGGATTATAAAACACCACTGACTTTGAGATGTATTAACTGAATTTTCAGGACTAAAGTTTTATGTATGATTTTGTTCTTAAAGCTATTGAGCAAGAAAATCACAAACTGAAAAAAATTCTTTACTCCTCTTTTAGCTTTTTTGTTAAATTACTAAAGTAATTAACAACTTGTTTTGTGACTCCATTGCAATACATGGAGTTCCAATGGATAGCATGGTCAAGAGTAGATCTTGTTGTTTTTTTATCATGCAACAAGGAAAAATCTCTTTTTGTATAGGTCTAGAATATTTGGGAGGATATTAATTAAGAGAAAACAGCAGCTGAGTGACTCTGATATATACCTATACACTTGAGTATAAGTCAACCCTGGCAAATTTCAAAAATAAAAACATATGCCCAAAACTATTACAATAATAGAGCAATCAGTAAGTTAAATGTTTATCAATATTTATTGCTAAAGAAAAACTGTAAACTAGCAACAATAACTTTAAAACTTTAAATAAATTTAGGTAATCAAGGTAACAAGGTAATCAAGTAACAGGTAATCAAGCTAAATCAAAAAGGTTAAAATCTTTTCAAAACTGGATTCCTCCTCCTCATCTGCATGTCAAAACAAAGCTTCAGCTATATCTGATGTGAGGGTATCAGCATAGACATTGTCATTGTCACTGAGTTCACAGATATCATCATCACTGCTGTCAGTCTTAGACAAAGCTCAGAATATTGTGGGTTAAATAGTTCAGTACCGTACAATTCACTTCAGCTGCCTACCTCTTCAGCTCAGCCATGACTGGTGGACTGAGCTGAAGCACCGTCCCCCTTTGGCAGATGGCAGAAATGACTGGAGACTCCTTGCATTTGATTTGGTGTGTGCATACTAAAACAAATAAACTGTATGACCTGAGTTTAAGCCGAGTCCACAGATTTTGTGCCAAAAATCTAGGTTAATACTCCTAATACTCGAGAATATTGGTATATCTGATTAAGCTAACAGTCAATTTGAAGGCCATATCTTTCTGGAAAAAGAGAATAAATTAGTTGTCTTTTTGTCTTATTCAATTTTGAAAATAAATCAATGAAACAAGCATCCTTAGTCTAGGGAGATCTGACTTTGTTAAAACATGACACTATTCTTACCAATTTGTAGAACTGCTTTTTACATTTACTTTTAGTATATCAAGTATTTAATACAATATCTTACACATCCCAGAGCAAGTATTCACCACTCAGCCACATTCTCAATGGAAGATTAAATAAACCGTCTATCTGTGAACCTGAGAGAACAAAGATGATGTAGAAGTATGCTCATGATAAACATTTTTTTAGTTTTCAAAACAAAGTCTGGGTTCTCATTCCTAAAAAGTCATTTATTCAAGAGACATAGTGATCGGAGAGAGAGGGACAGGAGGAGAGGAGAGTATTGTTCAGGTGCTGACATGTTAGCAAACCGAAAAATAGCAAATTTATTATTCACAACAAATATTTCAAACATATCATATTAGGTCTAGGGGATTAAATAATGGTAGAGGGGAAAGTAATGTAGAAGAAATTTATGGTTGTGATTTGGAATAGAAAGGAGAGAACTCCAGGCAGTGAAGGCTGGTGTCAGTGGTGAAGAATTTTTGGAGGATAAAGGTCCATTTATATAAAAATATTATATAACTTGATTAAACAACATCTAGCTTTGGACCAAATTAGAACCTTTAAAAATCTTCCAAAAAGACATGGTAAACACTATGTCAATCTCTTCCAACCATAACAAGACCTGATTTAACATATAAATCATGAAAAAAAAAACAAAATTTAATGTCTGTATTATTAAATAGTCTAAATGCTCAAAGATTTTATCTTAAATTAGAAAAGTTAAACAAGAAAGTTGTTGCAATAAATGAATAGAATGAGTATAATGAAGAAATAATAAAGATAAGAGAAAATTGTAAAAAATTAAAATAAGACTGGAGAAATTTATAGGGAGGGTAGGCCTCTTGTCTTGCACAAGGCAGACCTTGATTGGATCTTCTGCATCCAATATGATCCCTTGAACACTGTCAGGAGTGCAAGAGAATTTCCTGAGAATCTCTGGGTATAAACCAAAAACTTAAAAAAGATGAATAGAGGACTGGAGCAGCAGTGGCATAAAAGGTAGGGTGTTTGCCTTGTATGAGCTAACCTAGGACAGACTGCAGTTCAATTCCCTGGTATCCCAGATGGTCTCCCAAGCCAGAACTAATTTCTGAGTGCATAGGCAGGAGTAACCCCTGAGTGTCACAAAGTATGTCTCCCAAAAAACCAAAACCAAAAAAAATTAAAAAAAGAACAACAACAACAAAAAAAGAATAGAAAAATAGTAAACAGAAAAACTTGGCTCATTTTAAAGATCATTCAATTAAGTCTCTGTCTAGACAAATCAAGACAATGAGAAGAAAAAGAAAACATCAGTTGCCAATATCACTAGTGACATAAAGAAAATTACAGAAAATCCTTTATAAAAAAGAGTAATAAAATGAACATACTTATTTCCAGAGTATTATAATAAACCATGTAATTTTAAAAATTTCTCCAGAGTGTTGAGAGCAATACTACATTGGGTAGAAAGCTTGTCTTGAATGTAGCAGAACAGTTCTTATTCTAGGAAACTTATATGGTCCCCTGGGCTTGCAGGGTACTGAAAGAAAAACCAGAAGTAAACATTGAGCACTATTCTACATTGCCCAATAACCAAAACAACAACAACAAAAAGTTCTTTAGGGCCTTGAAAAAAAGAACAGTGGGTAAGTCAATTCTCTTGCATGTGGCTGACCCCCATGTTGATATCCCACATGGTTCTCCAGCAGTGATCTCTAAAAACAGAGAAGTAATCACTAAGCATCATTGAGTGTGGCCCAAAAATAAAAAAAAAATAAAAGAAAAAAAAAGAAAATTGAGATATAGAGAATCAAGACATCAAAACTATCTAAAGAGCACAGAAATGATGCTAACTATGTGTGTGCATATTAGACTTGATTTCTTAGTTTTATTTTATTTATTTATTTTTTATTTGGATGCCCACACTCTATCCACACACAGAACTAGCTCCTGGCTTTGTATTCATGGATCATGCCTGGTGGATTTTGGGGACACATAAGTTGCCAGGGATCAAACCTAGATCAACTGCAAGCAAGGCAAGTGTCTTATATACTGTATTATCTCTCCAGCCCTTATTTCTTGCTTTTAAAATTTCTTCACAAACAAATTGACTATGCATTCCTAAACAGAATGAATGGTTATAAAGAAATCATAGTATTTATTGACATAGCATTACAGACAACTTCAATAATCAAAAGGAGGAATCACATTCGTAAATGCCCTAATAAAGATTTGAATTTTCCTCAAGTAATGTAAAAGTCAAAAACATTTCAAATCCAAATCCATATATCTTAACAAACATTTAAGAAAATAGTATCTACACTAAAGGAGACAATAAATGATACTCAAAAAATAAAATGAACTTCCCATGAGTTATCAATATATTTTACAAAATAATAAAATAAAACACATAATTTTAATATAGGCATTGACAAAGTCAAAAGAACAGAATATAAAGTACATTAGCAGATACTTCAATAGAAAGCTTAAAAGTGAGTTCTGGGAAAACTGATCATTCAAACATTAAATTTTATATCTACAAAACTTAACTATGCAAAAAAATTAATTTCAGTATATTTAAACCTTTGAAGAAGGCAAATTTCTAAGATGTCACAGCACTAGTCTATTACTCATAAATAAGATTCATACTGCTGTAGTTGACCTGGATATAATCTTAGGATTCTTATATGATCTCTTAAGAAATGCCAGGAGAATTCCTGAGTGTTGAACCAGGAGTAAACCCTAAGGATCTCTGGGAATGGGACAAAATACCAAAAAAAAAAAATTAAAATAATGTGAATATCATTCTCTGAGAAGATTTGAGACAATAGCCTAGAATGTCAGTGTCCTAGTCAATTGATGTATCAAATTAATCATCAAAATATTGTGTGTGAGAGAGAGAGATGAGAGAGATGTTACATAAATATTGTGATATCAGTCCTTATGTTATTAATGATCTCAAGTAATTGTTTATTCTTCAGTTTTCCCAGAGACAACAAATTCTATAATGAAACAAAAATACAAATTATTTACACAACAGTTTTACACGCTGAATTCTGTTGCATGGTTAAATTCATGACTCAACTTTATACAGGGCATAAAGATTTACTAGTTCCTTCCCTGATGAAAAATGTGATAAAATGGCATCAATCTCCAGGTTTTACTAACATGTAAGTAGAGTTGTACAGAGTATGTATGTGTGTGTGCATGTTTATGTGATATGTACTATTGATTTCTTTGCTTTAATTATGTTTTTAATTTTACATGTTTATTTTCTTCTGTTTTAAAAAGTACAGGAACTAGTTAGTATTTTACCCTCTTGCAATTTATATATTTTACTGTCCATGATTTTAAAATTATTTTAAAATTTCTTTAATTTTTAGGAACAAGAGTTATACTGGTGTTTTAGTGTACGGTAGTGGTATATAAAGTTACTCACACCATTGCCACCAAAATACCAGTGATTCTTCACCTCTACCCAAGCCAACTCTGGGTAAACGTTTCATCCCCCATTACTCAGGCTTCCCCCATTATTTATTGTATGACATTTATGGTTTGGATGCATATTGTTAGCTAACTTGACCACAACCCATGTGTTTCAGACACTCCACCACTGTTCCTTTTTTTTTTCGTAAACCCAATTGTTCCCTCCACCTCCAAACCTGACACTTGCAGGTCTGTGATCCAGTATCCCAGATTTATTAGCAATTACTATTGTTCTTACCTTTTCTTATTGTTGTTGTTTCTCTATAGACCACAGTTGAGTTCATCCTGTATTTTCCCTAAGGTACAGTACCATATAAACAAAAGAAAAAGATAAAATTCTATGTTAATATTAACTAATGATGAGAAAGTTACTTGGGAGTAAGGCAAACACCCAGTAGTGTGTGTGCAAGTCTTACTGAAGTCTCTGAGCTCAGAGATTACTTCTGATAGGAGTTTATATGCAGTGCCAGAGATGCAACCTGGGTCAGCTACATGCAAGGCAAGAGCCCTTACCCACTGTACTATCATTCCAGTTCAGATGCTGAGAATGTTTTTTGAGAAAATTGCACACTAAACAAATTTATGGTTAAAAAATACACTCAACAAAATTAGAATAGATGAACCTTCCACAAAATAGTAAGTCATTTACAATAAACCCACAGCCAACAGCATATTCAATGACTAAAATCTGAAAGCTTTTCTTCGAAGGTTAGGTGAAAGAAAGAATGTTCATTTTGGGGATCAGAACAATATCACAGCAGTAGGGTGTTTGCCTTGCACATAGCCAACTCAGGACGACACCAGTTCAATTCCTGGCATCCCATATGGTCTCCTGAGGTGCGATTTCTGAGTGCAGAACCAGTAGTAACCCCTAAGAGTTCTGGGTGTAACATAAAAACAAAACACCCCCCCAAAGAACAAAACAAACAAACAAAAAAAGGAATGGACACATTTTCACTACTACCAAATTATTATACTTTCTTGGTTTTGTTTTTTGTTTTGATCTTTAGACCACGCTCAGCAATGATAAGGGGTTACTTTTGATTTTGCACTCAGGAATAACTTCTCTAGGGCTCTGTGGACTATATGGGATGCTAGAAATGGAGTCCAGGGATGGCTGCATTCAAAGCAATAGCCTTACCCACTGTACTATCACTCTGGCCCCTTATTTAATATGCTCAGTCCTACAGCAATTAAATAAGAAAAATAAATTTAAAAGATCCAAGTTGGAAAAAATAACAAAGTATTACTGCAAATGCAGAAAACTTGAAAATGGTAATAGATAATACACTAAAAACTCCAGTAAGGCTCTCTTGGAAACAATAAACTCATATAGTCATGTAGCTAACTATAAAATATTACACAAAATTCCATTTCATTTCTATATACAGTGCATTAGAAGAGATATGATCAAAATTCTACTCCTTTATTTTAGACTCCCAAAATCGAAATGCCCAGGAATCAACTTAACTGTCAATAATTCCTTTATTCATAGCAAAAAAAAAATCTTCAAAAAACAAGACCATCAATATATTTCAATGAGTTTTAAAAAACTGAAGTCATAATGTTGACTCTGAGAAAGGAATGGTACTAGAAGTAAATCAATAGACAGAGACTGGTGCATATCCAAAACAAGCTTTACCTACCTACAATATTTTTGGAGGATTTTTTTTTTTTTTGGTTACCTACAATAAATTCTTCCATTTGCTTAAGCTTGTTAGAGATTAACTATTTTAAAGAAATCCATGTCAAGTAAAAGAGTACTTAATATATTGAAATTAATTTCTCATGGTATTTGACAAAAAAGTTATAACCTAGAATGTGAAATTGTCTGAAGTGAGGAGATGAGTCAGTAAAGGTTTCTGGTCATATACTAAAATGAAATTATTTTCCCAGAAGGTGTAGCTCTCTTAAAGGGCAGGCTTATCAGTATTCAGCTCCTGAATATAGCTATTTGTAAGGGAGGTCCTTCTAGACCTGAACCAGGGGTTATGAGGGGGGGAAATTGATAGAAATGGACTAAAGTCAAATAGAATGATAGACCAAAGAAGTTTTCCATTTCAAGGCACTACGTCATTGCTTGTTGTAGTCATAGAACGAAAAACATCCTAGAAACAGATTCAATGTACATTTTTTTTGTCACCTCACCTACACCCTAACTTTAAAAATATTTTTTCTTCTTACAGCTGCTTTGCTCTGTCTCCAAGATTACATACCAGATCTAGTAGGATGGTTAAATTTCTATGGGACAGGGGGCAATGGTTTGCCAGTGTCCTTACTTATTAGTCATAGACCAATGGACCAAGAAAGCTGGTGTAAGATGAGACTGCTAAATACCCTAAACGAAGATGTTCCTCTAACTTCCTCTTCCCCAAAACCTCTTCTTGGGTTATTTAAAAGCCTACATGGAGTACTCGACCTTCCATCTCCTGGTATGGGGATTGGTTTGAATAAAGAAAGAAATGTGACTTTTGGCTCTGGCAGAGGGAGCACGAGACAGAGAGGCCATGAAGTGAAAGCAGACTGACTCTGTTTTTGACTGCTTGGTGTATTATTTTTTTGCTGCTACCCTGCTTCATCAGACCCTTTCACCTAAGGGGTTAGAAACACAGCATTTGGGGTGATCTCACAACTCGTGTATTTTTATTTGATAGGCCTACATTTTAATATGAACTAGAGAACTACACATAACTAAAAGAAATGCAAAGCTAAATATTAAAACATAAATTATATGAGTTTAGCTGTCTCATTTTTAGTATTTTCATTTGAGAAACAGCAAAAAAGTGTGTGTGGAAGATGCATTTATTGTTCTTTCCACTTTTCTTCTTCTTCTTCTTCTTCTTCTTCTTCTTCTTCTTCTTCTTCTTCTTCTTCTTCTTCTTCTTCTTCTTCCTCCTCCTCCTCCTCCTCCTCCTTCTTACACCTGGTGACACTCAAGTATTACTCCTGCTCAGAAATCACTCCTGGCTCTGGGGACCATATGGGACACCTGGGATCGAACCAGGTCCTGGATCAGTCTCTTGCAAGGCAAATGCCCTACTGCTGTGCTATCACTCTGATCCCTTATTTTCTCTTCTTAAGGAAGCATTGTACTGACTCCCCATATTCCAAGTCTTGGATTATGCATAATGCTGATACTTCTTAATCTACAGAAAGTACAGCACTGTGTGAAAAAACTCATCATTTTTCTGGTCATAGAATTTGGGACTGTGTTAGCAATACAAGACAAGTCTTTCCAGTGGAGACAATGTGACCAGTAAGAGAAACTGAGCCTTTGAGATTTAACAGTAGTTATCACACATACCTAGAATATTCCTAACCTAGGTTTAATTTCTGGTACCACCTGGTCCTTGATCTTCACAGTATGTGACCCTAGATGTATTCATCGATGCCAAGTGGCTGGTGTAACACCCAGCCTAACAAGACCTTAACAGCATTGTAATCTTGGACCTTAATAATATTGAACCACTTGGCCCTGTTAAACAAGCATCATCAGTGGGATTCCCAAGCCTCCTAAGCACTGCTATGGAAAGCACTTCTAATAAATAAATAACTATACATGAGGAAAATGACACTTATGCTGATATAAGTTTGACTATAACTTAATATAAATTATATGTGAAACAATGTATATGATAGAGAGAAATTTCTAAACAAAGGAATAAATCTAGTAGCATTATCTGAGAAAGGAATAAAGCTCTTCTTCAAATAATTATATATCCTCAAGGAAAAATATCTCAAGATACATCAATCATATATAATTTAAGTCCCCTTTGCTTTAGTTAGGAGTCACTTACCAGCAAAAGTGTTTTCACTAACACAACTCCTTTATCCTGTATGAGTGATTTCTGGGAAAGCTCAATAAACATAAAAGAAAAATCTCTACCCTAATATTTTAACTGTTTCTCTTTTTTAGTGAGAAATCTTAATGTTTATTTTCTCAATGTCTTTTGAATGTGGAGGACTAAAACGTCTTTGCTCTGATAAAATCAATTCCTAGTCACTATTATCTTTTCTTCCCCATGATTGTGCCTCGTCTAGAATATATGCTGCAGTTATATAAGGCTCTTTGCAGGAAGGAATTTTCACTTGTTTTTTTAATTTCCAGGTTGTTGTTCATTAAGAACATTAAGACAGAATGGCTTGATGATTCTTAGAATTGCATAGCTGGAGGTAATTTAGATCTTGTCTAATCCAAATCCCTGTTTTGCAAATCAGAAGCTCATTGAATAAGATATGGACATGTCTATCAATTAAGATGATGTTCAGTTATGAAGAATAAATACAGTATGTTAAATAAAACACATATATGATATGTATGCAAAACTCATAAAAATAAACATTTTTCTATTATCTGTTTAGATTTTTAGAATATGAAGATTCAGTTATTTTTCTACTCACAAGCAAATATTTACATTTCTATTACTATAAACTTGCTATTTACAGGACTTCATTGTCTTGTTACACTACATTTCTTATCTTTTCTACTATCCAAGAGTTCATAGCTTATCCCATCATGTGAGGAATGACAGATACCCTTCCTGTGGCATGTGTATCTTTTTCCTTTTTTCTTCCACTGACTAGAAATAATCATGATGAAGTAAAAGTTCTGAATTTAAATGACCAATTGTCCTGCCAGTTCAGATTCGTGGGCAACTTTGAGTTCCACAGTCTATTAATCCAACCTGTGAAAAGGAAATGAGGTTTTAGACTATTTGAAAACTGATATTGAGGTTCTTTTTTTCCAAAAAAGCTTGAACTGAAACATAACTATTACTGTTATCCAAGGGTAGAAGAGTATTTGTTTAGCATCCAAAACCCAAAATCATTCAGTCTTATTATTCTACTATGTTTGATTTCCAACAAAATGTCTCTAAGATATTTTCTGACTCAAGTACCTGACATTATATGAACATTTCAACAAGCAGTGGACAAAATGTGGGGAAATATAAAAGATGGTGTCTCTCCTTTTTTAAAAGAGATTTTCCAAAAATATCATACTATACTTTAGTTTATATCTTGTTGGCAAGAGTTTAGTCACTTGGCCTTACTCAGCTGAAGGGAAATATATCTTTAGATGGATGGCAATGTGCCCAGCTGTAAAAATCAGGGTTGTTTTACTAATATGGAGGGTGACTACAGGGAATAAAATAGCATTTCCTCACATAAAGAGGAAATTAATCTTTAATTTTTCATCAAAAGGATAATAAAATTTGTTCAATACGGACATAGTAAGAATGGAGAAGCACTAACAGGGTGATTTTCAGCATGAGTCCTCAGGGGCTGAAGTAAGGGAGTTTCTTAAAGCTTCAGGAAAGTTACTACTCTAAGGAGTGACAAACACTAGTGCCAACTCCGACATCTGGAGTATTAGAAGCTGGATGTAAATTGTACATCAGTTAGAAGTTCACTTAGGCCAGACGAAACAGGGATTTTTTTCCCATGTGGGAAATGAAAATCAAGAAACTCAATGAGGAACCTAAAAATAAAATAGTTTGGTTTAACTTAAGCTGAGGACATTCCACAAACTAGGCTCTATCACAGGCCTATTTTGCTACCGCAGATTATTCTGTCTGTCCTAATTGAGAATACATTGATATCATAAGGGTTTTTTTTATTATTATTTTAAAGGTAACTCTTTAGGAGTCTTCCAGAGTAAATCTCATAAATTATCTCAGCAGTATCTAAACTTTGTTTCTAAGCATGTATCTTAGAAACATTTATAAGCTGATATATGGCTGCAGATCGTTAACACAATGGTTCTTAATAAGCATTAATAGTTGTGCACACACTGCATCCAATGTGAGCTGAAAAGGATCCCTCAGATATATGGGACCTACTTGACTCTAGGAACTAGAAAGTTCCCTTATTGCTCTGATAGAGAGATAGATATATAGATAGATAAATAAGTCCCAAAACATATAATAATTTTGGTAGATAGCTATTCTACCACTATTTTCAAAAAATTTGAGAAAGCTTATGCTTTTCCTGATTGTTTTAAGTTAATTTTTATTAATTTTATTTTTGCACAATCATTATAAAATTATGAAGTTATTCATTATTGGGTTTTAGGGATTACAATATTTTAAGACCAATTTTTTCACCAGTGTCTATTATTTTCTCCAGCATGCTCCTCCATCCCCATCCTCATTTACCTCCCACCAGTCTCTTCTACAAAAAGCACTATATTTTTAAATATATAGATTTTTTTACACTGTTGTTTACAGTATTGTTGCTGATAGGGTTTCAAATATTATATTTTCTTATTTTCCTCCTGTGAATGATTATTTCTCCTTATTCTATAGCCTCTGATATAAAATACATTGCTTTCACTGTGGTTTTTCAAAGAAATTACAAATACAGGCCTAATATAAAAATTACTCTGGCTTTATTTTGCAATACAGTTCATTCTCACTTTTATTTCTTAAAGTCTTTTTCTGGGAGTTCTGACTTGATCAGAAAGGATCATTGAAGTCCTTTGCTAAATAAAGGCAGTATTTAAGATCATCAAATGAGTATCTTTCATAAGCTTGACAAATTTGTACATATGACCTAAACACCTATCAACTTTTGTGGGAAAAAAAATCTAATTTATTCTTCTAACTACCATGTGTCATGCAGATTCATGCCAAAAGTCAGAAGTAATCATTTTCCTTGTAAGTAAAAGCTTCATGTATAGGTGATACCTAAGATAATAATAAAAATATATTCTGTATTTTTTCTTAAAAATAATATTTAAAACTTTATTTGTAATAATTATGTAAAGTATATATCTCCTAGCTGGTGTCAAGTGCTTCTCTAGTACTTTTCATGCTTTACTTATTTATATTTTACAGTAGTCTTACAAAATGCATTTTACTAATTTAAATTGAGAAAGAAAATATGGGGGCCCGAAGAAATAGCACAACGGTGTTTGCCTTGCAAGCAGCCGATCCAGGACCAAAGGTGGTTGGTTTGAATCCCAGTGTCCGATATGGTCCCCCGTGCCTGCCAGGAACTATTTCTGAGCAGACAGCCAGGAGTAACCCCTGAGCACCGCTGGGTGTGACCCAAAAACAAAAAAAAAAAAAAAAGAGAGAGAAAGGAAATATGAGGATGTCCTCTTAGTATATTCCTATATTTTTATTTTATTAAGATGCCTTTTGGGATTCTCTATAGCTGACTGTCACTCAGCTCAATGGTATAATTAATTACTATTTTCCAATCTAGGTTTTCGATACTAAAGATACCAGGCTCAAGTTTCTAAAAATGATAATTTTGATTCTTTCCATTCCACTCATTTAATACTCAAAAGTTAATCTTTTTCTTTTTTGGGGGGGGAGGGTTAGGCCATACCCAGTGATGCTTGCGCCACCACTCTGGCCCCAAAGTTAGTCTTTTTCTGATAAAGAATTAGTGAAAAAATTATTCACTAAAATCTACCATTTTCCATTCCATGAAGTAAAAACATCCCAAACATAATGGCACAACTATCCAGTTTATATATTTTGGAAATAATAATAATTTAAATTATTTAAATTTAAAAACTTAAAGAGAAACTGGCATTAGTTGTTCTTAGTTTCCCAAGGCAACTTTCTATTTCATACTGATGTCATATTCTGGAGTTTTCCTTGGAGAAGTATAAATTTTTCAGACCCTGGGAGCTGCTATAAGAGCTTGTTAAGAGAGAAATGATCATTTTCATTCAATGTGTCCTCCCTTTGTTAATATTTTATGACTGACTTGGGCATTTTACCTAGCCTGGAATTCTTTAAGAAAATGGAGATAAAATACTTGGCATTTATTCCATAATTAGAGAAATATTAAGAAAAATTTGAAGGATCAAAGCGGTGGCACAGTGGTAGGGCATTTGCTTTGCATGAAGCTGACCTAAGATGGGCCTAGGTTCGATCCTCCAGCATCACATATGTTCCCAGAGCCAGGAGCAATTTCTGAGCACATAGCCAGGAGTGACCCCTAAGCATCACTTGGTGTGGCCCAAAAACTGAAAGAGGAAGGAAGGAAGGAAGGAAGGAAGGAAGGAAGGAAGGAAGGAAGGAAGGAAGGAAGGAAGGAAGGAAGGAAGGAAGGAAGGAAGGAAGGAAGGAAGGAAGGAAGGAAGGAAGGAAGGAAGGAAGGAAAGAAAGAAGAAAGGAAAGAAAGAAAGAAAGAAAGAAAGAAAGAAAGAAAGAAAGAAAGAAAGAAAGAAAGAAAGAAAGAAAGAAAGAAAGAAAGAAAGAAAGAAAGAAAGAAAGAAAGGAAGGAAGACAAAAAGGAAGAAAGGAGGAAGGGAGGAAGGAGAAGGAAGGAAGAGAAAAAGAAAGAAATGAGAAAGAAATAGACAAAAAGAGAAAGAAATGAGAAAGAAAAAGAAAAAAGAAAGAGAAAGAAGAAAGAAGGAAGAAGAAAGAAAGAAAAGAAGGAAAGAAGAAAGAAAGAAAGAAAGAAAGAAAGAAAGAAACAAACAAAGAAAGAAAGAAAGAAAGAAAGAAAGAAAGAAAGAAAGAAAGAAAGAAAGAAAGAAAGAAAGAAAGAAAGAAGGAAAGAAAGAAAGAAGAAAGGAAGGAAGAGAAAAAGAAAGGAGAAATAGACAAAAAGAGAGAAATGAGAAAGGAAGAAAAAGAAGAAAGAAGAAAAGTAAGAAGAAAGAAAGAAAGAAAGAAGAGAGAAAGAAAGAAACAAAGAAACAAAGAAAAAGGAGAAAAAGAAAAAAGAAAGGCGAAAAGGAAAATTTGTAGAGAGCTAGTTGCTAGTTGTAAAGAATATGCAATGAACATATTTACCTGCCATTGAGTAATCTGTATGTATTTACCTGACATAAAACGAGCAGTAGTATGTGTTATTCTCTGTGCACCACTGAATGCAGACAAAGCATATGTATTTCCTCTGAAAATAAAACTTGTTTTTCTTTTACCTATATCAATATTGCTTTCATAGTTTTGTTGGAATGATCAAATATAAATTTTCTAATTTGGGGCCACATTCAGAGGTTACTACTGGCTTTGTCCTTGGGTTTACTTCCTGACAGTCCTCAGAGGATCATATAGAATACAAGGAATTAAACCCAGGTAGGCCACATACAAAGCAAGCATCCTTCCCTGTAACTTCATTCAGGCCTCATAAACCATGAATTCTGCATTCTTTTAATTACTTAAAAACAACACATTTTCTGAAAAATTTTTGAAAAAAAGGAAACAAATGTGGGGTGTTTGTTAAATTTAATTTACTACCCCAAGTTTTCCTATTCTCTGTAATATATTAAAAATTTAAAGTTCCCTGGCTAGGAGTGATAGTGCAGTAGTAGGGCATTTGACCTGCACATGGCTGACACAGGATGTACTTCAGTTTGATCCCAGGCATCTCATATGGTCTCCCAAGCCAAAAACGATTTCTGAGCACATACCCAGGAGTAACCCCTGAGTGTCACCAGGTGTGGCCCCAAAACCAAAAATATAAAATAAAATATTTTAAAAATTAAAGTTCTCTTTAAAAAACTGCAGACTAGGCACAGAATCTGATACCTGGGGGCTCAATCATCTCTATCTCACATATGCAGAGATCCAAATTCATTTACCAGTACCAGATGGCCTCCAAGAATTTCTAGGCATAGACTTGAAACCCACAAAAAATTGCCTCAATAGCCCTAATGGCCCCAGAAATACTGAATATGAGCATTGAACAGATTGAACTGGTTGGCTGAGTATCATTAGAAGCAGCTACTGGAACCCTGGTAGTTTGGGAGTACCCCCAAAATAAAATTAAAACAAACAAAAATCCTTGGGGACTGATGTAAAAAAATGAGTGAGAGCTATCTGGATGGTATTGAATAGATGTCAGGCTACATTAATGCATGGATTCAACCAAATTAGTATCACTTATAAATATTTTATAAGCATTTTGAAGCCATTATGGCAAAATTCAGCTCACTTTCTGTCCTATGCCTGACTCTATTTCTTCGTGTAATTTTGTTTTGATGGAAGCCAAAATCCATGGTGTTTAGATACATTGCTGAATTAGTTTATAATTATTCCTGATGGTTTTCTGGGACCAGCTGAGGCATAAACTCTTTCAGCTTGCAAAACCTGCATGCAATTCCTTGGAACACTCTCCTCAACCCCTTTCCCACTCTTTTTAAGTTCCTTACAATCTACAAGTTCAGAAAACTGGGAGTCCCTCTTAACATAATTTTCTCTTTTATCCTCAACATACAAAAACACTATAAAACCCTGTGATTTGATATCCAAATTATCACTGCGATTTATATATATATATACATATATATATTTATTTCCCCAGATATGCCTTAGGCCAACATGATCCACTGTGCTCCTTTAACATCTTTTACTTTTTCTTACCATGCATAAAAACTGTCATCTATTCTGCATCCAAAATAACTTTGGAAAGATGTAAGTATGGCTATATGCTTTCTTGCATTAAAACTATCAAACACTTCTCAGTGTGCTTAGTGTGAATATTAAAGCTCTTATTACATATTGCTATGTATATTACATATAGCGAGCATAAGCCCTGCTTACAATTAATGCCTTAATCTTAAGTAAATTTTCTTTGATCTATTAGGGGAGTGTCAGTATGTGGTCTGGTGTAATTTTTATTCTTTATAATATTGCAATAATAGGAGTAGAAATTTGTTTTCACTCTAATCAGGTAATTGTCGTCCGTTTGGTTCATGTATCCAGACTATGGAAGCAGAAATGTCCATGAAAATCAACAGCCATTCCTTGTTTTCCAGCCAGGATTCTGCAGGTCAATGATCCAGTAATACCAAGTTCCAGCCCAGTGGTGCAAAAGTCATTTTAGCTTTCACTGACTACTTTGCACCTTTCCAAAGAGCAACCTCTTTCATAGAGTGCTAGCATTGGGAAAGTGCTTATTAATCATTGCAGTTGTATTCCCAGGCTGGATTTTGTTGTTGGGTGCTGAGAGCTGTTTCTCAAGTGTAATGGCCCTCAACCTGTTAAGAAATATCCCTCCCCCCTTTTTAATATCCTGTCATAAGATTAATAGTTCAAACGTGATGCTACATGCAAACAACCTGATAAGGTCTCACTTGATGAAAAGCAAGCAGAGACTTTCCTCTGAGAACATATGTCTTTTGAGAAATGCAAAGCAAATTGGAGATAGCATGTAAAGTGTCTCAGGAAAAGAAAAAGTTCTAAATGAGAACATTTATCATCATCATAGATTCATGTGTGCTGTCAAGACACAATAAAGATTTTAACTCACTTAGTCTCCGGCAGCTTTTTCCACAAGGACCTTCATTAACAATACTCTCTGCTTGACCTGTTTCTGCTCAGTCTCATCCCCCACTGAGGAGAACAGGGTGTGAAATATATCTTTTCAAATGGATGTCATTGATTTTAATATACCTTTAATAATATTGCAGCTCAGTGTTTTAATTACTCATACTTTTTGGTACTTCCGCCCTCCAGCTATTTTATCTAATAAATCTGATAAGTGCAATAGAATCTGACATCCAGATATTAGATGCGCAGCATATGCTGTGGGGAGACCATTTTCTTCCTGGTGGATTCAGAGGTGGGTCAGAGATGGGTCCAGTCTTTCTGGCCTACAGCCCACAAAAAAGTGGATCCTTTCATTTCCCACAGATGCAGAAAGAGAGTCTTCTCCACTCTTCAGAACACCACCAAGAGAATTTTGGAAAGTACTCTTCATGTCACAAGTTCTTAATCTGTACTGAATCATTTCTGCCCAGTTTTTGTCCATCAGAATGAGATACCTCCTCTCTGTACTTTGTTAGACCTTAACATCTATTGTTGATATTTAGTTTCTCATATTTTACCCCAGTTAATTGACTCTCATTGGTATGCATTTGATCCACGTCTGCAGTTTGAATTGTGACCATCATCTTCCCATTTATATGTTGCAATCCTAAACCCACTATCAGATTCTGAACTTGTTTGGAAATTGGGTCGTTACTGATGTAATTAGATAAAATCAGGTCATCCTGGGCATAAGGTAGTCTCTTAATCTTATCTGACAGGTTTCCTTATAATAGGAGGGAAATTCGGAGGTAGATGAGTTCAGAGAGAAGACAATGTAAAAGTACAAAAGACTACTTTTACAAACTAAGGAATGCCTGAGGTTTCTAAGATCTAGGAGAGAGGTAAAGGATAAATTCTTTTTCACAATCCACAAAGAATTACATCTAGCAACATCTTATTTTCAAAACTAGTCTCTATACCTGAGAGACAATGTTACTCTTGTCTTAAACTAGCCAATCTGTTAAGAAATCAATAGGAAATCAATATATCTACAAAAGTATATACATACACTTATATGTGTATATATTTATAAATGGAAAATACCTAGTTTTAACCATCTTCATATCTCTAAAGTATTAAATCATTTCCATATAGCTTGTTACTCAGTATTAAATTAATTTTGGGAGGTGAAGAATGATAAAAAAACTTTATATGTTGAAGAGAATATAAGGCCTATGGGATATAAGGGATGGGAAAGAATGAGTACAAGGACAGATACATTCAGCAAAAAATAGTTGAATCCACGATCATGAACAAATATGTTCCCAAGCATACTTTCAAAATTATACTTTGCAACATAAAACAAACAGGTAAAATGACTCAAAACCTGTAAGATTGAGCTATAGGATTTCTTCAACTGGCATTTATTTAATTTTCTAACAGTTGAGTGATGACATGGAAGTGGCATGACATAGTTTAGAAAAAAATAGTGTTTTGGGGATAAAAGTTCTTGCTGGAAAGTGTTTAACGATAATGGAGCATACAAAAAAAAAGCATTAGTATTCAGCAACTAGAATTCTTTTCTCTAATGTACATATAGCTTGGTATACCTGAGAAAGTAGACATCAACTTAGTACTATAGTATGGGATCTAGTTCTTATTCAAGGTCTTATTAGTGCTAGCTTTTCAAAAATCATTAGTTTATGTGGAATATTAAAATGGATTTACTAAAATTTAAGCGTAATCAATTTTATAGCATATTTATTTTGGATATTCATATCTACTTCTAATTGTGTCTAAATTTTAAACTACCAATTGACTTATGGAAAGCTTCCAAAGTGTTTATTCCTATTACAAATATTCCATAAAAATTTTTTCTTTTGGATCTAGATATTTGGCCCAATTATTCATATTTATAAAACTAGTATTAACTATCATGCTACTATTTAAGAATCTTAGTCCATCATTGCTTCACTCTTTTATGGCACCTGATTATGATTGTCATCATGTATGCTCTTCATCCTAGACTTAAAATTTGGCATAGAGCAGCCTGATTAAATCTCTCCAGTTTTCCTTAATGTTTTAAAAATTCTTCTCAAGTAGGATATAAAATAATGTTGGCTCAAATTAAAGCATTCATTTACATATATAAATGTAAATTCTAGGACTAAATTTTAGAGAAAAAAAATCATAGCTGTCCTACTTATCACAAACATTTGCAGTGCAAAAATGTCTAGATGAAAATAAAACATGACTAAGCCAGATGGACAGTGAAGTGATATAACTAATATGATTTTAAATAAAGTAATTGAATTTATGATTTGTAAGTCATAAGTGAGAATCATAGAAAACTATAAAGGAACACTTGCTCATAATTCCACTATCCCAAAACAGCAACTGTTGAGATTTTGATGTCTTTTCTCTTTGTGGAATCTCAGTTTCCTTTCTGTATTCAAATCAAATTTAATCTAAAGCCTTATCAGCAGGGCGGATGGATAAGTCACTCATAATTATGAGGAGTCTCACTTGTTATACTTTGTGAAATCTATGTGAATAAATTTTCTCTACCCTAAAGTTTTATGTGATCTTTTGCAAACTGACATATTCTGGAAAAGCACATCATTTTTTTCTTTATCACATGCTGGACATCACAGTTATACAACATTAAAATATTGAATGTAGATCACCATCTCACCACATACTTGAAGTCATCTTTGAAGTCTTTCCCTGGTGTGGTTTTCATATTAATGAAAGAAGAAGAATAATAGAAAACTCAGTTACTCCTTAGTATTAGTGGTGGTATAAAAACTTCTTACCAGTGCTTCTGTTTTTATGTCCTCCCTTCCAAAAGCTCACCTCCCAACCCCAGCCACACAATAACATGATCTAGACTCTTCTAGGAGGCCTTGACAAACTATGTATGAGAACTGAGTTAAGAAAATACAGAGTCTTGGTCTAGAGAGATAGTATAGCAGTGTACAGGATAGTGAGTGCAATGAAAGAATTCAGTAAAGGATTATGAAATCAAATTACTAGGATTTCAATCTCAGCCATGTCATAGAATACTATTGTGATTTAGTTAAGTTAAACTCCTGAGTATCTTCACCTGTAATATGGAACAAATAATAATGTGTTCTTGTGATCGTGTGTAAAGTCCTCAGAGGAGAAATCCAGTTATTTAGTACATTGTCACATCAAATAATTAACATACAGGCTGCAGGCAGTCAACCCTCAGGGTTTAATGTCTGCTTTTGTTATGTTGCTGATTTTGTTTGTTTGTTAACTTTTGTTGTGCTAGGATAAATCCAAGGCTTCACATATGCATGGCAAGGTAACTGTTCTTTTTCTGTTTGCATCTCTAGCTTCTTATTCAGATGGTATTATTTGTGATCTTGGGTAAATTACCTAGCTTCTCGAAATGTTATTTTCTCATAAAAATACTCATATTTTCTTTCAGTGTTATTGGGTCAGTTAAATTCATGATTAAAAGTAAATTTCCAGGGCTGGAGAGATAGCATGGAGGTAAGGTGTTTGCCTTTCATGCAGGAGGTCATCGGTTCGAATCCCGGCGTCCCATATGGTCCCCCGTGACTGCCAGGAGCAATTTCTGAGCCTGGAGCCAGGAATAACCCCTGAGCACTGCCGGGTGTGACCCAAAAACCAAAAAAAAAAAAAAAAAAAAAAGTAAATTTCCTCACCATGATACCCTGCACAAATTTAGTGTCCTATATATTATGACAATCTTTCACATTCCGTAAGCATCACATAATGCCATCTAAATATGAAGTATTCAAAAATAACTTAACTAAACATATTTATTTATTAAAGAGTTGTTTGTACTGATAATACTAATACTTGTAAAACTCAAAAAGATAAATGCTAATTTTGTTACAGACTATACCCATGTGGAAAATTTTGAGAGTTAAGAGATATTTACTGCACTTTTCTATTTCTATTTTAATTTTGTTATTGTTGATTTCTTTTAATAACTAAACCCTCTAAAAAGTAAAAACAGGGTCTTACAGACTTCTAGATCTGTTAGCCACTCATGATGCTGGAATAATTAGGTAATCTATTCCAGACCTTTCCAAGAACACTTTAAATCTCACTTTCTTTGACTCTTTTTTTGAGTCCAAATTCAGAGCCTACCCAATAGTGTCATTAAAAAAATTGGGAAGCTAGAGCAGCAACACAGTGGTAGGGCTTTTGCCTTGCACATGGCCAATCCAAGACAGACCTTTTGATTCTCAGCTTCCCAGATGGTCCCCTAAGCCAGGAGTTATGTCTGAGTGCATAGCCAGGAGTAACCCCTGAGCGTCACAGGGTGTGGCCCAAAAACTGAAAAAAAAATTTTTAATTTGGGGCCATACAAAATTTGGAGCAGTGCACTCAGGAATCACTTCTAGCAAGGCTCCAAGGACCATAAGGGTGCTGTATATTGATTGGAACTTGGATCAGCTAAATGCAAGACAAGCAAACTACCCCCTATCCTCTCACTTCAGCCTTCAATTTTTTCTAATAAATACTTTGTTTAAATATATTCTTTTGAAAAAGGACTTTCACATTAGGTTAAATTTGAAAATTTAAATGTGACAGGGATGGGATAGAATACGGGCAAAAGATGCTGCCTTGCAAGTTTGAGACCAGAGTTAAATACTCAGTGAAACTTCCAATCACCAAATAGATATTTCAATGTTTCATAGCAACACAGAACTAATATTTTGGTAGTCTGGAAATCTGGCTCCACAGTCACAGAATCACTTAGTAAGAAACTAAATGTATAACCACCAAGCATTCCATCAAAAAACTATGAACACAACAGCCAAACATTGAGCTCAAGTGAGTACTGTGTAAGCACCATAGTGACATAGGTGAGTAACAAATCTCTTACTTAGGACAAGAGGCACCAGCCTTCCTTTGATTTCCCAGTTAGTTACAAAAAATTCTCACTTTCCAGCTGGTTAGTTTCCAGAACCTCCTAATTAAGTAATGGCCTCCTTTCACATTTTATTATTGAGTTATTTTCATTTATTGTTGGAATGTGAACTCACTGCCCCACAATAAAATCACCTTGTTAGTACATAGAGTTGACTTGAATTATAAATTATAGTTTGTCCACATAAAAATGGCAGTTAGTACTCAAGATAAAGCCTTTCATTCTACATTATTAGTTCCTTGGGTGTATTTTATAAATCATTATCTAAATAACAAACAAGAATTAATAGTTTTTGTTCCTACTTTTCTTATCTATTAAGATATAGCATCATATTTATGATGTATATACATTGTATATGTATCATCAATATATTTGTTTCATTTAATGACATATAAATAAAGCTATCTAATTATATGGAGAATATTCCCGTAGCAGTGTAAAAAGAATTGTCTCATTCTTTTATTCTGCTGCATAATGTTCTATCTTGTGAATATCTAATAGTTAATTTAACCAAGTCTTTAGAAATGGAACTTAAATTTTACATTTGGGCCAAACCAGGTGATACTCTGTATTTTTTCCTGCATATATGCTCATGAATAACAACTTATGTTCAAGGAAATATGTGCAATGCAGGTGATCAGATCTGCATTGGTCATATGCAAAGATCTGCCTTCAGCCTTGCATTATATCATCACTGATAATTTTGAATTCTTGATAGAGATCTTAAGTTTCATAAGTCACTCTATGTGGGCTTTTTGCTGTAACATCAACTTTCAAGATTCAATTTGCTTATATTAAAGTCTAATTGCATGGTAGCTTGATAGCTATTGCTACTTTCCCTTCACCAGAATTGTATCTACCCACTATACTATGAGAATTTCTCTATGCCTAATGATTCATTTAATATGTGTTAAACTTTAGTTTACCAATTTCATTAATAAAATGGTCTCAGAAAATATTTTAATTTATATACAGCCTTGGTCTGAATAAAGATAGGATCTTTATATATATATATATAGAAGTCATTCATATTTCTACCACTTTTAATACAAAAGTTTGTACAATCCAAAGGAAGGAAAGACTACTAGGAAAATAATGAGGAAAATAATTAGATAACTGAAATCTATATAATTTTATTTATTTACATTACCAGAACAAATAATCTGCTAGTTTCCTCTTCTGAGGTAAAAAGCTGCTATTATGGGCCAAGAAATAGCACAGGGTCTAAGTTGTCCTCAGCCAACTAGGTATGATCACTGGCACTGCATATGGTCCCCAAAGCCCTGTAAGAAGAGATCTTTGAGTACTGAGTCAGGAGTATGCCATGAGCACCTTGGGGCATGATACAAAAACAAACAAAAACCAAAGGGAAAAAAAAAACAAAAGTGTAATTAAATCTTTTGACAGTTACCTTGATTAGTAGGTAATACAAGGCTACTGCTTTGGGCTGTAAAGAGATGAGATTTAGTGGAGAAAAATAAGTCTGCTCTCTATGTGTACTGGATTACAATTAGCATGAAAAGTAGGTGGTGAATCAATAAGCCTGATAAAACCACTCTGTTTAATGTCCTCCCAACCTTTTCATGCAATTTCCAAAGAGCTGCCTGTGAAAATTTCAAACAAGATGATAACCTGAGCTTGCAGATTTCATACTATACAGCTTCTTCTTTGGAGAAACCACAAAACCATTCAATCATTCCTTTTGAGATGAGAATAAATAAAAACAATGCCACATAAATAGCATCAGTTGGCTGTAGGGGCAAGCTGTCATTTCCAGGAGAGATGAGGTTTTTTTTTTTTAATCTGAGGGTACAGCAGATGATCATATTAAAAAATTCCAAAGATAGCAAAAATTCAAATTGCTTGGTTTTGTCATTAAGCTGCCTGCAGGTGTTCCATTTAGATCAGACATCACATTTGCAAGCCATAAGGAAAGAAGTGGGCTTTTGCTTAATTCATTGAATCTGAGAAGAAAGTGAACATTTTTTTCCATGATAAACTAAAATTTGTCTCAGACAAGCTTGACATATTGCTGGCCTGTGGTCTAACTTTGTATGAGATTGTCACTCTACTCTTCCAAAGTTGCCAGGATCAGAGGCCAAAAGGAAAAAGAATGAGGCTTTTCTAAGACTGCTGGATGATACCTTCTCTGTAATTTTTCTGATGTGTCACTGCAAGTGCCCAGGTGACTAAAGAGAATAAAAGGAAAGATGTTTTTAAGCCCAGAAATGGATTTTGACTTCTGATAAGATAAAATAACCAAGGGACTTGATTGGTTAGGACATCTATTACCAATCTGGGATAGATCAGCATTTCTGAATTTTTAACCAAGAAATATTGATTTATGTTTATTATGCTTTATGGCACTTTAGAGCAATTTATAACACTTACATTAAGGAATGGATGGGCTGGGAAAAAAGCCAATATGGGGTACGAAAAAAGATGAATTGCTGTCAAGAATAGCAACTTTCAACTATCAGGTGCAATTTCTTAGTTTTGCATTTTTATGTGAGCTCTTTAACATGGAAGCAAGAAAATTATTATTAATTTTTAATTTACACACAGAAAGGTCAAATAAGCCTATAGAAATTCTTAATACACACATGTACTTGCATATATGTACGTATTTATTCTGATCTGTTAGACATAAAAGTGAAAATAAAACAAAATACTTATTTTTTAAAATACACTTAAATAGCACTATTATGTAAAACAAAAGGAACAAACAGTACTGCATAAGTTTTATTTTCAAATATGAGTTATTTTAATGTTTCAAAAAGACTTAGAAATGAGGCAAATTCTGTGGCTCTTTGCCAAGAAATTTTTCTTTTCTGATAAATTTTGATGAATCAAGGAATATTCCAGATACCAGAGTCACTTTTCTTTTATGTGTCCCTCATGAATAGTCCACAATTTTAAGATCAAGCAAACAAATGAAAGAAATGAAAAAAGCAAAGTAGTCTCAAGAGACTTGTAAGAGTCTACAGTAATATGTACCGAAACTTAAAAGTTTACAAATTTATAAGTTGTTCATTTTCTACATGATTAGGTATTAAAAATCAACAATGCTGTAAGGAAAAACCTAAAGAGGTAGAACAGAATATTGTTAAAAGTGGCATCTAACTAATTATCATTGTCATTTATACCATTAAATAGTGAAACATTTGCAAGTGTATTCTGTAAAATCTATCAAATTATAGCCCTATTTCAAAGAAAAACCAAGGGTGAGATAAGGATAAAATAGAAGTTGGGAGTGAAGTGAGTCAAGGTCAGAAGCTTTGTGAGTGTTCATGATTTTCTATAGCCTTGATTTGGAAATTTTTCCTTCGGGATAATATTTATAATTCTTTACAAGTCTTATAGGCATCATAGGAAATTTGTTTTGAGTTTGCTTTCCAAAGGCTCAGGAAAAAATGGCATGATGATATTATGAGATACAGTTCCAACAAAGCAAGGAAAACAACAGAAGGGAAGTTTGGGTTTGGAGGATAAGAAGCAGAGCAAGAAATCTCTGACAAAATTGAAAATAGTTGCAGGAAATCAGTAAGATTTTAGAAGGCAAAATAACATCAATGAAGGCAATGAAGGTGAGATTAAAGGTGATTTCATGCATAAAAACAAACAAACTTAAAATCTAAAGGGCAGAGAACTGAGGTGAGGGATGAAGGATATAAAAAAGTGAGCTCAATAAAAATTTATTTTATTTAAATTTGGTAAAATTTGATGTTTAATATAAATAAGAGGCCCATAACAGTATAAATCTTCAGTTATTTAACATCATGAACTTTCTCATACCAATGTTTATGTATTCTACATTATATTTATTTGTTTCTAATGGAGATTTAAGTTAGTACTAAAAGCCCTTCAAAGGTTGATTCTTATATAATGCTCCAATTATATTTCCATTTATTTATTTCAGGATATAGTTCATTTATTCTCAAACATACAAGGCCTCTTCATTGCTGGTGGATATTCATTGAGCATTAATGAACACCTGAATGCTTCATGCTCTTTTTATCTTCCCACTACCTCCCTCAACCATAGATTCTCTTTAGAAAAGTTTGGTTGATTCTCTTGAGTGACAAATTTCAAAATAAGTCAAAGTCAACTCCATACCACTATGGTAATTGAGTCTGTTGAAGATCCAGTCTTCTTTCACACTCTTCTGTCTCACCTTCCTCTCTGCCACCAAAGGAATTGCCTTCATCATTCCTCTCAGTTTTATCTTCCCAAACTTGTGTCTGGGAACCATTTAGTACTCACCTTCTTTTTTTTCCAACTCCAAGAACATAAATCAAAGCCTATTCCAAGTCCAGGATTAAAGTGAGGAAGTGGGAGCAAAAATATTCTAATAAGGCACAGTCTTTCCTGGCAGCCTTTGCTGATTCCTTATTGTGAGAAAAACATTTCTATCCCCTTAAAATGTCCCTTGTAAGAGGTTTGTCTCATGTCTCTTGGATATGTTTACTCTCATTTTTTTGTATTTCCAGAAAAAATTTGTTTAATGGTTAGTTAAATTTAAATAACAATAATTTTAATAATAATATTAAATAATAATATAAAATATATTTATGTAAATAATAAATATATTTAATATTTATAAATATATAAAATATATGTGTTTTTTATTTAGTTTTGTGTTTCAACCACACCCAGTGACACTCAAAGATTACTCCTGGCTATACACTCAGAAGTTACTCCTGGCTTGGGGGACCATATGGAACTCCAGGGGATCAAACCGTGGTCTGTCCTAGTTCAGCTACAAGCAAGGCTAATGTTTTACCATTGTGCCACTGATCTGGCCCCTATATTATATATTACATATTATAAAATTATTATATTAGATCTAGAAAGACACTATTGCTCTGGTCTATTTCCAGATGAAAAAAATTTACCTGTGAGTTATTGTTTTCAACTCAAATATACTCATTGACTTGAGTTTCTTCTGGGTTAGAAGTAGATGTTTCACTGCTAGATTCTCCCTCCCATGTAGCCAGATTTTTCTTGTGATATATTCTTTTGTAATCTTACTTTTTCTGTCAAAAATCTTTAGTCTAGACCAAACACTGAGTCTTCACTGTTAACTCAAAGATTTTGTTTTACTTTGTTTTGGTTTTCAGTGGTTACTCCTGGTTCTGCATTTAGAAGTTACTCCTATTCAGTTTGCAGACCATATATTTTTTCAGAGATTGAATCAAGGTGGACAGCATGCAGTGCAAATGCCCTACGCACTGTACTCTGGCTTACCCAAAGATTTTTAAGAGTATGTAGATATTGCTATGACAAAATGGGTAGAAATGAAAATGTCTTAATTAACAAAAGGTAGAGAAATAGTGAGAGCCAAAGCATCAAGAAATCATAAAGACAGTTCAGTTTTAGGATGTAATTAAAAATGAAAATCAAAATGAAGGCTAAAATTAAAATGATATCTAACTAATATTTTTCTATGACTATATTTACATTTATCAAATGATCACTAAATTTAGAGCAATAGTTGTCAAGACCATCATAGTGTAGCTTAATAAAGTTCTCAAAAATAAAAGTAGGTTATATTAATTGCTAATTAATATTAATAATAATAAAAACACTAATAATAGCACTATAAGCTTAAGGGAGAGAATATTGATAAGGCAGATGGTTCAAAATTTAACCAACATAGGGGCCAGAGCAGTGACTCAGCAATGGGGCATTTGCCTTGCACCTGGCTGACCTAGGACAGATCACAGTTTTCTCCCCTGGCATCCCTTATGGTCTCCCAAGCCAGGAGCAAATTCTGAGAGCATAGCCAGGAGTAACCCCTGAGTGTCACCAGGTATGGTCAAAAAATAATTTAACCAAATATTTTATATTACAACATTTGTTTGTGCAGTTAATATGCAATCACCATCTTTTGGAAAGAAAAATCCCTAAAAAGAAATTTGACCATGTTATTATGGCAGGGTGGGGATGAGATTTGATGCTTTTGAAGCTAAAAGATCTAGAGATATATCACTGCTGAAATAAGGTTAATCAGGGTATTGAGATTCTAAAAGAATTAAGTAAGTTTCAATAGATTGCTCAAACAGGAAAAAAGTTAAGGCTAAGTTTTGGGAATTGGAACTGCCAGACAACTATAGACCCAGAAGAAAAGTAAGAAATCCTAAGGCAATATCTGAGAGACTTTGATGTGCATTAACTGAAGTCAGAGTGAATCACTGGGGACAAACTACAATGATCAGATCAGTTACCTTTACTAGGACATTTCATTCATTACTTGAAGCTATAGAAGCCAAAAAATTCTGGAATTTAGTAACTGAATTTTTTTTTAAAACCTTGACTTTTTTTTTTATTTAAACACCTTGATTACATACATGATTGTGTTTGGGTTTCAGTCATGTAAAGAACACCACCCATCACCAGTGCAACATTCCCATCACCAATGTCCCAAGTCTCCCTCCTCCCCACCCGACCCCCGCCTGTACTCTAGACAGGCTCTCCATTTCCCTCATACATTCTCATTATTAGGACAGTTCAAAATGTAGTTATTTCTCTAACTAAACTCATCACTCTTTGTGGTGAGCTTCCTGAGGTGAGCTGGAACTTCCAGCTCTTTTCTCTTTTGTGTCTGAAAATTATTATTGCAAGAATGTCTTTCATTTTTCTTAAAACCCATAGATGAGGGAGACAATTCTGCATTTTTTTCTCTCTCTCTGACTTATTTCACTCAGCATAATAGATTCCGTGTACATCCATGTATAGGAAAATTTCATGACTTCATCTCTCCTGACAGCTGCATAATATTCCATTGTGTATATGTACCACAGGCGAATGGCTAGTAACTGAATTTTTCTAGATATTTGCATTGATAGATTAGCTCTTTTCACCCCTGACAACTACCACTAAATTTACTTGAAGAAGTAAAATATTTGGTGCATTGGCCTGAATTATTGATACCTGAGTTTCAAGTTATTCTAAATACTTTACATTTTTTAAATTAATATTAGATAGGGAGTAAAATAGTTTTTGATAATTGAGTTTCAATCACATAATATTCCAACATCCATCTCTTCACCAGTGTTCATTTTTACCACCAATTTCCCAATTAGCCTTTCATCCTTTGCATCATCCAAGGCTGACTCTATGATTATACTTTTCTCTCTCCTTTCTCTCTCCCTATCTCTTTTTTCTAATTCACTGTCCCCTCATATTTTACACTTAGGCACTGTAGTTTGTGGAATACTGTTACTGAAGGTGTATCATGCACAAGATATTTTAAGTCTTCTGGGTTAAAATAGTATGTCAAATGTGTTTTGTTTTAGCTTATTGGCTAGTGTTATTTTCTCAAATCATCACTTCAGTGAAATAACTCCTACATCCAAAACATTCAGAAATCACGCGACCAACATAAATATTAGCCACATAGAATGGGCCACATAGAAACCATTACTTTTTTTGAGTTGTTTTTATTACAGAGATAAGATAATAGTTAATAGTGAACCCAACAAACCTTCAGAAAGATTCCACCAATACTGGATTTGTATTATGCCATCATGTTGATTAGACAAAAAATTACCCAGAAACACTGTTTGGATTCCTAAATTCACATTTTCAGGACTGATATTGAAGTGCATCTGTTGCTTGGATTTCATTAAACTAGATTCATTACACAGATGAAAATCTTGTCTAGACAAGTGATGAGCTTTTGAATGAGGGCACCTTCCTAGAGGAAGGACATCAGTCTAATGGCATTCAGAGTTGTTAAGAGGTGTCTGGAGTCTGCCTTTCATGCTATGTCCTTCCTAGATCAGACAAGGTTGCAGTTGCCCCGAATATGCAATAATTCACTTTCCAGAGATGGAGAAAGAGCTTTTAGCTCCTCGATAGCATATTCTTTTATTATTTGTTTAAAGGGAATGAAGGCAATGGAAAAGAAAAAAATCAAAGTTTACCTACAGAAAGGGTGATGACTTGTACCTATCTCATTTCACTGAAAATCAGATGTGAAAATATTATACCCAGTATCATCATAGGAAAAGATGCAGGAACGGTCCAAAAATGGCTCCATGGTATAAGGCAAACTGGGTTCAGGTCTGGAGGGCCAATGGCTAGCCCAAATGTCTCTCTGCATTGAGATAGACAGTAAGAAATAACTGAGATGATCAGAGAGAACATGTGATACAGAGAGGAGCATTTTACCAAGAGCAGAGGCTTAAGAAACAATTGTCAAGGAGACTAAAAGTAAGAGTTCAGTTCCCACATGAGTCATGAAAACAGAGTCTGGATTCCATTGATGATCTACCAGGACTTCACAGCAACAGGAGAAAGTCCTATTACTTTACAATTAAATCATCTCAGATCTTCTTTTTTGCCCTTATAAAGCCCTCCCAGACCTTTACCAGAAATAAAATGTTCTAAAACTTTTAATAATAAGAGACTGTGTCTAATTTAAGAATTAACTAGTTATCTTTCTTATGGAACACATCTTATAAACAAGTTTCTATTTTTATTTCAGTAGTACTAATTGCTTCTCTTTATTTTCATCTCTGTCCCCAGAAACTTATTTTAGGCATAATCTCAATTTGTGTTATAGCATGCCAATTTCTAACTTCTTTGCCAAAGAAAACCTTGCCAAATGGAGATCAGCTTTGAAAAACCAAAGATAAATGTATGTGTCTTAAAGGTTTAATTGTATTATTTCCCTCTTTACACTTTGATTACTTTGACAGATGGGACCTTCACAATACATTCATTGTTCAGCTGGAAACCCCATGAAGCTGTAACCTGAACCCCTTGTCCTGAGGCCACTCTAAGGCGCCTCCAATCCAATGGAGCCTGTGGACCCTAGCAGAGTGGTGGGTGAAGAGTTATTAAGCCACTTGAAATTGCTTTTAGTGTACTGAAAAGTGGTTAGGCCATTTCAGGCCATAGCAATGTGGCAGAGTGCCCGACTGCCTACGTCAAGCAGTGTTTATAAATTAGAAATTACCAGCCATTTGGTTCCTGGATGACCAGTCAGAGTCCTGGAAGACTGTGCCGACGTGCCTGGAGCAGAGTTGTTACTGGACCAAACAAAGCATAGCTCTTGGTTAATCAGTCATGATTTGTCTACCTGGTTGTGTTATTGGAAGAGACTTAAAAGTGTATTTCTCTTCAATTGAAGTGCTCTGTGGCTAATTATGCTGACTGAAAGCACCAAGAAAATAGTGCTTTGAAGGTTCTATTGCCAAACAGAAACTGATCACAAAATTCAGAAAAGTCGTACCATATTATTTCTAGAAATATTTCTCTTCTTGCTTGTTGAGAGCTTATAAAAGTATGTGAAATGAAGCAAGGGTGGTCTAGTATCTTTCCTGCCTTTTCTTATTTGCGTTGTTATTAAATATTTGAAATCATTAAAATGTGTTATATACATTATCAAATTTAACTTCATCACATTCCTAGAAAGAAAGTTAGGGTTAATAATTGTACTTTATAGTTTATAAACCCAAGGCTCAGAGACACAATTCTGTTTTTCAGGGGTCTGAAAATATGATGTGAATTTATGACATCCACAAAAAATCCTGGTGTGGACTCTATTCTTACCCTTTATTTTCCCAAATGTCTATACTGCCTATTCACCAATGTTGAGACCAGGGATTAGTGACTCTGAATAGCTCTGTATTTGCTAGGTTTCTGAAAAGCTCTCCGGACCAAGTCCACACAATCACTTGAACACTTAGCATTTTCTCTGTAGGGCTCCTGAAGCAACCAAAACCTGATTTTATTTTGCTGAATTACTCCCAGGACCCTCCATCTCCACTAATCCCCATCCTTGATTCATCCTAATGACAAGAACCAAGTAATAAGTCATAAGATTTAAACTCACAAAGATTTGAACTTTCTGGAAATTTTATGTTTGATGTAGAGAAGCCATGAAGAATAAAAGCTCTTCAAAGGATATAGGAGTTGAAGACATCAAACAGCTCCAAAGTGAGAGGGGCAAGGACAGCTGAACCCAGATGAGGCTTTGAAATAATGTAGGCAATAGTTATACACTCAGATGCCATCTCTCACTTGCTTCACACAGCTTATCATTCTGACTCTTGAAGAAATAAAAATGTTATTTTCAAGACTTCTAGCAATGTTAAGAACTAGACAGGTGGGCCCGGAGAGATAGTACAGCAGCATTTGCCTTGCAAGCAGCCGATCCAGAACCAAAGGTGGTTGGTTCAAATCCCGGTGTCCCATATGGTCCCCCGTGCCTGCCAGGAGCTATTTCTGAGCAGACAGCCAGGAGTAACTCCTGAGCATCGCCGGGTGTGGCCCAAAAACCAAAAAAAAAAAAAAAAAAAAAAAAAAAGAACTAGACAGGTAAGCCCAGACATGCTGATGATTAATGGAGGAATGAATAGCACTGAAATACAGAGGTGGTAAGTGATTTGATCTTCTCCTTTATAAATGGTGAGAAGCCTGAGCAACTCTTCTCCCTTTTCCTGTTGTCTCTAATTTTCGGTTTATTTGTCCCAAATATTAACAAAATTCCCTAGTTTGCAATAAATTATATGCCACCAATGATCCTGATAGCCCATAGAATACAGTCACTCTTTAGAGTCTGACTCTGAAAGGCACTTATTGCCAGTAAATGTAGACTGTACAAGATTTTTTAAGCAGAAAATTAAAGAATAAAAATCATGCTTGAAAATTTTAATTAGTATAAGATAGTTTGAAGAAGAAAATATAGTTTTATTGTTGTTAAAATTTTTGGTTAAGAGCTATATCCTATAATGTTCAGGACTAATTTCTGGTTCTGTACTCAGCTCAGGGATCACTCCCTACAGGACTGGGATTTGAACTGGGTCAGCAAAGCAAGGGTGCTACCTATTGTAATATTTTTCTGGTCCCCTGGTCTTATTTCTATGATTTTTTTAAGGAAGTGGGTCACTAACACCATGTTCAGAGTTTAATCTGGGCTCCATGCTTAGGGATCACTCTGGATATGCCCCAGACAGTGCTAGGGATAACACTAGGTTCAGCCTCAAGTAAGTGCCTTACCCATTGTACTATCACTGAAATAAAAATGTGGGTTTATTTTTCTTTGGTTTTATTTTGTTTTGTTTTGTGGCCACACCTCTCAGTGCTCAGTACTTACCTGGCTTTGCTTTCAGGGATCACCCCTGGTGGGTTCAGGGGATCACCTACAGTCTCAGAAACCCAACTTGGGTCAGCCACATGGAAAACAATTACCCTATCTGTAGTACTATAGGTTCAGCCCTAAAATTGTGTTTTAAAACAAGATTACTGAATACTTTTTTTGAATGGAAAAATGAGTAAGAAAAAGAAACTGAAAATAAGAGAAAAGGGTATGTTCAGGGGCAAATAATAAGAGTTCTATAAATTGAGAAAAATAGCAGAAGGTTTAGGAAGCAGTAAGGTTTATTAAGCATCCATTCTAACTTGGGGTTTTCCTTTAGGAATAACAACATCAAAGAAATGAAGTTCCTGACACCACAAATAAACAAAAACAAAAACAAAAAAACCTGGGATGTGGTAATAAGAAGGTATCGAGCCAGTGGTTGTTCCCATGACAATATGCTTCAAGAGTGGAGAAACCCTGAATCTCTTAGGCCACAGGAATTTCCTTCCTTCCTTACTGTGCCTATACAAAAAAAAAAAAATGGTGGGTAACACCAAGCCCTGTCACTGCACCACTTTTTCTGGTTTTGTTTTGCTTTATTTTTTTGTTTGTTTTTTAATATTATTTCACTTCTCTTTTTTCTTCCACTTTTTTTTTCACTTTTGTGGATATTATTCGGTGATTATTTTTCTTTCTATTTTAGTAGTTGATACCAAGTTTTTTCTTCTCTTTTCCTTAAACTTTTTATCTCCAACAGAATAGCACAACTTGAATCATTCAACCTCATAAAATGAGGGGGGGGGGAAGAATGATACCAGGACCATTCATATGAACATGTAGTGTAAGTAAAAAATGAACAGACTGAAACACCAAACAGAATAGATACCCAACCTATAACAAGCTGTAAGGTGGAGACCAGTTACACTAGTTTTCTGGGGGTAAAGGAGGGGTATGTGGGAGACAAGCTGGGAACAGGACTGGAGGGAGGACAACATTGGTGGTGGGAAAGCCCTTCATTCATTGTCACTATGTACTGTAAATAATTCTATGTAATGAACTTCAGTCACAATAAAAAAAAGTTTTCCAGAAACTCAAAGCACAATCCCTGATACTATGACTTTTAGGGGCATGTGCCCAGCTGGTTGGCCTTTTAGAAAAAGGAGTGGGTAGGGTGTTTGCACTTACTTCCCAAAGCTGTGGTGATACATAATCCCCAAAACCAGTGTACCTGAAGTGTGGTCAGATCAGTGTCCCTGATGGGAATTGTAGAAGGTCAGTGATGAGGAAGGGCCTTGAAAAAATGGTAATTTGAGGGAGAAGGAGGCAGCAAATGTGGCTTCAGCAGAGTGGGGACTTGGTCCAACAGCTCCTGAGATGACCATCTTTCGTCTGCAGAGGCCTGTATAGCCATAATCTTTCACAGCTGGTTTATATCTCATTCGAGAAAAAAGTGAATCTATGGAGACCTGGCTCAGTTCAAACATGATGATTGTGTTTGTGGTGTGGTTACAGTTGCCAGGCTCTCTGGAAGAAGAAAGATTCCAGGGGAGGGTGCCCACACTTGTTTCAAAACCCCCTGGTGATATCAACCCCAAATCAGGCACAACTGGTGTGGTCAAATTGGTGTCCTGGAAGAACTGACAAGGGTCACAGATGAGGCAAAACCATCGGATTGGCTTCCCAATTTCTCTTGAGATGGCCAGTTTTGTGCTGATGGGGCCAGTGTAGTCATAATCTTATACAGCTTGGTTTCTTAAACACTGGATCTTAGTAACTCTAAGTAACAGTGGAACTTGATGATGAGTGTTTAAACCATAGATTTTATTGACTCATTTATATTCATAGAAGTGAATAAAAAGGAGCCCTACCAGAAAATCAGAGATAAAGAAAGTATATAAAAATTTATAAAAGGTCACCATGGAAATGACTTCAGACCTCCCACTAACATTCTGGAGGCTAAAACTCAATGGGAAACAACCTACATATTCTTAAGGATTAAAAACATTCTTCTATATAAATTTATACCAACTGAAACTATTATTCATATGTTAAAATAAAATACATAACAGATACTCCACACCATTAAAATAATTAACTTTTCTTCCTCAGCATATATGCAAACTTAAACATGCACACACACACACACACACTCACACACACACACACACACAAACCACCCCAAGCATTTTCACACTTCTGATAGGATACTGATAATTTCATTTCAAATCAAGACACAAATCAGGGAAGACAAATTATATAGGCAATGAAGTTCAATGTAGAACATAAACAAGGGAAATTACCAACATGAAAATTAAATCACTGGTGAAAATAACAGATAGATAGGAATAAGATAATAGAGGTTTCTAGGATGAGTTTTGCCAACAATATCATAAACCAGTATATTCGACTGTTTTTTATGTAAGAAAGCAAACATTGGAGCTTCCATCTTGTTTATATCTATGCTTTCACAAAGATAATTCTTAAAATTTCCACCCTCATTGACCTTTTCTCTAAATCTAAGAAAGGTCTTCTTGCATTGTATATTTAACATTAAACCAGGTCTAGTTGTAGATGGAGGAAATAGAACAAATACCAGGACCAACAGAAAGATTGCTGAAGACTATTAGATATATTCCAAGGAAGGTAGAGGATATTTAATAATACTTTCTCAAAATTCTACAGGAGCCACTGACTTACTACCCAGTTTTCATTCTATTTTTTTTGAACTAGCTCTATATTAATCCTAGTTTCAATATTATAGGACTATGATTTGAAGAAACAAATCCATCAACTTCTCAGGTGAATAAAGCTATGTTGTTGGCATGGCCTTGCCCCACCTTAACACAAAACCTTGTTTCCCAAGAAATTGATTTTCAAGAGGCAAATACTCAAAAGGATTCAGTAACATTCACAGTAAAATTATGGACTCACTCATGATATATACAAAAAAGGAAAATTATTAAATTCAGAGAAATAAAATTATATAGGATAAGAAGTGTTACCATGTACTATAAGTCATGATGTAAATCCAAATTAAACATTAAAAAAAACCAAGAATTCTAAATCCTGATTTTAAAATGTATAGTGGAGCAATCATGAACAGATGGGGTAAAGGAAGCATATATCTCATCAATGATGTAAGACTTATAAGTTCTAGACTTGTTAAATCAAAAATACCCCCAAAATTGAAAAATGTCCAGCAATCACAGCATTAGAATGTTATTTAGAAACCTGGCTGTACATGGCAGATGAAACAGAGAAATGGAATAGGTATCAGTGGGACACAATATTAGATGAGAGGTATGGAAGTTTAAAAAAATTATTAGTATTTTCTTGATTTTTTTAAATTAAGCATAAATATTAGGAATAAAATATTGGAAAGATAGAGAATACTGAAAAGTAAGGGAGGCAGAATGAAGAATGACAAACAAATGAAAAGGTGGGAAGAATAAAATGCATTGGGAAAGTATCCAATGACTGTATGTTCAAGGCTACTATTCGCCTATAAAATAAAGCCTTCTTTCTTCTATTCTCAAGATTTTATCATATCTCAAACAGAATGACAGGATGGAGGAAGTCCATCTTTTTTATGTTCAAAAATTCTCAGTTAATTCTAAAACAATACCCCAAAACACTGGGTGGCTTTTGGGAAGCAAAAGCTTTCTTGCTCCATGGCTAAAGATGTGAAGAATGCTAAATATCTGCTCCTTTGAATAGTCTCTTTTTCTCAATAGGCAAAGCCTCATACCAGGACACATGAGTTAGTAAGCAAAGTTTCAATCCCTCATTGCCTTTGGGCTGAACAATTCCAAATTCCTCCCTTAGTTCTCTGATCCTCACCCCTGACCCTGATCTTGGAGGCAAATGAGACCATAACTAGTGAGTAGACATAATTGGGAGGCCGAAGCAGATGTACTGAGCTATAAGAGGAAAGAACTACTCAATAGACTTAAGGTTATATATTTTTTCTTATGACCCAAATGCTAAGTATTTTAGTTGAAAAATACATATACACATTATTTTAAAATTATAACTAAAAGTGGCTGAACACATTTTTGTTTGTTTGTTTGTTTTGGTTTTGGTTTTTGGGCCACACCCGGTAACGCTCAGGGGTTACTCCTGGCTATGCGCACAGAAGTCACTCCTGGCTTGGGGGACCATATGAGATGCTGGGGGATCAAACCGCAGTCCATCCTAGGCTAGCGCTGGCAAGGCGTAGACACCTTACCTCTAGCACCACCGGGCCAGCCCCAAGTTTTTATTTTGTGATTTTTCAAGATGTTACACAATTGGTAGAGGAAAAGAAAAATTTCCAGGCCTAGTCTAAAAAGACATGGTAAAAGAACCGAAAAGTCTTTTTGCATGTCCAGGTTGTGAAATAAAATTATTTTCTAATTATGTTTAGTGAAAGTTTATCTATTTTCATCAGTGTAAAGAGCAGTAGAAAAATAAGATGCTCAAATATATCAGTGTAAATGTTAGATATTATTCTTTAGTATTTAAACATTACCCAGCATAATAGCACTGCAATTTTACATACCTAGAGAGTAATTCAGAAAAGGCTATAAATATTTAACATGAAAAATGGAGAAAGTCAAATAACTCTGCAGTGGTATCATATCACTTTGACAAACCTGACTTAGTTTGAATTTACTCAATTAGATTTTACTTAAATTAAATAAGTATTTCAATTTATATGCCGTGTTTCCAAAAGTCATACATACATTTGCTAAAATATCCAGAATATTTTGAAAAATATCTCAGAAGTGCAATGAGTTTTAAAATTTATATTATCTTCTGAAAACAAATACCATTACTGTTTTGGCTTCTTAACAACTTTATAGAGTTATAAGTCACAGACAATAAAATTTGTCTAAATAAATTGCTTTAATATATTTAGAGTTGCACAAATTTCCCCATGATTTAAAGAAAAAATATTTCACCATCCTCTCAAAGTACTCTGTGAATCAGCAGTCACTCTAAGTACCCACGTCTAGCCTGTCAGTCTTATAGTTAGGTCTATATTCTATTATTATGGAATTGCATATTCTAGACTTTCATATAAGTGAAAGCATCCAGTATGCAATTTTTTCATTAAGTAGAGTATTTGAGGATTATTCCTATTGTAACATTTACTGGTCCCCTATTCCTTTTATTTTTAATTTCATTTACTTATTCATTGATTTTGAGGCCCCATCTGGTGATACTCAGGGGTAACTAATGACTCAACACTTAGAAATTACAGCTGGCTGTACTCAGGGGACTAAGGGCTGGACAGTAGGTAGAGCACTTGCCTTGCATGTGCAGATCGAGGTTCAACAATATTAGATATCAGGGATCAAACCCAAGTCAGAAAGCAAGGGTCTTGTCTGCTGTACCATCTCTCTTTTATTTCTTTCAAATGGTGACTAATGTTCTTTCATATCAATACACTTTATTTTCATCAGTAGGTAGGCATTTGAGGCTATTTCAAACTTTGTGTTTATTACAATAACTCTGCTTGAACATTTATAATTTTAGTGTAGATGTAATGTCTTTCATTTTTTTGGGTATATAACTAGTAGTGTAAATGAAAGACCATGGTAAATCAATACATTATCATTTAATATTTAAATTTTTAGACATTTCTAATTGTTTTCCAAAGTGGTTATATCATATAATATTTGTACTAGCGATTTATAAAGGTTTCACTTTTTTTCACATCCTTGAAAAATTATTTGTTCTTCCTTACTTCCCCATTCCTTTTTCTTTTCTTCTTTCCTTTATTTTTCTTCCCTTCTTTTACCTATTTTCTTCTTTTCTACCTTCCTCCTTTCTTTCTTCTTTCTTCCATCCATTTCTTCATCCCTTCCTCACACTCTCTTCCTTTCCCTTTTCTTTTTCATTCCTTCTTCGTTGCCTTACTTCCTTCTTTCTATCCTTCTTTCCTTCTTCCCTTTCTTCTCTCCTTCCTTTCACTCATTTTTCATCCCTCATTCCCTTCTTTTCTTCCTTCCCTCCCTATCTTTCTCCTTCCTTCCTACATATATATAGTCAACAAATAGTTGTGTGTAATTTCTCTGATAATTCTAGATTTAAAAGGATTCTGGGGAGGTTCAATGCAAAGAAAATGTAGTCTATAACATAAATTAACATATATTGAGCCTGAGTGATAATATAGCAGGTAGTGTGTTTGCCTTGGACACCTCTAACCTAGATTTGGTCACTGTACCTCCTATGGTCCCACAAGTTCATCAGCAGTGACCTCTGAACATATAATCAGGAATAAGCCCAAGAACTTCCAGTTGTGGTCTAAAAAATTAGTAAAATAAAAAAATTAACATGTATAAACAAAAATTGCAATAAACAAACTATTGCAATTAGGAAATATTATACTTCCTAATATAAGGAGATGTTAGTCATTTATTTCATTTAGACATATTTACAAGCCATTTTGTGGCTTGGTCTTATCTCATATATATTCATAATGAATACAATCTAGATGTCTTTATCATAAATGCTCCTCTAATTTTCTTGGGGGCTACTCTAAGTCTTGTGCTTGGGATCACTGCCAATGGTGCTCAGTGGAGTGCAGAGATTGAACTAGGTTTCTTGAACAAAACATGACCTCTATTTCTTTGAGACATTTCTATAGCCCTTAAATGATCCTTGTCTAAGAACTCAGTAGAGTTCATTCATAGCATATCTTTAAGAAAAATTTTGCTGAATAAGAGAAAAACATTGGAAAATAGAAGTATACCTTTGGAACTGAAATTAAGAGAAAAAGAATATGGTATATTAACAATATATAATTAAAATGTCTTCAAAAAATATAACATTAAATATAAAACATAGTGGACTATATATGGGACAGAGAGATAGTACTAGGGTTATGGCTTTTGCCATGTGTACAGCTCATTCAGCCCCTATTTCTGGCACCAGCTACAATCCACTGAAAATCCATAGAGTTAACCTTGAGCATAGAATCATAGTAAACCCTGAGTACTACTAAATGTAGCTCCCAAACCAAAGTAAAAACTAGAAAAAAGACATAAATCTGCATCTAGCAATTATAACATTGAATCATATATTTATAAATAAATTATGAGTGGCATGGTACTTTCAATTGGTATTTTTCTAGTATGTACTTATATTTAAAAAGTTACAACTTTATGATTCATTTCTCCCACGAAATATTACTCAGATTCAAGAAAGCTGACTTGCACAGAACATGAACTTGCCCTAGATTATCAACCATCAGTGAGAAAAGCTAATATATTTCATATTTCTAACATGCTCTTTTACAGAGCACATGTGCTTTAATGCATCATCCAAAGTAAGTTTGCATGACAAGTGTTACTATCCATCAATTACATATACAGAAACTAAGACTCAGAGAGGTTAAGTGGTTGTGGGTTTACAACTGTTACATAGCAAAGTAAGATTCAAGTTTAGATCACACCCTGTCACAATTTTTCTGCTAGACTGTTCTAGTCTCAGAATTCCTGGACTCCAGCCCTTCACTTTAGACATTGGTTCAAGCTGCTCTAGATGAAAAGATAATGTGTTAAGACACTGAATGCTTACTTAGAGATTTCATCCTTCTTTAGTAACAACCAATTTATCAAAAACTGGAACAAACTCAAAAGCTACATTTTTGGATGATATTGGAGTAATCATCCAAAGTGGGTTCTCCTTAAACAGCAATAATTGCCACAATAGTAAAGGCCTCTTGTTCTGTTGCCAATGTTTCTTTGGGATAAAAATGGTTCTCCACATGCATTAAGAAGTCATGTGACAACTCTTGGGACCTATGACACTTAACTTTGACCTTTTCACTGAGTGTTTAGGGAGTATACATTGACACTGAACATTTTTTCTCTCGGCACCATTCCATATTCCCTGGCTTTAAACAAAAAAATATTATGATGTCCTTTGGAAATATCTAAAATATCAAGTAATAATGTTTTAAATTACATTCTAAAGCTTATTTGTCCAGGTATGACACACAAAAATATGGTTTCCTGTAATTATCTTTAAAAGTACCTAAAATTTGACTATAACATAGAAGCCAAGTTTGTGGCCAAAAGTGTACTATGTCATTTGATAGGCTCTGAATACCTGCCCCAAGAGAGTCCTAAACAGGAACTTGGGATGACCAGGTATTAGTCAAAGACTATTCTAAGACTGACCTTTCTTAAAGGCCTCCAGATGAATCCCAGCCATTATAGCATCATTGCCTCTTGGGATTTCCACATTTAGCTTCTTTCCTCAGAAAACATAAATATATCATTGCTTGGTTGCTTTGTCTTTCATTGCTTACTATTTTCTTTTTAATGTGCATTTTTTTGACTTCAGTAACAAATGGGACTTTAAAACCATTATACAGCACCCTTGTCTTACTTTATGTACATTGTCCTCTCAATTTTCCCCTCTACCAGTACAAATGATAATTTCTTTATTAATTGGCAAGGATAAAGTTAATATTTGGTGATAAGGGCAATTTACCAATGATCATGGAAGGGAGCTCTAAAGAGGATATTACCTGTTACTCTCTCCCAGTAACACCAAAAGATTTAAGACTTCATACCTTTCTACCTTTGTTCAAAATCAGTATGTCCTACTCAGTTTTGCTATGCAGGATGGATAAGTTGAATCTAGTCATTCTGGGACTCTTTGAGGCTCCTAACTCAAGGTCCTACTCTGACCACTTGTCCTACAGTTGGAAGGCACAAGAATTAGGTTTGCATAACCAGATGACAATCATCACTTCAGAGATATTTTTTTTTGATCTGGAGAAAGAGTTCAGGAGTTAAAGTCCTTTTTTGAATGTGACTGAATTTCATATATTCCCTAAGCAACACTAGGAGTGCCCCCTGAACACAGAACTCAGAGCATCCCCTAATCACCAGTGACTGCAGATCACCCCCTATAAAAAATTATTCTTCTTAAGCACACAATAATGGTTATCTGCTGACACTTTATCTTTTAGACATTAACTATTTGCATTATAATTCAGAGCATGATGAGAGTATGGGAAGGGGACTAAAGAGCATAAACTAATGCTGCTATTCTGTATTGGGCCTTTACTTTAGACTTGGGGAAAGAGAACTCCAGTTGGAAAGCCAGAATCAACTTCGTACCTTGAGGTTTTTCTCTGACTTCCCTTCTTCCAAGTACATTGACATTTATTAATAATCTGCCTGTAGGGACAGAGTATTTCTATTTATGTTTTAATAAAGTACACAGGTTTTATTAAAATAAATTTACTTAAAAATAAGATGGGAGCTGGAGAGATAGCATGGAGGTAAGGCATTTGCCTTTCATGCAGAAAGTCATTAGTTTAAATCCCGGCATCCCATATGGTCCCCTGAGCATGCCAGGAGTGAGTTCTGAGCATGGAGCCAGGAGTAACCCCTGAGCACTGCCAGGTGTGAACAAAAAACCAAATAAAATAAAATATGATGGGAGAACAATAGGGGAATATGTTTTTAAGAGAACATAGGCTTCTCCAGAGGGAAAAAGTCATATAGTATTTCCTTTTAATGTACAAAGTTGTACTTGAATGCTGAAAGTATCCTTAAAGAAGTTACTTAGGTATGTTGAGTCACACAAGCATAGAATAGAGATTTAGTGTCCAGTGAGTGAATTCACTATTACACTGCTTAGAGAATGTGAAGTAATAATTTACTAGTGTGGGAAATACATAAAAGCAAATGTTCTCCACACATTCTCTCTAAAACTTATTTCTTCACATCTCCTGTGGGGATAATGAATCCTGCTCTAGTTTACTCATTTCCCAACAGGAACAGAATTTTCATAAGAAAGAACTAGTGGTTATATAATGTTTTCTTATTTAACAAAAATTTTTGCTTGAGAAATTTTTAGACTCTGAATAGTAAGGATATAAAAGAACCAGGACTAGAATATTTCCAACACACTGGTAAAATATTCAACTCTAAACTCTGATCTAGAATATAAGTTGTTTTTTTCCTAGGAAAAATCTTGGTTTATCCTTAGGATTTATGACATTGTACATCACCAAATCTACATTCCTCCAAATCTCAGCCTAATCATTATTTCTATTTTTCTCTCTCTCTGTTTCTCTATATCTCTCCTCCACCCCCTTGTACCTACCTCATCAATGCAATATTATCTGGGAGAGCTGGAGTACTTGTACAGCAGTTAGGGTGCTTGCCATATATAAAGGCAACCCAACTTTGATCCCTGCCATCTCATGTTTCCTCTAGCTTTGACTAGAGTAATTCTTGAGTGCAGAGCCCTCAAGAGGAGGGAGCCCTGAGCACTGCTGGGTGCAACTTCCACAAAATTTATTTTCTGGAATGTATATGGTTACTAAATATTATATGACTTGAAATTATGAAGTTCTTTGGTGTAGCAATGCTTTGTGTTTACCAACTAAATTAATTTTGTTAAGGACATTTCTTATCTACTGAGATCTTAATACAAGTTGTTCCTTCCAAAGATGTCAGTGCTAGATTCTATTTAGCAAATGATCAAGTGCCAATAATCATAGCTTTAAAATAATCTTTAGCATATAAGTATTTATAGTAAAAACTATACCACCAAAATGCATTAAATGTAACAAAAGTAGGGGGCTGGAGTAGTAGCACAGCTGTAGGGTGTTTGCCTTGAACATGGCTGACACAGGATGGTTGCAGGTTCAATCCCCAGTATCCCATATGGTCCCCAAGTCAGGAGTAATTTCTGAGCATAGAGCCAGGAGTAACCAATCCCTGAGTGCCACAGGGTGTGCCCCCCAAAAAAAAACAAAAGAAAAGTCAATATAAGCATAGCAGGTTATACTTAAAACAGCTGGCATAGATAACTGGGACTAAAATAGAAAATGGCTCCGGAATTTAAATAGAGGGTTTTACTGTGGGCTCTATGGGCTATATATGTTGATCCTTTAATCATCATAGAGTTCAGTAACTTGAAAATGAATCAATCTTGGTAAAGCTTAAGTTGTCTTGCTCCTTACCCCTGTTCTTAGCCCAGTAAGGGACCCTTGACTGATTAAAATCCCACTAAAAGCTCCTGTGGTAACTGAAGCACCATTCACAATAGCCAAAATCTGAAATCAACAAAGTGTGCAACTAGAGATAATTAGATAAGAAAAGTTATCGCATTCATATACAATTTAATACTACTTGGTTGTAAGTAAAACCAAAATCATGTGAATTGCTGTTGTAGACAGATTGGAGGGTATCATATTGAGTGAATTCATTCAGAAAAAAAAGGTATATAGAATAAACTCTCTCATGTGTGTGATATAAAGAATCACCATAAAGAAATGAAAAATTATCAAAGGCAAGTTAACCTGAGAATCATCTACAGAACTGAGTTTGCCATGGTGTGGGGATAGGGCATATGTGTGTGGAAGTGGAGGGTATAATACTCCACATGAAACTCTATTATTAATATTATTACAAATCTTGGTACGTAAAGCTAAAATACTAAACATTTAAATCCCATCAATAATTTCATGTTTATGCCTTCATATTTTTGTCTTGGCTACAATGTAAGATATGCATATTTCAGAGTTTTCAGGATATGAGAAATATGTGTTTTTTATAATTTTATTTTATTTAATGGGTTTTTGGGCCATCCAGGCAGCACTCAGGGGTTACTCCTGGCTCTGAGCTCAGAAATCACTCTTGGCAGGCTCAGGGGACCATTTGGGATGCTGGGGATCGAACCCAGGTCTGACCCGGGTAGGCCGCGTGCAGGGCAAATATCCTACCAATGTGCTATCATTCCGGCCCCTAAGAAATATGTTTAAACTTAGAATATTAACTTGTTAAAATTACTTCAGAATGGTGCATTTTGGGGTTTTGTTTTGAAGTAGTAATTCTCTACCCTTAACATTTTATTCTTTTTTCTATATTTATTGAATAAGAAGCTAGTGAGGAAGAGTAACTGAGAAGGCTTGTCTGTTTTTATGCATCCCTTAGTACTTTGTTTGTTGACTTGCAAGACATTTTTAGCATGCTTTTTCTTCTACATAAAGGTAATGCTTAAAGATCTATTAAAAGTGGGACCACTTGATTCTATAATCTATCTACTATTTCTTTCTTTACCTCACAAGCATGTTAACTATTCAAATAGTTACAGCAGAGAGAAAGTGCATTGTGCTTTCACTATTGACATAAATGCTCAAGCCAAGTGAGCTTAACAGTTAGAGAAACAATCCCAAGTAAGATTAATGTGTGAAAATTACTATTGGACTTTGTGTCAAATTAGGTGATTAATAATAATAGAGAGCTAGCTCCTCATCACTGAAAGAGGAAAAAGTATCCATTGCTGGAAAGGATGGGAGTCAAATTTAAAATATTACTGACAATTATAAAAATTGAGCAAAAGTAGCATTAAACAAGTAAAAATAACCATATAAACTTTAAAGATATCTTGCAATTGTTATACTTTTTATTAACACATGTATTCTATATTATCTTTGGTTTAAACAGCATATTTTATCTTTTGGCATTTTTTGCCAATATTTAGATAAAGAAGAATATTTTTCTTTTTAGATACAAGTATGCTTTAGCATTCATCAGGCATTAATCAAAGAGGACATTTCTAGTACGTAAAAATAAGAAAACTATAGTTCTTTTCCTGTCCTCAGAAAACTTAGAGTATAGATGGGAATAAGCTATTAATTAATCCATTCATTTATATGACTTACAGAGTGCTTAATTAATGAAGATAAATTCTCTAGTTTTTTCAACACCAAGCTGATATATTAAAAATTTAGAAAGAATCAAGGCAAGGTTTTGTTTCCCAGAAAAGATGAAGAATATTTCAGTATAATCATATTTTCCCATGATGTTTGCATTTTGGAAATATAGTTAATAACTGTGTAAGGTCCTTTAATGTGTTCAAAAATACCAATCAACACTATGATAAATTATGATTTTATTTTTGTCATATTTTAAAATCACTAGAGCATAGACTAAATTGTCATTTTTTAAAATATGAAAGTCATGTTTGCAGGATTTTAAACATTTTTTGGTTATTTTTAAGTATTTAAGTGCTAGAGTACATGCTGAGTAATTCCAGAAGTTTTTTTTCTAGTTGTATAATTTAAATGGTTCTTAATTTTAAAATGTATTTTTGGCTAAGACATTTAATGTTGAAAAGTAGCTATTCAGCATGCAAGAGACCATAAGTACTCTTTATAAAAATTTTTATTATAAAGCAGCATATATAAAAACAATTTCTTCAAATCTAATAACAACAGATTAATAGTCAATATTCTTAAGAGTAACTTAATTCAAATTTATTTAATTTTATATTTTAATTTATTTAATTTTATAATCAAAAGCTATTATATGTTTATATCATAGCAATAGCAGTTTTTATAACTATTTCTGCCAACAATATAACTATGAAAATATTTTAAATCATGGTAACTTAATAAAAATATTTGAATATTATCCAGACTCTGAAAAAATGTAATTTCCAGTTACTATGTCTTTAAGGATTACATACAGTTTGAATCTGCTCTTTTCTTTTGTTCTATGCTTTAGAAACAATCTCCAAGGAAAGAGAAAGAAAGAAAGAAAGAAAGAAAGAAAGAAAGAAAGAAAGAAAGAAAGAAAGAAAGAAAGAAAGAAAGAAAGAAAGAAAGAAAGAAAGAAAGAAAGAAAGAAAGAAAGAAAGAAAGAAAGAAAGAAAGAAAGAAAGAAAAGAAAGAAAAGAAAGAAAGAAAGAAGGAAGGAAGGAAGTAAAGAAAGAAAGAAAGAAAGAAAGAAAGAAAGAAAGAAAGAAAGAAAGAAAATGAAAGAAAGAAAAAAATGAAAGAAAGAAAGTAAGAAAAGGGAAAGAAAAAGAAAGAAATGAAAGAAAAGAAAGAAAGAAGAAAGAAAGAAAATGAAAGAAAGAAAGTAAGAAAAGGGAAAGAAAAAGAAAGAAATGAAAGAAAAGAAAGAGAAAGAGAGGAAAGAAAGAAAGAAAGAAAGAAAGAAAGAAAGAAAGAAAGAAAGAAAGAAAGAAAGAAAGAAAGAAAGAAAGAAAGAAAAAGAAAGAAAGAAAGAAAGAAAGAAAGAAAGAAAGAAAAAGAAAGAAAGAAAGAAAGAAAGAAGAAAGAAAGAAAGAAAGAAAGAAAGAAAGAAAGAAAGAAAGAAAGAAAAAGAAAGAAAGAAAGAAAAGGGAAAGAGAAAGAAAGAAAGAAAGAAAGAAAGAAAGAAAGAAAGAAAGAAAGAAAGAGAGGAAGAAAGAAAGGAAGAAAGAAAAGAGAAAGAGAGAAAGAAAGGAAGGAAGGAAAAGAAAGAAAGGGAAGAGAAAGAAACAGGAAAATAAAAAGGAAAGAAAGAAAAAGGAAAAAGATTAGAAAGAAATAAAAAATGGAGAGCAAGAAAAAATAGAGAAAGAAAAAAACAATAATGAAAGTATAACATGAAAACATTTGAGTTTATAATGACTTTCTTTCAACCTACCCAAATCCATCCCAAAATCAAACTAAGTAATTGATGACCTTCTTAGAAATTTTATGTTATCAGTTCCTCCTCCCTCTCATTTGCTTCCTACTTTTCATTTCTTCAAGTGCCCTATAAATCATATGATTAACTTTCTAACCAATATAGGCTGACATTAGTGAAAGAAAAAAATCTAATTGCAATAAAATTGCCCCCTACAGTTCTTAACAGTTTTTCTATGCAACATAATGTGATCTGTATTTTAGATATGACTTTCTATTTGACACCTTATTTTCCTCCAGCATGTAGATGCAATGTCTTTGCCTACACTGGCTTCTCTTTATCTGCCTTACTGAACTTAACACTATAAATTAACTATGATCATACAGAAATAAATTCACCTACAGATTTAATGTTTATAGTGGGCATTTCAATTAAATTCTAGACTGTTATTTTCTCTCAGTGAGTAATTTATTGATCTTTATAATTGAAAACCATAGTACATTATAAAGAGTCTTATTGTTAACTTTAGAATAAATATTTTAATTGTCTATTTCACATCGAGAAATATCTGAGAGGATGAATAGTCAGATACTCAAAGTACTACTATAAGTTTAAAAGAAAAGTAAAGAAATGTAATTGATAAAACAGAATAGATTTGAGTATTTTCTGAGACTATTATTTTGATTGAATATATTATAAGTCTCAATCTCTTTATTTCTATAATAGTTTTCTTTTTAAAATATCTGTCTCACTCCAATCAAAGGTAAAAATTATCTGTTCTAGAGTCAGTGGTTCCAAAATAAATGAATTTAATATTATTATTATTTTGGCGGTAGAGAGTGAAACCTGGCTATGCTCAGGGTTTACTCCTGGCTCTGCATAGGCATAACTCCTGATGGGGCTCATAAAACTATATATGTTACCAGAATTGCATTTGAGATGATAACATGCAATAAGGCAATAAGGCAATTGCCCTATTCATTGTAGTATCTTTCTGGCAAAGGGACTATTACTGGTAAGTGAGAATATTCATATTTTTAAATTAAAGTGGTTACTCTTTTAAGGGAAGAAAAAAGCATATACTTTAAATTGCTACTGGTTAATAAAAGTGTTAGGTTATTAATTATGATATATCTCGTGTGGAAAAATGAAAAATATTGTTTTCATTATACTTAATGAGACAGGCTATAGATTTATTTTATAGATTTTAGTTTTTCAAATCTATAAAATAAAGAATCTTCTACATCTTGTTTGCTATTAAGGTCTGAAATTTCCCCATTTGGGAACTTACTTCAATAAAGCATATAATCTATAATTTGGAAATCATGTTTGTTGTGTTTAAATCCTTAAGAACCCCAAAACCTAGAAATTCATTTACAATTACTCAAGTAGGTGTATTCTTCTCTAACTGTGCTTTAATGTACATTTCTGGTGCTTAAGAAAACACATGCTGAAATATTGTAGTCAAGAAGGGAGATTTATTGCTTCTCAGGAATATACGACATGGCAGCTTTGTGGTTAAAGGCATCTAAATGACAATGAGTCTGTATCACAACAGGAAACAGACCTTGTCTTCCCTCAGTTTTGGGTTATTGGGGTTTAAGAGGGAAACTTATGTCTTCAACCAGACGCAGTGTATAAGGATTTCTGAACCTGATCACCCGTTATCATTTTAGACCACTTTGCCCAAGAATGGTGACACTTTTATAGAAAGTCATATTTTATTATTAGGCCTAAACTTTTTTGAACAAGTTAAAACATTTGTCTTTAATGGTGATTAAATGCCTGACAAGTTAGAAACTTTACAGAGAACAGAATGAGCTAAGTGCAAAAACAGGTTTCTAATGCTGTTTCCAAAAATAAGAAACAACAAATGTATAAAGGAGATTAATGCACCAACAATTTCCAAATCAGAAAACTCAAAGCATCTCTAAAGTAAATCTAATTATTCCTCTATAAAGTCCTACAAAATAACACAATAAAAATAACCCTCCAGTGTAATGTATGCAATTATCAGCTTATTGATTAATTCTTTGTGTTTGTTCTTTTTCTGTTATAGCTTACTTTCATTGAATATTTTTATTATGTAGAATAGCTATCTTACATAGCCTGTTTATTAATCACTTAAAAAGCCTCATCCCCTTCAATCTCATATAAGACCCATGAACTTGATTCTTTAATTCATTTTTGAATGGAAAATAAGTAGTAGTTAAACCTTTAGGATATCACAAGACTCATTCTTCAGAGTGATTTTTTTGAGTTTCTCCTCTGTTTTTAAACATCTCACTGAATTATATAAAAGAACCGTTTACGTTGTCAGTACTTGGCAAAAGAGATTTTTAAAATGTGAAGTAAATATCCATGTTTAATGTGAATTGATTTGCAATTCTTGAATAAATATATAGCTATTCTGGAAGTACCCTATATTTTTCTTTTCCTGGTCTTTTTTGTTATTGTCTTTGGGGCACATCCAGCTTTTGAATCCTTGCACAGAGATCACTCCTGGAGAGATCCAGGACCACACGGGTGATGGGACTCTAACCTGGGTGGGCCAAATGCAAGACAAGTGCTTTAGTAGCCATACAATCACTCAGACCCTTCCTTCTTTAGTCTGGGTTACATTATTACTAATTTTATAATTTAACATCTACCTCCTAGATTTTTTTGTCAGAAAACCACAATGGATGAGTTTTAAATGTGTGTTGGTGGTGGTGGTAATGTTTGTGGTGGTGGTGATGTTCAGTAGAAATTTTGACTTCAGCATAGCTACAACTTGTACCCCAGAGAAGAAATGGCCGGAAATCTAATAATCAGTACAGTTTATTTGGATGACTGACTAATGATACGGCAATATAAACTAATTAGGTACAAAGACAGTGGGATGAAAATTGAGTTCAAGACATATGCAAAAATGCAATTTTGTAATTATTTTACTTGAGCTATCAAAATTGGCAAAATGCATGGTTTAAGTTAAAGCTTTAAAATTATTTATTAAACATATGTAGAAATTAACTATAGCAATTCAAAATTTTACTTACTATAATGTTTTTCTCTTCTACTCAGTTGTGCCTTCATTGAATGGAAGATATGTATCTTATTTGTATTTTATCTCCATGCATTTAGGATTGTTTACATAAGGTAGAAATGGAGATATTTTTGAGCACCCTTTTGCAAATTAGGAATGGAGGAATGCTTCCTCTAGGCCAGAGACTCCCAAACTAATTGTGCCTACTGGACCCTTTTCAGAAAAGAATAATATCACTCAGAATTCCACAGAAAATCTACCTTCTCTATGGAAAATTACAAACAGGTATCCTCTAGTAGTAACATTAGCACCTGACTTTACTTTAACACCTGCTTCCCCATCACTACATACCACATTGGTGCGGTGATATTTCCCACTTTGAGAAATTCTTCCTAGAGTCCCACTAAATCATATGATTGATTAATATGCTTTATAATGAATAAACGTAATTATAGAAAAAATTTTCCTATCTGCCATACTTTTTGTTTTAATTAATTTAATTTTGTTTATTGGAAGCCACACCCAGAAGTGCTAAGGGCTTACTTTTTGCTCTATGCTCAGGAATCACTCCTAGTTTTCCTTGGGGACCACACATAGTACCAGAAATAGAACCAGAATCAGGTGCATGTAAGGCAAGCACCTTTTCCTTTGTGCTATCTTTAAAATCATTCATGCGTTCTTTTAAAATTAACTACATTGATTTAGGAATTGAGAAAGAATTGCTTTATATACTTTCATTAAATAAAAATAATATCATGTGCCAGTTATTTTAAACTCAGGATCAGATGATAAACATAATAATGTATGAGAAAAGTCCCTGAGATTGTAGATTGGACTCTTAATGGCCTATTTATTTTGTTTGTTTTTACTTCTAATATTTAGAGATTAAATTAGGAATCATGTGATAATTTAGGAATTGTATATATTTTAAGAACTACTACATTTTAATGTTATGTTATTATCAAAATTATGTACAGGAGAGGCTGGCGAGGTGGCACTAGAGGTAAGGTGTCTGCCTTGCAAGCGCTAGCCAAGGAAGGACCGCGGTTGGATCCCCCGGTGTCCCATATGGTCCCCCCAAGCCAGGGGCAATTTCTGAGCACTTAGCCAGGAGTAACCCCTGAGCATCAAACGGGTGTGGCCCGAAAAAAAACAAACAAAAAATATTATGTACAGGAAATCGTTCAAGTCAGTAAGGAAAACAAGAGTTTTGTGGAGCTATTTGAAAAAATAATACATTAAACTCGCTCTTTAGGGCTGGAGTGATAGCACAGCAGTAGGGCATTTACCTTACATGAGACTGACCTAAGTTTGATCTCTGGCATTCTATATGGTCCCCTGAGCCTACATAGAGATACTTCTGAGTGCAGAGCCAGGAATAACCCCTGAGTGCCACCATTGTTGCAATAAATAAATAAATAAATAAATAAATAAATAGCTTTTTTATGTGAAACAGAAAAATTTCAGATGTTTTCAAAATCCACATTTAAAGTAAGATTCAACAGCATGTAAAGGAAATTTTGAAAACATTTCCTAAACTTGGTATGAAAAAAATTTTAAATTTTATTAAAAAATTTTTGGTATTTATAAATTTTTGTTATTTACAAAATTATTCATTGTTAAATTTTAGCCACATTATGTTTCAAAAGCAATCCCACAACCAGTGTCAATTTCTCCCCATCAATGTTATGAAGTTCCATCCCAAATGTCCAAAATTCAGTTGTTAAAATTTTGATTTCCTGATTTCAGTATTACTGACCTTGTGATTTCAATATTTAGACCTGTTATTCTTTATAACCACCAATGTACCTGAATCTCTTTGACCCCTGCCCCATTCTCTTTCCCTTCTCACCTCCCTCTATTTTCTTTTCTTTCTGATAATCTGGAGTCAAGCATGATCTAGGCAAATCTTTTGAATCATTGAGTTTCCTCATTCAGTTATTCTAAATACCACATAAAAGTGATATCATTCTATTTTTACCTTTTTTCTTATGACTTACTTTATTTAATATGATATATTTCAGTCTCATCTACATTACAGTAAATTGCATGATTTCACTAGTTCTTACAGCTGGGTAGAATTCATGGCACAGTAGTATTTATACCATATCATCATGATCCACTTAACTGTTTTTGAACATCTATATTAATTCTGAATCTAAGCTACTGTACTGGGTGCTGCAGTGAGTAACAGTATACATATGTTCTTTTGAATGAATATTTTTATTCTATAATTTCGGTAATCTATAATAGAATAGAATCCAAAAAGTGGAATTACTGGGCCATATGGCAGCTCCATTCTGAATTTACTGAGAATTTTTTAACTCTTATCCATAAGGGGTAGAGCATAAACATTACCGTAAGTAGTGGATGAGAGTTCCTTTTATTCACTACATCTTCATCAACACGTATTGTTCCCAGTATTTTTGGTAATGTGCCATCCTCAGTGGTGTAAGATAGTATCTTTTTTGTCATGTATATTTGAATTTTCCTAATAATAAATGATGAGACATATTTTCATGTGACTGCTAGTTATCCATTGATCTTCATCAGAAAAGTCTATTCATTTCTTTTTTTTTTTTTTTTTGGTTTTTGGGCCACACCCAGTAACGCTCAGGGGTTACTCCTGGCTATGTGCTCAGAAGTTGCTCCTGGCTTGGGGGACCATATGGGACACGGGGGGATCGAACCGCGGTCCGTCCAAGGTTAGCGCAGGCAAGGCAGGCACCTTACCTTTAGTGCCACCGCCCGGCCCCAGAAAAGTCAATTCATTTCTAACCCCACTTTTTGATGACATTTTACATTTTTATTGATCTTTGTAAATTATTTATATATTCTGGATATCAATCCTTCATCTGATTTGTTGAAAGTAAATATTATCTTCTACTCTTGCAGTTTTAGCCCATGTTTTTGTTGACAGACAGAGACTTTCTAATTTGATATAATCTCACTTGTTATATTTTGATTCTGTAACCTTTGTTTGTGATTGCTGTGGTCAGGCTTTCTGCATCCTCCTTCTTTCACTTTGGGAGATTACATGTTTCTAGATGTCTGTTCATTTCTTCTAGGTTCTCTAGTTTAACTTAGAAGAGTTGTTCATAGTAAGCTCTCATGATGTCTTGGGTTTCTGAGAGTGCTTTTGTGTTTCATCATCTTTAGTCTCTGAGCCTATTTATTTGCACACTTATTTTTCCCCTGAGTCTGGCCAATGGTTTGTCTATATTGTTTATTTTTTCTCAAAGAACCCAACTCCTGGTTTCATTGATTCTTACTATTGCTATCTTAGTTTATATAATATTGATTTCCATTCTGGTTTTATTACTTATTCTACTAGTCTTTGGATTTATTTATTACTGGTTCTTCATACATTTAAAGTATGTATTTAGGTTGTTATTTTTTCCCTTCCTCCCCCTAGGCTGTTATTTTTAGTTTTTTTTCCTAATATAGGCTTGTACAGCTATAATTTGTTCCCTAAGAACTGTTTTATTTCTGTGTCTAATAGACTTTGGTGTTTTGTTTTTTCATTAGCATTAGTCTCAAAAAAACATTTTATGGGAGTGTTGGTGCAAATGGTGGGTCTTTTGCCTTGCATGCCCTAACCTAGGACTGAGGTTCCCCAAGCCAGGAGCGATTTCTGAGTACATAGCCAGGGGTATCCCCTGAGTGTCATAGGGTGTGGCCCAAAACAAACAAACAAACAAAAAACAAAACAAAAAACACTTTTTCTTTCTTCTTTACTTACCTCTTTGCTCCAGTTTTTATTTAGCAGTGTCTTGATCAGTCTCATAGTACTAGATTTTCTCCACATCTTTTTCTTGTGTTTAATTTTTATATCTGTGGAACTGTGGTCTGGTAGAATAATTGGTATGATTTTTATGTTTGTTGATTTATGGGTGTTAACTATATGCCCTAAAATGTGATATATCCTGGAAAATGTTCTATTTACTAGAGAACATGTATTCATATATTTGGAGGATTAAAGGCCCTGTATTAATTCATTAGTTTCTGCTCTCATTGTGCCTTATTTAGGGCTCTGTGTCTTAATTGCTGTTCTGTTAAGTGGATCTATCTAATACCAACTGTGTTGTGGTTTCTCTAAGTTTGTAAGTAAAAGTCTTGCAAACTTTGCCTACCTAACATTTGAAGCATATATGTTGGTATACTTGGTCAATAAGTAGTGTTCATCTCTGTCTCTAATTACTTTCTTTAGGTTGAATGCAATATGGTATGATTTAGGTATGTCTATCTCAGCTATTTTTTGTTTTCCATTGACTTGTCTATTTGTTTTACATCCTTTTATTCTCAGGTTGTATCTGTGATTTTAGAAATTTCCTGTAAGCAGCTCATGGATGAATTTTGGATTTTATTTTCTGATCCAGACAGCTGCTCTCTATATTTTGGGAGAGTTTAAAACACTGAAATTTAGAACTATTATTGATATAAAAGGACCATAATTATTATTGATATAAAGGCTGTGCTGATGTTTTAATATGCATTGCATCTACATTTGACTATTTGCTTTAATCAAGTGCCATTTGAGTAATTTATTCAGGGCCAATTTTGTTGTCACAGTGTTGTCACTTCTTGTATATATGATAATGTTATTTGTTTTTAATTTAGTTTAATTTTTAATAGACTACAATGATATTAAGGATTAAAACTAGTTAATTTTTTAATTTTGGTCATACTATTCCATATGTTGTTGGTCATAATATTCCAACAATCATTCCTTCAACAGTGTTTATTTACCACTAACAATTTCTCCAGTTACTTTCCACCACCTAACTAACTGCCTTTATGATAGATATTCCTCTGCCTCTTCCTCCACCTTTTCCTTTTCCTTCATCTTCTTTTTTGCCTTTTTTTCACCTTCTTCTTTTTTGCATTTTTCTTCTTTTTCACCTCTTCCCCCTCCTTCTCCTCTTCCTCTTTCTTTTTCTTTCTTTCTTTTTCTTCTTTCTTTTCTTCTTTTTCTTTCTCTTTTTTTTTTTTTTTTTTTTTTTTTTTTTTTTTTTTTTCCTTTTTTTTTTTTTTTTTTTTTTTTTTTTTTTTTTTTTTTTTTTTTTTTTTTTTTTTTTTTTTTTTTTTTTTTTTTTTTTTCTTTCTTTCTTTTTTTTTTTTTTCTTCTTTTCTTTCTTTCTTTCTTTTCTTTCTTTCTTCTTTCTTTTTTTTTCTTTCTTTCTTTCTTTCTCTTTCTTTCTTTCTTTTTTCTTTTTTTTCTTTTCTTTCTTTCTCTTTTTCTTTTTTTTTTTTTTCTTTCTTTCTTTCTTTCTCTTTCTTTCCTTTCTTCTTTCTCTTTCTTTCTTTTTCTTTTCTTTCTTTTCTTTCTTTCTTTCTTTTCTTTCTTTCTTTTCTTCTTTCTTTTCTTTCTTTCTTTCTTTTCTTTCTTTCTTTCTTTTTTTCTTTCTTTCTTTCTTTCTTTCTTCTTTCTTCTTTCTTTCTTTCTTTTCTTTTCTTTCTTTCTTTCTTTCTTTATTTTTTCTTTCTTTCTTCTTCTTTTCTTTCTTTCTTCTTTTCTTTCTTTCTTTTTTCTTTCTCTTTCTTTCTTCTTTTCTTCTCATTCTTCTCCTCTTCCTCCTTCTTTCTTCTTTTTCTTACTTTCTTCTCTTCTCCTCCTCCTGCTTACTTTTCCCTCATTTTTCTTGTTTTCTTTCTCCTCCTTCTTTTTTCCTCCTCTTCCCTTTGCTTCACCTTCTCTCCTTCTTATTATTTCTTTCTCTCTTTCCTCTCACTCAACTCCTCCATTTCTCCTTTTAGGTGCCATGGCTTCTAATATCCTTCCTGAAAGAATATCATGCATAGCACTCTACTTTCTGTTACTTCCCTAATTTTTTTCATAGTGACCCTTTCCAACTATTATTGTCATAGTTGTCCTTTATCTTTCACTACAACTTTCCCCCATCATCTATTGTCTTTGGCTATTACAAAAAATGCTTTAAAAAGATCATATTCCATGAAAATGTTTTTATTTCTCTTTTTAATCTAAATAAGAACTTAACAGAAGTTGAACTAAGATTCTAAACTAAAAGTTTCTTTAGTAATTTGAATATTTTATTCAACTCTTATTGCCATTAATATTTCATCAGGAGATCTCTTTTAATTCTTATGCTGTTTGCCTTTTATTTTTTATTTTAGTATAAGAGATGTGTTTTAAATGCATCCACAGAGTTTTGAATGAAGAGGAGACAGAATGATATAGGGCTCATATTGAGCCCTGGATTAGGAGCAAAATGGATGGATTCTCTAGGCTTGAAAGCATATGACTGCACATGGTTTCAGGGCAGAGAGGAAGAATTGTTTGTTTTTATAATTTTTTAATGTGCATAATTAAAGGACCCCTATTGTTGCTGATGATTATGAAATTTTCATTGTATTTGTAATAAACTCCAGTCACTTATTATTTGCATCCTAACAACTTTTCCTAGGATAGTTACAAAATCTAAGAAATAATCATGTTCAACAAGAAATCTAAACTCTTATTTTTATGGGAGGACACATCCAGAGGCTCTCATGAGTTACTCCAGGCTCTGTACTGAGAAATTACTGCTAGCATACTCAGGGGATCATATGGGTCACTGGAGATCAAACTGTAGACTGTGAACAAGGCAAATGCTCCACCCACTGTGCTACCACTCCAAACCCAAAATCTAGATGCTTGTCCTCAGTTTTGTGCAGATTATGAAAAAAGATTTAACTCAGATCCAAATTATATGTATACATGTTGTAGAATGGAAATGATTTAATAATTTTTAGACAGAAATGCAGTTTTTAAAAGTCTAGACATCAGATAGCAAAATATTTAGCAGGATATTTAAGATTCAAATATTGTCTAGGGGTCAGAGTGGTGGCTCACTGGTAGGATGTTTGCCTTGGACATGGCTGAATAGGGGGGTTCAATATCCCAGTGTCCCATATGGTCCCCTCAGCCTGGAGCAATTTCTGAGTGCATAGCCAGGAGTAACCCCTAAGCAGCACCGGGTGTGGCCCAAAACCCAATATAAAAATATATTTATATATGAGTTATACATAATATATAAATAAATTATTATTTATTATATATTGTCAAGATCTCTTCTTTATAGATAAATATCTCCTAATCTGAAACTCCAACTTATTATTATGTTGGTTTGTTAGTGCTTGATTTAATTTCTTCCATAATTCCTTCAACATTTATTTCACTCATATATAACTAATATGCACAAATTAATATGACATTACACCTTTAGAAATAATCAAGGTTTATTAAAGTATATAATAAAATATGCATATTGTATTTAAAAAGTAACTGTTGAAGATCTAATTGAATCATTTATATAGAAACACATTTATGTATTGTATTACTATAAACACATTAAATGACAATTTTTTATTATTTTGAAACTGACTATGTTTATTAATATATAATTTATTTTATTATTAAATATAAAATTATCCTCAAAAACTCCTTTATTAGAAAGAGGACAGAATCTATAAGCTTTACTTTATGTACCAAACACTTATATTTCAAAAAGACATACTATTAAAAGGCAAAAATGCTATTCAAATAAAAAAAAAACAGAAAGATAATTCTTTGGCATAAATAGTACAGTGGCTCATTCAGCAGGAAAGGGATTAGAATGGAAGACAGGCACATATTACTGTGCCCCAATCTCTACTTACCCCCCCACATACTTACTACCCCTTTCACCTAGCCTCCTACATGCCAAACAAGCACCAAAAACAACCAATAAATGAAAGGAAACTCAAAGGTCACTGGGGTCATTATTTTCACATACCTTTGAATAATGAGAGCATCACATGTCAGCTAGAGGAGAACAAAATGTCACATTCTCCAGCTAAAGGTCGCTTTGGTCAAAGGTCACAGAAGGGAGGCCAGGAAATAACCTAAGAGGTTAGGCTGGGTGCACAAAGAAAGGTCACCAAATGTCAATGAAAGCATGCAGCTGTTTGGAGATGAAACAACGGAGGCACCCTTTTGTGCTGACATTGGCTAGAAAAAAATGTGTCTGCTGACATTTTTTTTCAAGTTGGCAGTTTTATAGGACATTGACATTAATGTACCCAACCCTGAATTAGCCTTTTTTTTTTAAAAGCAACAGTTTGGAAGTTAAGTGTGGCCGTTTCCAAAGAGTCATAACTGTGACATTTTTATTTCAAATGATTAATTCAGCAATGGACTTATACCACCAAATTTAGATTTCAACTAAGCTGTTTCATTGTAACTGTATGTTAGCAAGTAAGTATGAGGACAGGTAACAATCAGTAAACAGTATTTTTATATTTATTATAGGCATTTTTCTTTTTTTAACTAAAAGAGGACTCAGATATCTTAGTTTGTCACAGGATAGGCAGACCTGAATGATTTCACATTTTACTGAGTTTGGCAGTTCTTGATGAAGTAATAAAATCCATTCAAGGAGAACAAAAAGAGAACCACATATTAGTAATTCTTTTTTAAAGTAGTTTTGTGCAAAAAAACTTGTAGAATAAATTCTTATCTGTATGACTACATAACTCCATTTTAAACTATTAACATTCACTTTAAATACCAGCCCTCAGAGTAATATGCTCAGAAGCAGGGTATATATATCCCACAGCACTCTCAGACATCAAATTCTTTGAATTTTATATTCAAAAGAGTTAAAGAAGAAAAAAATTGGTACTTTGGATTCTGCAGCTACGTGACTTATGATTGATGTTTATTAATAGCTTTAGATTTCTGTGAATGTATAGGTTTATTTTACACACCCATCAGCACATACACACATCCTGTTACTGATCCAGAATTAGACACTATCTCTAGAGGCTAGTTATTTCATTTATAAACATCCGTTCCTGATTCACAAGCATAATACCATGATTAAATGTGTATGTACTTTTCCATCCTCAGGCTTCTAACAAGTGGCCCAAACTTTTGAATTAGGCATCACCATCTTCTCAATCTTTTTGAAACTGTTGCAGTACTTTTTAGCACCTTTATTCCAGTTCTATATCTTATTTTAAGGGAGATTCATGTGTGTTTATACACATATCTACACAGTTTATATTAGAAATAATAAAAGGTCACATTAAAAAAAAACAAAAACTTGTTTTAAATGCAAGAGCCAACTTTAGAATCTCTGCTCACTCTGATTCTTTGTTTGTTTGTTTTTTATAAACTCCCAGGGAGGCTACTGAACAATAATATTCACCCCAGGATTACTTTAGAACTCATCTAGAAGTAAAACTACCTCCTTACCTAATGGACCTTAGACATATGAAGCCTGTCAAGAGAACATCATAAATCATGGAGATGGGAATGAAGGAGGAAAGGAGAGACACACAAACACATTGCACTTAGGAGAAAGAGTTATTTAACACATCAGGGAAGTGCATTTAATAAATGAAGTCAGTGACTTGAACATGTCATATTCGATCTATACAGAGGTTGCTGAACTTTCTTTAAAAAGTCATTTTTATGCTGGTTGCTTTTCTTATGAAACGTTCTATACCTCTATGTATGAAATGGATGTGTAAGCAGCTGATTGAGAAATGGCTAAGGTCAGAGTTAATAAGGAAAGGAGAAGGTCTAAAAGCAAGCTGTCTTTTTTCTACCCTATGAGTTCAAGAGGCATCGTATGATTTGGGTATGACATATTAATGTTTTTGACACAAGCTTATTTTTTAAAATGTCTTCAACTAACCAATACTTGCACAGTAATAAATTTAGAAGGTGTCCCATGACTGAACTTAAAAAATATGAACTTTTTACTCCTAATTTTTTTTATTTTTAAAGCCAGAATGTTGGAGAAAACAGTTGGGAACAAGTTGAATAAGATGTGTACAGATAGCACAGGCTATAAAATGTCAGAATCACATATATTAAGAGGTGTAGATGCTGGTGGTGGAGAAAAATGGAGGAGGAGAAGGACTGTAAAATTAGGTACTCTTTGGGGGAAAACAGGAAGTATATGCCAAAATGCCTATGGCATAGCCACTTGGAGAATATTTTTGTATCTCCTCAGTATTTCTGGAACAAAACTCTCTAAGATTTTAAGTTGAGTGTCTCAAGGTTATTTTGCTAAAGAGAAGAGTGGATAGCTCTCATTAGATCAACAAATGGGCTTGCTGACCCATTAGGGATTCAACTGAAACTTGGAATACATACAGCATGGTTCATCTAATAAACATGTGCCAAAAACGAGATTAATATCTACTCTAAAATGAATCCTTGGCTCCCTTGTACAATCATCCTCTTCATCTTTAGATGTGAGAAAGTTAGTTTTATATGATGGTTTTTGTACTTTGAAAAGAAGAAAAAAAGCTGAATAAAACAAAGCAAAATAAGGTAACAAAATCCTTGAATGTTACAAAGGAAGAAAAAAATTACTTTATTTTAGGAGAGTTGAAAAGGTTCCAATTAGCTTGCTTAATATCCATGGTACTTCTTAACAGAAATAAAAAGAAATTCTAAGACATGAAAACGTAACTACATTTGCACTTTTATGTCCAAATTGTTTTCCAAATGACTTGAAATAGCTGCCCCTTCTCCTTATATTAACTTGACATATATATTTTGACAAGTCAAAGTTCCATTTTCAGTATCTGGAATGTGCCAAACTAAATGTCAATGCCTTCATAAGGATGAGTTAAAGTTCCTTTTGGAGAAGAGAAAACCTCAAATGACAAACATACTTATTCTGAATATCCCTACAGCAGGTGTGCCTTACCTCAGAACAAGATCAGGGAACACAATAGCCAAGCTCTGATGAATTTGATTCAACATTCCTGCTATTTCCCTTTGGTATTCCTATATCATCACTTTGTATGAGAGAAAGAGCAAGGCTGCACTTGTTTTCAGGTTTAGTTGGCTGGCATTCATGCAAACCACTGAGAACTGCTGCCTATTTTGCTTTATGAAATGCTTCCATTTGACTTCCATGCTGTTAAAGCTTTGCAGGAGCAAATTTTTTAGTCTTTCTTGGGTCAAATTCTGGTTGGAAATTTCCCCTCTTTCTCCATCTTCTCCTGGAACAAGCAGCTAACTTTTAACAAATACACTGTAGCAAAATTGCTAATTTGGCCCTAGCTAAGTGATGGTTCATCAAACCCATATTCCTTATGTTCATAATTTTAGATAAATCTAGGTTAAGGAAAAACAAAAAATGAGGCATGAATATTTTACTTTGCAGGTTGTCAATTAAAGTGGAAAAAAAATCCCATTTACCTATTAGAATAGGGCAAGACCTATTCGAAGTACTGGTAATATAATCATAAAGTTATACTTCTCGTCCATTGTAGATGGTTAATAGGAAACTTGTCAGGTAGGAGCAAGTCCCAGAGATGTTGCTATTGGTTTGGCTTTTATTTTGGTTGACTCCAGCAGAGACCCAGGTGTGATGTTGTTTATCTCAGAATTTTCTCCTTCCTGCCTCTGCCTTAGTCTTACACAGTACCACAATATGGAAGTTTTGGGGGAAATATCTAAAGTAGCAACAAGAGAATTTAAGGATGCATTTATTTCTGTTTAAATAGTATACATTTTTCTGTGTTCAAAGAATGTAATAAGTTTCAGAGACATTCTCCCTTAATCCTTTAATCTTATAGAACTCTTTCAGTCTATAAGAAACAAATTGTTTCTCAGACTGATCTCTGTTTTAGCAACAAAAACTATAGCCACTGATCATTTTGAACTTGGCTTTTGACTCCCTATTTTGAATCCTCTTTCTTGGCCCTTTTTAGTTACAGAATTTAATTATATCTGAACCTTTCTTCACTTATTCATTGTCCTTGTATGGATTTTTCTATTTTCTACTGAAGCTTATTGTTTGCTCTCTCTCCAAATTATTGCTTTTGATTTCATGATCTACCATTGTTGTTGCAAAATATTCCCAGATTTCCCCCATATTTCAATCACTGAGAATGACATTGATTTTAAAACAATCATTAATTTTAAAAACTACACTGCTTATTGATAAGAACTTTTTATACATATATTTGCATATGTATTCAATATGTAGTCAACAACCAACATTTAGAGAAGTAAGGCATCTCTGACAGTGAGGAAAATAACCTATTTCAAATTCATGTAAAGGTGGAGCTGAGAAAAAATGAGTTGTAATGAAAATGAATAATCTCCTCTTGTAACCCTTGCATTAAAGAAATTGATTGTACTTGTGCAGTGATGTTTATTTTATTAATCATTTATTAATTTATTAAGAAATTAAAAGACCATTTTTGAGCTGTATGGCTCCATTTTGAAATATACTTTAGCAAGTGACAGTATTTTACAGGTATAAGGTATTTAACAGGCATAAGCTATCATTTCTTTTAGATAATTTGCAAAGATCTTTTCCCTAGTGGTATTTCCCCATGTTTTTTTCATTGTTCTCTCCCACATGTCAACATACAATGTACATAGATGTCAATACATATATTTTCTCCCAAATAAACATGGAAATACATGAAAATCATATTTTAACTGAGCATTAAATAGAAAACTATCTTTAAGAATGACACTGGTAGTCTTGACTCATCAAATATATGTGATTTACTTTTCTCAGGATCTAAATTAATATGGCATAACTCCTTAAAGGAGTACAGATGTGGTTTCAGAAACAAACAAGACAAGTGAATTACCCAGATATTAATCATATGACCACTTACCTCTTAGTATAAGGGAACAAGAAGAAAAATATTGACACTGAACATTGTAAGAACGAGAATTACAAAGGAGCTATTCTTTTGTAAAAACAGAGCAGCAGTTCAAGATAGTACTAAAGTGTGAGAACAGAGAAAATATCTGAGTGTTTTATTAAAAATCTGTCAGTAAAAGAGATACCAGAAGTTTTAGCCTCCTAACTGAGAAGAGATACATGAAGAACAAATTTTAGCAAGGAGTAAGTAATAATTAGCAACAAAATTCCTCTTTGAATATTTAAAGAGTAGAAGAATTCAATTATGAAGCTACAACTAACTTTTGGTAATTTAGTGAAAGTTGTTGTATGGTTCTAAAATCTAAATTGTCTACTCCAAGTTCACATATTGAAGTCCTCACCCTAACCCTAAAGTGAATATATATACATAGAAAGTCTCTATGATATAATTAAAATTCAATGAATTCCGAAGAATACCCTTATCTGAATGAACTGTGGCATTAAAAGAAAAAGTGGAGGGGCCGGTGAGGTGGCGCTAGAGGTAAGGTGTATGCCTTACAAGCGCTAGCCAAGGAAAGGACCACGGTTCGATCCCCCGGCATCCCATATGGTCCCCCCAAGCCAGGGGCAATTTCTGAGCGCGTAGCCAGGAGTAACCCCTGAGCATCTAACGGGTGTGGCCCGAAAAAAACAAAACAAAACAAAAAAAAAAAGTGGAGAGCTCTCCATTTCTCTTTTCTTTTTCTCTCCCCCCTTTCTCTCTCCATAATCTTACCTCCTATGTAAAAATATAGCAAACTAAACATGAACCCATAAGAATATCTGTAGTCATATTATCTGTGGAATAGAATAAGTATTTTATATTATTAAAAAATCAATGTAAACTTCAATCTTCTTTAGATATGTGATTTTACTTGGAGGTCCTTCAAAATACACTTTAACACTTTGATTTTTTTTTATATTTCCTTCAAAATGTTTTATAGTAATATGAATAACAACAACAATGATCAGAATATTGGATTATTCTTAGGGATACCTCAGAAAGTACACATTCTGGTTAACCATTTTCAATTTACAAGTTTGCTGTTCTTCACTAATTAGTGTTGAAGCAAAACCAACTAGAAGTAACCTGAAGCTACGGTCAAACATTTTGCTCTGCTGGATTCCTATGGTTGACAGCATGGGAACTCATAAGTAGAACAGAGGAATTAAGTTCTAAGGAAGCTCCCACGGAGTACCTATAATAAATAAGCTCAGTGTAAACCAACAAAATAAAAGTCCAGGAGAGAAATAATTTCATTATAAAAATGGCCAAAATGGAACTTACAGATAATGAAACATTTATTTTGCAATGTACCGTTTCTATTAAGGCAAACTGTAGATTTCAGTTGCTTATTGATGCAGTCTAAAAGTTAATCATTTTAAATAGACATCATCCTTCTGAAAATTTGAGAATAAATTTTCTGAACTTAATATATTTTATTCAGAAAATGTTAACTTGCATACTGCATGCTATTCCACAGTCTTTTACAAAATTCTTTATATAGTAACATTAATTTATATATGTTTTTGTTTGTTTGCTTGTTTTGGCTTTTGGGTCACACCCAGCAGTGCTCAAGGGTTACTCCTGGCACTAAGCTCAGAAATCACTGCTGGCAGGTTCAGGGGACCATATGAGATGACAGGATTTGAACCACAGACCTTCTGCATGCAAGATAAATGCCTTACCTTTGTGCTATCTCTCAAGCCCCAAATTTATATATGTAAATGGTTTCTAAAATAATGTGAATATTTAAAAATTTTTATTTATAAAATATGTCTAATAGAAATCAAGATATTCATAACCAACCACAAAAATAAGAACTTAAGGCTGATAAAACTAATCTTTTTGTTGTTTAAAAAATGTCCAAGAACACAGTCATACATCCTCCTTGACAATTTTTAGTCATGAGTTTGTTCAACCTTCTTACTATTTTCTGGTCCATTTGGAGAAGATGTCCTTATGTCAAAAGGGTTTGAGATATTTGGGAACTTTATTTGTTCTCCAACATCATTACATACTACAGTTTTGGTCAGGCTTACTGTACATGAATACAATAGTTATATCATTGTATTGTAAGAAGCCAATTGTATTCTTTGCACCAATGAATTATTCATCATATTATTACATAAATTCACTTTATGCTGATGCTTTATTTTTGCATACTAATTAGATCATGGTGTATTTTTTCACATTTTGATCTAGAATAATGTTGGATAACGACCTGTTTGTGAATATGGGGGTTTGGGTTGACCTTAATATACCTCTTTTCTCTAAACTTCACTTTATAATCTGTATGATTCACTGGGGTGGTGTAGGTCATTTAGAGACAGGGCCCTGCTTATAATTTCTCTTAAGAACCTCTAATTATTGCTCATTAACAAGATTTCTAAGAGAAATTTCTCAGCATAAATCATTGTTCCCAAACCTTCCAAATAGCAGGCATTCTTTTCTTTGTCTTCTTCTAACTGGCATTTTCCAAACTCATCCATCTCTCTAGGCTTACTCAATGCCTAGGCTTTTCAATGGATTAGTTTTCTTTAACTCACTCTCCCATTCATACAAGGAAATCAGTGCAGAAAATTATGAAGTTCTGTTTATGATGTAATGACTCATTGACCAATATTATGTGTCCTAATTATACCCATGTCTTTTCCTCAGCTCAACTCATCACCTAGTTACCAGGTTTATTATTCTATAATCACTCATTATAGAATCTGCTATAATTTGTTACTCACTATCCATGTTAAAACATTTTGTTTATTTTTCAAGTCCTTCCCCAAATTATCCACTCCAGATTTTCTTATTTTGTCTTTCATTCTTATTTTTTTAATTAGTTCAATATTAGACACTGTGATTTCCGAAACTGCTAATGGTGGGATTTCTTAAATAAGACATTCCAGAACAACACACTCTACCGTATCTATTTCTCTCCACAATTGGCCTAAAGACCTTTTCTATTCACCATTCTGCAAGCTTCCTACTAAAGATCTGTACTATTATTGTTGTCATTAGGCATTTGTTATTTTTAAACTATGTGTCTTTATATTCACATGTAAGAGAGAATATCCTGTGTCTGTCTCCCTAATTATAACTAGTTCACTCAGCAGAATATCTTCCAAATACATCCCACATTGCAACAAATTCCATGATTTCTTCTTTTCATAAACAGTAATATTCCACGATATAGATAATAATTTCTTGTCCAGTTATATGCTCTTAGGTACATAAAATGTATGCAGATTTTAGCTATCCTGAATACAGCTCCAATAAATATATAAATACCAACTTCTTTTCTAAATAGAATTAGTATGCACTTAGGGAAAATGCCAAAAGATTGAATCGCTGAGCTATATAGAATCTCAATTACTAGCTTTTGAAGAAGTGTCCATATTGCTTTCCAAAGAGTTAGGACAGTCACCATTTACAACCAACAGTGAATGAGGATCCGCAATTCCCATATATGTCAACACTACTTTGGTTGTTGATGCTGTTGCTGTTCCTTGTTGTGTGTGCTGATCTTAATATTGGTAAATATATTGGTAAATATCTCATTGCTATTTCATTTGTATTTTCCTGGTGTTATATAACACAGAACATTTTTTTTTCATATATATTCAACCGTGGGAGGTTATAAAAGTCCAAGAATTTATCCATTTCTTCCAGGTTCTCATTTTTAGTGGCATAGAGTTTCTCAAACTAGTTTCTGATTACCCTTTGAATCTCTGCAATGTTGGTAGTGATCTCCCCTTTTTCATTTCTAATATAAGTTATCAAGTTTTTTTCTCTTTCTTTGTTAGTTTTGCTAATGGTCATCAATCTTGTTTATTTTTTCCAAGAACCAACTTCTGCTTTTGTTGATCTTTCGGATTGTTTTTGGATTTCCACTTCGTTGATTTCTGCTCTCAGCTTTGTTATTTTTTTTTTGTCTCCTTATTTTTGAGTCCTTTTGTTGAGCACTTTCTAATTCTATGAGCTGCATCATTAAGCTATTCAGGTATTCCCCTTCTTCTTTCCTGATGTGTGCTTGCAAAGCTATAAATTTTCCTCCCAGTACTTCTTTTGCTGTGTTCCATAAGTTCTGTTAGTTTGTGTCTTTATTACCATTTGTTTCCAGGAAAGTTTTGATTTCCTCTTGGATTTCATCTTGAACCCACTGGATATTCAGTATAAGATGTTTAACTTCTAGGTGTTAAAGTTTTTCTGCTGTGTCCCTTTGGAATTCACATATAATTTCAGAGCCTTGTGGTCAGCGAAGGTAGACTGCAAAATTTCTATTTTCTTGATATTATGGAGGTATGTTTTGTGTGCCAGCATATAGTCTATCCTGGAGAATGCCCCATGTACATTGGAGAAAAATATGTATCCAGGTTTCTGGGGATAAAGTGTCCTATTTATATCTACTAAGCCTCTTTCTTCCATTTCTCTTCTCAGGTCTAATATATTCTTGTTGGGTTTCAGTCTGGTTGACCTATTCAGTATTGACAAAGCCGTGTTGAGGTCTCCCACAATTATTGTATTGTTATTGATATTATTTTTCAGATTTGTCAACAATTGTATTAAGTATTTTGCTGGCCCTTCATTCGGTGCATATATGTTTAGGAGAGTGATTTCTTCCTGCTGTACATACCCTTGATTAATACAAAATGTCCATCTTTGTCCCTTACAACTTTCCTAAGTATAAAGTTTGCATCATCTGATATTAGTATGGCCACTCCAGCTTTTTTATGGGTGTTGTTTGCTTGGATAATTTTCCTCCTGTCTTTTATTTTGAGTCTATGTTTGTTCTGACTATTCAGGTATGTTTCTTGTAGGCAGCAGCAGGTTGGATTGAGTTTTTTGATCCATTTAGCTACTCTGTGTCTCTTAACTGGTGCATTTAGTCCATTGACATTGAGAGAAAGAATTGTCCTGGAACTTAGTGCCATCTTTATATCAAAATTTAGTGTGTCTTTTGGTCAGTCTTGTCTTAAAGTAGGTCTTTAAGTTTTTCTCTTAAGAATGTTTCTGAGTTTGTAAAGTTTCTGAGCTGTTGTCTGTGAAACCATGTATTCTTCCTTCAAATCTGAAAGTGAGTTTTTCTGGGTACAGTATTCTAGACAAAGCATTTGTTTCATTGAGTTTTGTCACTATGTCCCATCACTGCTTTCTGGCCTTGAGTGTTTCTGGTGACAGGTCTGCTGTAAATCTCAAGGGTGTTTCCTTGAATGTAATTTCCTTTTTTGTTCTTGCTGCTTTCCGAATTCTGTCTCTATCTGTGGAATTCGTCATTGTGACTAGGATGTGTCTTTGGCTATTTTTTCTGGGGTCTCTATTGGTTGGTATTCTTCGGGCATGCAGTATTTGATCGCATATATTCTTTAGCTCTGTAAGTTTCTCTTTAATGATGTTCCAACCGTTGATTCTTCCTGGAAATTTTCTTTCTGGGTCTCTGGGACTCCAATGATTCTTAAGTTGTTTCTGTTGAGCTTATCATAGACTTCTATTTTCATCTGTTCACATTCTTTGACTAATTTTTCCATTGTCTGTTCATTTACTTTAAGTTTTTTTTTCCAATCTCTTCCACTGTATGGAGTTGTTATTTATCTCATCTTCCACAACATTAATTTTTATCTCAGCTCTGTTACCCTCTTGGAGAGCTTATCCATTTTGTCATTCAATTCATTTACTGAGTTTTTCAGACCTGTTATTTGACCTGTTGTTTCAGTTTGGATTTTTGTGATTTCTGGCTTCATATTTTCTTGGTTCTTATTAGTGTTCTGTTCAACTCGATCCATGGTTTCTTTGAGTTCTTTGAGCATCTTCCATATTTCTTGTCTAAACTTATCTGAGAGATTGATTAGGTAGTTGGCTGTTTTCTGGTCATCAGATGTGTCATTTTCATTCTCTATGTCTGATGCTAGCCTGCGTTGTTTCCCCATTGTCACACTTGTATTGTGGGTTTTTCTATATGTTGTGGTGGTATTCATTGGCTAAATGATGTGCGCGGCCACATTCCTCTGGTTCCACGTTTTCTGCGTGGGTGAACTAGCCTCCAAGGAAGGGGAGCCCTCCGTGGATGAAGCCTCACACAGGATCAAATCTTAGGCCCAAGCACGCAGCAGAGAAGACAGTCCGGAGAGAAATGCTGGGCTTCAGTGATCCAGCACAGTTCCTAGTGTGATTTTGTTTTTTTGTTGTTGTTGTTGCAGTGGCGTTCTTTGATTAGAGAGAGCCTTCTGGAGCCTTGGGAGAACTATTTTTCTGGGCCCTTTTCGGCCCACTCCCAAGAGGTTTAGGAGACAGGACAGTGGAAATACACACACAGGCAACACTCACAGTTTCTCACAGTAGGGAACCACTGGGCAGGCGTAGATTTTCACAGCCTGACGTCACAACCAGGGAACCTGTCTTTCTACAGAAAACTGCGGATAGCCAGTTTTCATGGTTGAACACAGTTCCTTGGCATTCCAGCCCATGGAAGAGCCTCTAAGAGAGCTATTATTCTGGGCCCTTTTCGGCCCACTCCCAAGAGGTTCAGGAGACAGGACAGTGGAAAAACACGCACAGGCAACACTCACAGTTTTTCACATTTGGGAACCCCTGGCTAGGGGACCATATAGGATGCTGGGAATTGAACCCCTCTCTATCCTGGGTCAGCCGTGTGCAAGGCAAACACCCTACCACTGTGCTACCACTCCAGCTCCAATTTTTAACTTTTTTGTTAAATTGATTCCCAGGTACTTGATTTATTGAATTGTGAACAAGATTTTTAATTTTCCCTCATTTCACTATTTAAATATAAAAAGCCCTGTATTTTCCTATGTTGATTTGTAACCTGCCACCTTACTTTATTTATACTTTAATGTTGTTTCTAGTTTTACAGAAATCTTTAAGATTTTCTAAGTATATTATTATCTCATATACAAATAGAGTTTGACATTTTTCTATCTTTATGTCCATAATATATCATTTTTGCCTGAGTACTATGGCAAGTATTTGTAATTTATTTCATATTTTATTGAACAGTAGTGATGAGAATGACTAACCTTGATTCAAGCCTAATCCAAGAGGGAATGCTTTCAGTTTTCCATCATTTAATATAATGTTTATTTTATGGATTTTTAGTAAATTACTTTAATTGTGTGAGAAAAGTCCCTTAAGCTCACAATTAAGTATTTTTAATTATGAATATTATATATTGATAGCATATTTTTATTTTACTTTTTATTGTAGTGATGTTATGGGGGTTCATTTCAATTGTGTGTATTAAGCCATCTTTGTTTCCTGGGATGAATGCTACTTGATCCTTGTGTATGATATTTTTGATGTTTTGATTAATATAAATACAATGAACCCCAAAAGAATAGGAACAAACTGAGTCCTAAAATACATTTGTCTTTAATCCTTGGGAGATAAAACTAATTAAATGGAAACATAGAAATAATACATTACATCTCTATGATTGTTTACCTTAGCTAAATTTTCTCCATTTATCAATTTATTTCTCAATTTACTTTAAAAATTGCTTGCCATAGACTCAAATTCAGCACAAAGGCAGTATAGAACATGTAGCATTGTTGGACTATTATTGTCTTCATTGTCTCAGCTTCAGCATTTTATCAAAATTTTGTGGGGTTGGGTCATATCTGGCCATTCTTAGAGGTTGTTTCTGAATTTGAGTTCAGAATAACTGTAGGAGGCCTTGGGTACCATATGGAGTCACAGAACCCAGGTCTGCCACATGCAAGGGAAGCACCTACTACTCTTCTAGCCTACCTACTATACATATTTATATATAAGTTCTGATTTTTACTTTTTACCTGTTCAACATATTTTAATGTGTTTTATCATCCAAACAGTAAAACAATTTTGAGTGTTTTAATCATATTTTATTAATGATACTTATTTTTATGAAAGAAAAAATTCTTACCAAATAGTAAACCTTATATCATCATATATGCTAAAAACATTTATTTTTATTTGACTTAATATTAATGCATGACAAATGTTGACATGTACACAATACAATATCATTCAAAAAAGATCTTAATGATCAAGCTCTATTTCATAAATTAGAAGGTACTCAAAGATAACAGGTCCATTATAAAATAGAACAGTGTCTTTTTGTATGACAGTTTAGAGTTGACAAAGTATCTGACTTTCCTGAATTAGAAATACTTGATTTTAGTTTTTTAGATGGAATGATTATTAATCTGCATTACTTGATATTGATTTGATTACCATTTATCTTCTACATTCCTGGTTGTTGAGTTAGAATAAAATAATTAGTACTGGGGCTGGAGAGATAGCATGGAGGTAAGGCGTTTGCCTTTCATGCAGAAGGACAGTGGTTCAAATCCCTGCATCCCTGTGCCTGCCAGGGGTGATTTCTGAGCATAGACCCAGGAGTAACCCCTGAGTGCTGCAGGGTGTGACCCCAAAACAAACAAACAAAAAAATTAGTACTAATTTGAAGTAAAGCCAATTTTATAGTAAATAATATAAAAGGAGCTGAACCTCATAATTATGATATTTTAGAACATACTAGAAGTTTTTATTATTTTTATATAATAAAAGATGAATACCTAGCTACTATGTAGACTTTCAAGATTTTATTTTAATACTTAGGTTTCAATAATTAAATAGTAAAATTTCCATGAAAATATCAGGAGTTGGACTTTAATATCAATTTACAATTAATGATTTTTATCTATTTTTTCTTGTGTCCCCAAGCATAGAACTATATATGATATCTAGTAGATTTCATTGTTTCTTGGTAATTATTTATGTATAAATGTGTGACAATATACTCACTTTTAGTTGAACTCATTATTGAAGATTCTGAAAAATCCAGAAATATGGTATTAATTTTAGAAAGCCAGGATTTTTCTGTTTCCATTATGGACCTATGGGAAATTTGTGTTTGCTTTTTAAAAATGTGTATATTATTAAATCACTGTGAAATATGAAGTTACCAGGATACTTATCACTAAGTTTCAGGTATTTGATAACACAACACATGTTCCTTCACCAATGTTAAATTCTCTCCAACAATATCTTTAATTTTTTACCAGCTTCCCAGTTTGCCTCTGAGGCAGGCACATTTCCCTTTTGTGGTTGTGTAAGTGTTTCTTCCCTTTCCTAACTTGTTCCCTATCCACTACCACCTCTGCCCTAGTGGCAAGCTTCCTACAAAGACCTGATTTACAGTTCTATGCCTTTGAGCATTTTATAGTTTCTAGGAAGTTTCTTTCTATTCTACATATGAGAGAGATTACTTTGAGTTAGCTCATTTCCCTCTGATTTCATTCAATATAATACTCTCAAATTCATACACTTAAAAGAAAATTGGATTTCTTGCCCCCTTATCAAAATTAATTGATTGTCTAAAGAATTTTCTTTGAATACTCAAGTCTCTTCCACTGATCTGAGGATCTGTCTTTATTCCAATACCATGCTTTTTTCATAACTATTGCTTTGTAATACAATTTAAAATTGGGAAAAGTAATGCCTCCCATACTCCTTTTCCCAAGAATTGCTTGGGTGTATTCAGGACTATTCATGGTGTTTATTGTTCTAAATAAGTTTCACAAGTGTTTGATCTACTTCTTTGAAGAATGTCATAGGTTTCTTTAGAGGGATAGCATTAAATCTGTACAATGCTTTGGGGAGTATTGCCATTTTAATGATGTTAATCCTGCCAATCCATGAGTAGGGTATGTATCTCCATTTACTGTGTCTTTCATTATTTCTTGAAGCTGGCTTTTGTAGGTTTTTTTTAATAGGTCCTTCACATCTTTAGTTAAATTGACCCCAAGATATTTGAGTTTGTGCGACACTAATGTGAATGGGATTGTTTTGTTAATGTCCATTTCTTCTCTATCATTATTTGTGCATAAGAAAGCCATTGATTTTTGGGTGTTAATTTTGTAGCCTGCACTTTGCTATATAAATCTACTGTTTCTAGAAGCCTTTTTGTAGAGTCTTGAATACAGTTGAGACTGTTGCATTGGTGAAGGGGAAGGGGGTGTTCTGTTTATGATTGAAACCCAACTACAATCATGCTTGTAATCAAGGTGCTTAAATAAAGATCTTTACAAAAAAAGAAAATTGCATGGCTTCATCTTTTTGTATAGCTGAGTAGAATTTTATTGTGTATTTGTATCATAGTTTTCTTTATCTAGTCATCATTTTGGACATTAAGAATATTTTCACATTGTATTGCTCTAGCGAATAGTTCTACAATGAACATAGAAGTGCAGGAATCTTTGTGTATTGTGGTTTTGGACCCTTTGGGTATAAATGCTTTAAAAGGAGACTACTGTGTTTATGTATGTCCATGGATGTCATGGAGATCAGGAAAATCTCCTAAGCAATGTGTCAGAGAACTGAAGTTTATAACTCTATATAAAATAATGCAATTCTATATTATACCATATTTCCACATTCACTCCCAAGACAATTCAATATGAGAAATCAGCACTCATCCACTCCTGTGTATCTAGAGAGCCTGGACTCTAAAGATCCTAAAAACAAGAGTGCTGAGACAATTGCTTTCATCATCATTCTTCCCAATAATATTGCATCCTTATTGTCAGTGAAGTTTGAATGGTTGCATGTATAGAACACAAAACTTTTTAATTTTTGGGAATACCTGGCATATTTGTATGTGGTTCAAAAACAAAAGACTCACTGGTGTCCATGCAAAGTGAGAATTAAAGTCTATTCACTGGGATACTCAGCCAGTAGTTTTATAAAGGCTGCCTGAATTCTAAAAAAATTCGTTTTAATAAATTATTCAATTGACATGCTAATTATAATTGTTCAGTCTATTCCCATAATCAGCTTGGAAGCTACACTAATGATCATTAATCCCCAACCCAGCTTTTACTTCTGATTCCAGAGCATAATTCAGATCAGTGGTCTTTAAATATTGGTCCAGAGTCCAGTGCTGATTCATAGCTGTAGAAAATCTGAAAAACCCTGGTCTGCACTTGGTTCTGATTACCAGTCCATCCCCAGCACTACTTGGTCCCCTAAGTGCAGCTAGTTTTGCCCTCCCCCAAGAAAAATAAAAATCAAATAAACTGCAAGACTCCAGCAGGTGTAAAAAGTGTGATGGCTTAGATCAATCCCATTCCCCTTTTTATCATTGCTGTAGTCATTCGATTCTGCCTATCTAATAGAAAAAGATTAATTTTTCTTATAAAAAGATTTAAGTCTTTCCTTCTTCAGTTGTATGCAAATGGACAGTCACAAATATGAATGAATACGTGCTGAATTTAAATAACAAAATTTTTCTCATTTTAAAAGTAAATGTGTGAAAGGTGTGAATTCTGAGCAGAGTCAGGAAGTGTCCCTGAGAACCACAAAGTATTGCACAGCTCCAAAATAAAAGTGAGTGTTAAATAAAATGCACCAGAGTGTTTATTATGGACAGCTCTAAAGTTTGAGACCACTCTAAGCAAGGATGAGATGAGATGAGAAAGAAAGAAAAAAGAAATAAGTACTGGTGAGAACTTCAGTCATGCATGTTCCTGTTCACTGTAAAACATTTTTGATTGGCACCTGAATTGCATTGGAAAGACAGATGCTAGAATATCTAGCAATGCTCTATTCTTTTTATCTTTTAAAAACTTTTACAAAAATTGTTATGCCTAAATGCATAGTTTTTGGTGATGAGAAGACACAGTGTGTTTATTTGATCAGAATGAGGATAAAATGAATAATTACATATTTTTCAGAGAACAATATAGGTATGCAAAATATTAGTATCATGGATAAAATAGTTCACTCCTAGGGCAGGAGCCATAGTAGAGTGGGAAAGGCTACCCTGAATGTAGCTAACCAGGGTTCAAGGCTAGGCAGCCCAAATTGTCCTTGAGTGAGCAGTAGTGATTCCTGCAGCTGAAGTAAACATTGAGAACTGCTGGGTGTGGTCCCAAAACAAACAAACAAACCAAACCTCACTTTCAATAGCTGTTAAGTCACTTAGGATTCAAAGAAGTAACAGAAACCCAACTACAATCATAGTTGTAATCAAGGTGTTTAAATAAAGATATTAATAAAAAAGAGAAGAATTAATATCCTCTTCATGTGACTTTGGAAATTTTCCAAGAAGTAAAGGAATGTTAAGTGATATGGACAACAAAACAACTTTAGATAGTGTATGTTAGCTACATAGAAGATAAGAAAAGAAGGGAGACGTGAGTGATTCAGTCAAGATTTTAACCAGATTCAGGGATCACATACTGGTCCTGTATATGTGAAAATAAATGCCAATTATTTTTGTGACTAACAGTAATTGCATCACCCCCAATAAACTAAACAACATTTACTACAGACCTACTCTATCACCGACTATGGGTGATCTATCATTTTCAAATATCATTTTATCTTCAGAACGCCTCAATCTTGCTGCCTTTAGTTCAAATACTAGAATAAAACCTCAAAGAATTTAGGTTTTTCTCCTTTGGCTCAAAGAGTTTAAATTCAGAATAAACTCATGTTTGTTTGGTACCTGAGAAAATGGTTCAGAACTTCAAGCATTTAATAGGAAAGCCCCTAAATTCATAAATTCTAAAAAATCATTTTATGAAAAGCATCTCTATTATCGATGATGCTACAAGAAATAAAAGTATATTGATGCTTTAAATGCACTTGATTTATTATAAGCTATAGCATTAAAGAATTAAATAAATCCATTTTTAACTAAAGGTTTTGAATCACTAAAAAGATACTGATAAAAATTATTTTTAGTGTTTTTCCATAATTCAGCTCTTATTAGAAATTTCTAACACTTTCTGTTCAAATTTCTTTTTTTTCTTTTTTTTCTTTTTTCCCTTTATTTAAACATCTTGATTACATAAATGATTGTGATTAGGGTTCAGTCATGTAAAGAACACACCCTTCACCAGTGCAACATTCCCAACACCAATGTCCCAAATCTCCCTCCATCACACCCCACCCTCACCTGTACTCCAGACAGGCTTTCCAGTTCCCTCATTCATTCACATGGTTATGGTAGTTCTCTGTGTAGTTATTTCTATACCTGCACTCACCACTCTTTGTGGTGAGCCTCATGAAGTGAGCTGGAAGTTCCAGCCCTCCTCTCATTGTCTCTGAGGATTGTTGCAAAAATGACTTTTATTTTTCTTAAAACCCATAGATGAGTGAGACTATTCTGTGTGTGTCTCTCTCTCCCTCTGACTTATCACTCAGCATGATAGATTCCATGTACATCCATGTATAGGAAAATTTCATGACTTCATCTCTCCTGGCGCTGTATAATATTCCATTGTGTATATGTACCACAGTTTCTTTAGCCATTCATCTGTTGAAGGGCATCTTGGTTGTTTCCAGAGCCTGGCTATTGTGAATAGTGCTGCAATAAATATTGGTGTGAGGAAGGGGTCTTTGTATTGTATTTTTGTGTTCTTAGGGTATATCCCTAGGAGTGGAATAGCTGGGTCAAATGGGAGCTCAATTTCCAGATTTTGGAGGAATCTCCATATCACTTTCCATAGAGGTTGGACTAGATGGCATTCCCACCAGCAGTGGATAAGAGTTCCTTTCTCTCCACATCCCCGCCAGCACTGATTGTTCTCATTCTTTGTGATGTATGCCAATCTCTGTGGTGTGAGATGGTATCTCATCGTTGTTTTGATTTGCAACTTTCTGATGATTAGTGATGAGGAGCATTTTTTCATGTGCCTTTTGGCCATTTGTATTTCTTTTTTATCAAAGTGTCTGTTCATTTCTTCTCCCCATTTTTTGATGGGATTAGATGTTTTTTCTTGTAAAGTTCTGTCAGTGCCCTGTATATTTTGGATATTAGCCCCTTATCTGATGGGTGTTGGGTGAATAGTTCTCCCACTTGATGGGTGGCTCTTGTATCCTGGGCACTATTTCTTTTGAGGTGCAGAAGCTTCTCAGCTTAATGTATTCCCATCTGTTGATCTCTGCTTCCACTTGTTGGAAAGTGCAGTTTCCTCCTCAAAGATTCCTTTAGTCTCAATGTCATGGAGTGTTTTACCGATGTTTTGTTCTATATACCTTATGGTATCAGGTCTGATATCAGGGTTTTTTTTTTTAATTTTTTTTTGTTTTTGTTTTTCGGGCCACACCCGTTAGATGCTCAGGGGTTACTCCTGGCTACACGCTCAGAAATTGCCCCTGGCTTGGGGGGACCATATGGGACGCCGGGGGATCGAACCGTGGTCCTTTCCTTGGCTAGCGCTTGCAAGGCAGACACCTTACCTCTAGCGCCACCTCGCCGGCCCCTGATATCAGGGTTTTTAATCCATTTGGATTTTACCTTCTTACATGATGTTAACTGGGGGGTCTATGTTCGGAATTTCTATCTAGCTTTAAAGCTGAGCTAGTTAAATGTACTAAATTTTTAAATTGTCACACATTCCAGAAATATCTGCATATTTTGACTTAATTTAATTGGTCCAGAGTGAAGCACTTCATTTGTGTTAAAGTGTAACATTTATTTGAAAGATAATCCCTCATTATCAAACATGATTTTTATTTAAACTTATGTTTAAGCTAAATAGGAAATGAAATCAATTTATCTCTACTGTACCTTTCTTGCTAGACAGGGGAAAAATGAAAAAGGAGGATAGAGTTAACTGTCTACTAGAGGGAATATTAATACAATATGTCAAGTATTTTAATGTCAGACAAATAAACAATGTAATTTATTTTCTTTTAATCTAGATATGTTCCAAATATTGTGTGGTACATAGTCATATAAAATTGTTACCCATTGTTTGCTTAAATTATAAATTAAATATGTATTCTGTATTTTATCTGACAACTATAATTAGTTGACTATAATTAGTGTTGGGTTGCTATTTACATATGTCTTTTATTCACAGACTATTAGTGTCTTTCTGGACTAAAGTAGACTCCAAATTGAGGCTACTTTTATTCACTAACTGATGGTGACAAGCACTTGATAGCCAGCCACTGCCACATTCTCATTAGTTTCTAAAAGTTAGGAACTATATTTAGAAAAAAATGCAGCTCATTTTTGGGGAGGTCATCTATCTATTCAATAACCTCAGGTACCAGGAACACAGTTGAAACCAGGAAGCAAGTAGGGAAAAAAGTCTCAGAGGATCCAAAATAGAAACCATGTGCTTAAGCACCCACTCTTTTCTCTGACAGAAAACTCAGTGCAATTTACTTTCTTTTAACTATCATCTGAACAAGTTTGATTTTCTCATTTTCTAGTCAATAGAGATAAAGATCAGGAAATTATGAGGTGTGCAGAACATCTATATTGACAAGAGGTCAGTAATATAAGGATAACATGATAGGAAGATATAAACTAACAGCACTATATGAATAATCTCTTCAAAAGTTTTAAATATATACCAAATATATATATATAATATATATACCAAAATATAATAGACACTATGCAAAAGTGAGACTATAAGCTTTTTATTTTTCTTTTTATACTTAATACATACAAACTTTTTCTTGTATCTCTACAAACATAAAAAAGAATACAAATATTTTAAATTAGATAAAAGTTGACAAAAAATAATTTTCTCAAATATTTCAGAAAACCTCTTTAAATACTAGTGGGCACTTACTAAATAACAATTAAAAATCAAGTTTTTATTTGTTACTCTCCCCCACTAGACAATGAGCATTTTGGGAGCTAGACTTGCATGTGCTCTTTGCAGTTTGGCAGTCATAAAAATTACCACATTATCTAGATTATTAATCCTCAAGTGGAGGCCAGAGAGATGGTAGAGGTTTAAGGCACTTGCCTTGCACCTGGCTTACCTGACTTTGATCCTGTCACTGAATAATTCCCTGTATACTGACTGCCAGAAGTCATCCCTGAGCACAGATCTAAACAGTTATATGTGCCTTCCTCCTCCCCTACAAAAAAAAAACTAAACAAAAATAAAAATAATAGTTCAATAATAATTTTTGAATAAACAATTGGGATTAAGTACACAGTGCTTATTTCCTGGGTACTTCTACCTACATACAATTCCCAACACATAAATTCTCTGGTATTAGATAGACTACAGTCTGCTTTAAATATTGGCTCTTATAATGTTTACTTTGAGTCTAGGATGTCCTTTAGAAGTAAGGTTCCATTCTGCTTTGAAAAGCACAGAGGACTACACTGCAATTTTGCAAAGTTTTTATTGAAATAGTTCAAGTACATTCATTTAAGATGGTGATTAAAATAATACATATCAGTAATTTTGGAAATTCTCTGTATTGAGTCTTTTATTATTCTAAAGCCTCTTTGTGCCTGTTAAATTAGGAATAGCTGTCTAGAGATGGGAGTAAGCTTCCTGGAGCTGGACTACAGAGCCACATACTATCTGTAACCTCTAGAAAAGAGTCAAGTAGCAAATTCTAGAAGAGGTGATAAACCTCTTGATAGCATAACTTAGTTGCAGTTAGAAAGCATGAGAAAACTTCACAAATAAAAGTGACATGAAAAAATTAAACTGACTTTTCAACCCATCCCCATAAAACCCAGTTCAAAGCATAGTTTAGATGGACTAAATAAAATCTTAAAACTCTACTATTCTCTAGTTAGCATTTGTAAATGCAACCTAAAGAGTTAGATTAATATTTCTGTTAAAACTCTGGCTGTTTAACCAGAATGAAGTAGATGAATTATTGCATAGCGAACCTTATGGCAGAGATAGCTGAAACACTAGTGTTATTAAGCATATTTTTTTGTTTTGAAAATGAATTTGTATATTTAGTAACTTGGAAGGGACTACAAAATTTGGATTATAGTCTTGCATTCCCACTTTTGTATTTTTGGAGAAAAAATAGCTTTTCGAGCCTGCCCAAAAGAGTATCTAGGGCTTACTAGATAAATCCTTTTATTTAAGAGGCAGCTATTCAAAATTAAACTGCACATTATGACATTTTTCAGTACAATCAACTCAAGTATCAGTGTTAATGAGCAATAGGGATGGTAGGGGTGAATCAATTCAGAGATATCTTTCTATTTCAGTCCACATCTTTAAAATTAAATTCAGTGGTACTTACCTGATTTATCTTTCAGATTTTTTTCCTCTTTCCACTCCTGCTGATGCTAAAAAAATAACAGAAAAATTAGTTCAAGACAGAAAAGAAGAGAGACAATGGTGGTATATTAATGATTAATCCCTGGATAATCTAAATTTAATGATGAATGGGAGCTACTTTTAGCTATTAAAAGAAATACACTCTGTAGGCAGAAAACCTACAATATTGTACTCAAGAACTGGTAAAGGTGTAATCATTAATATATAAAACTTTAGGAAATATTTAGAATACTATTTTGATTTTAAAATCTACAGGCCAATAAGATCTTCAAGTAGAAATCATACAATAGTTGCATACCGTTTCAAGGAATTACAGGAAGGCTATTTAAAATACAATCTATTTATAACTTTCCAATACAGAATCATGGTTTTGTATTCTTCATAAAATTGATAGCTTGAATTGATTAAATACTCAAAAATTCATGGTAATAGATAAAAGTATTTGAGTGAATAAAGTCAGAGTAGTGCTGAAGAGACAGAACTTGCTTATATCTCACCCAAATGCTACACCTGCTACTTCATGATTCCTAAAGCACTGTGTAGAGTATAGCTTGAGTTACAAAACCATGGTTAAACCTTGAGCACTATCAAGTGTGGCTCAAACCTCTTACCCAAATTAATAAATGAAAAAATCACCATTGAATTGGCAAGACCATAAATGTTGATACAGAAAGCATCATGACATGAGATTTTGACCAATAGTGAATCTATTTGCTAGTAACTTTTATCAATGAAGAGTAACTTTTGTCACCAAAACAGATTTAAAGCTCTGTCCTAGAGATGAAAATGTGGCTTCTATAGACTCCAGATGAAATATGTGGAACAATTAATAAGTATCTTACAGCCCCATATGGCACTTTTTAAAAAATATAAAACATAATACAAAACTTTATAAAACCCAAGTAAACCTATGAGTACTTCAAATTTATTTGGAAATAGGAATTATGAAGTATAAATTTGATTTTAATAGGACTCTAAAAATATAAATACCAAGACTTTCTTTGGACGAATAATAGAAAATAAAATATACAAAATCCATACAGCTCTTTATAGCAATGATGGATAAATAGGGACACCAGTTTCTTACTCTAGCAGAAATGGAGAGTCAAATGTCAATGTCTATACTTCTATAAAGTTCAGTATATCCTAAGGTTTTACATTGAATTCAATGTAACTCATTATTAGCCTTTGGACCAGTTACTGTTGGAAAATTCATATACCTGTTTCTTAAAATTCTGAGTTACAGAACTCAGAGTTTGCACTCCTTGGGCATATATATATGCATAAACCTTTGGCTTGGTAGGTTTTTAGTCCTCAACTCAATCTGGAGTCCATAATGGAAAAATGTTTTAAAAAATCATTTAAATACTTCCTTATAAAGGGGTAGAGTATGTACAGCTGGTAGGATGCTTGCCTTGCACCCAAAAGAGCCAAATTCAATCCATTGCATTCCATATGGTCTCCTGGGCACAGGCATGGGTAATTCTTGAGTGCAAAAAGTAGTAACCTCTGAGCATCACCATGCGTGGCCCCAAAGCCAAAACAAAGAAACAAAAATGTCTTATAATATAGTTTACTTTCATTTGAAGCTATTCTTCACACCAAGATGTGGTGAAGGCAGTGGGGTAAATGTTCTTGCAATCTTAACCTCTCTGGCCTTGACCTTTTGAGTGTATTTTGATTCTGATCTTGACTTTTAGGTTAGTATCTATATCAAGCTCATACCTCATGGCCTGTTTAATCTGGCTGAACATATTGCTCAGTAGAGGGCTCCCCAAGGGACTGGTTTGGCTCAGAAGCCCTTTTGGCTTGGTCTATTGGTAGGATTAGAAAGGTCCACCTTATTCTTTTCAATTTCCCTCTCGAACTCTTGTATCCAGCAAGATCCCCTTTTTTCACAATGAGTTATTTTGATCAAGGGAAATGAGTAGGTGTATTAGTTTTCTTTGGCTTGCAAGTTTTTATTTTTTGTAAGACATCAGGGAGGAATAATTTCTTGCATCATTCAGGTTCTGATAGCTCTGAGAATTCCTTGGCTTGTGACTATGTAGCTTTATATTCTACCTTTGTCTTCAAGAGAACTTATCTCAGGTTTATAACCTTTTCTACTAGTTCTTAGAAGATTCATTTTTAAAACCAGAGTCAATCCAGGGAAATCAGAATAATCTGATCTAAAGAACTCTGATATAATTGCACCTGAAAAAAATCTAAATTCTTTTGACACGCCATTTAATAGATAGTGTCTAAATAGATTTGATCTGCTTGTTCTAAATGCTTTTTGTATACATCCTGAAAGTTGTAGAGAAAAGTAATTTATGATATTACAACTGGTCTTCAAATCTTATTAAAATAATACTTTAATTTTGTATCCAACTAACAAAATAATCTCTGTAGCTTTATATCACTGCTTTCCTCGATAGTACCATGAACTCTCACCTATGACCTGCCTCATAGCTGTGGTCAGATTTTTCTCTTGTGAAGGACCATCTATTCACAGATCAGTATTTAGCAGTGACCTTATCTATACATCCTTTCATTTATTAGGAACAAGTAAAGCATATATCCAGATAATGCCAATTGTCCATAAGAGTTGGGGACTCTGAGTACAGAAACACTGGTATTTATCAAACATTAAGAGATGGGACTATTAAAAAGAAATTGAAACTACAATTTTATATTTTTTATTCATTCACTAGAACTGATGCCCTAAAATAGAATTCAATTTATTTATTTTATTTTAACCCAGAATAATAAAAATGAAAGTTTCTTGGAAGGTAACAATTTTAGGTGGTCCAGTTTACAGCACCATATTGAGGAAAGAAAAATCAGGCTTAGAGAGTAATTTCCTATTTATTTATTTTGTTATTTGAGAATAAACAGAAATATGCACATTTAAACCACAAAGGAGACATAAATTGACTTTGTTTGCAATACTTTGACAGAGAAATATGCCTGGTACCTATAAATGAAGTAAGTTGCAGACAAATCTGACTTATACTAAAGAATATAAACAATAGTGCTTTGTACCTAGTACCATTTGATTCCATATAAGTTATATAAATAGTGCTTGTGCTTCTACTATTAATTTAGAAACATTCAAACAACCTAGGAATTGGAACAAACTATTAGGAATAACTCTATGTGACATTACCATGGTCTTCTTGAATAAGACATAGCAGGTTGTATATCACTAAAAGTTGTTCTTTCACAATTATAGTCACATTAGTAGACTATAAAGTTTAGTAAACTTAAAAGATTTTCAAACATTTAGGTCTGAAATATATGTCAGATTAAATCATAAGAAGACTGTAATCTGTTTTAGATAAATAATATTTTGACTTACTCAGTTTTAATCTACCTTTTTCCAGGATTCAAATTCATATTCAAAATTTTCATTTATACCAATATGGATATATTTTAAATTCACATGTTTTTTCTATAAAACTAAAAATATGAAATGCAATTTGAAATAATAATTGCATCTGTGCAATAAAAATAATTTCACCTAATAATTTACAGGCAATATACATTTAAAATGAAGTTTGGTCATGTTTTTTAGTCATTAAAGTAATTTTCTATATTAAAACTGTATATGCCCATTAACTAAAATTTTTCTGAAGACAAAACATTTCTAAATTTCTAAAACATTGTTTTAGCTAACAATTACAGACAATATCATTAATTTTGATAGAGGGTTGTTTTGAGCTACCAGATAACTTAATTAAAAGGAAATGTAGCATACTGGTTAAATTATGGATTTAAGAACTAAATTTCTGGAATGTAATTTTAACTAGCCAATGTAGCTTAATGACATTAATTCCTAGTCTGTAAAGCAAATCAAATAATGTCAAACTCATAGGGTTAAGTGAGTATAAGTATAAAGAATAAAGAATGTATCTTAAGTGTAGTAAATGTTCAATAATTTATTACTATTATTTTTTAAATTTTATACTTCCCCTTTTATTTGATTTGACCCAGTTTTTTTCAAAACATCCCTGTTCTAAAGAAATAGGTTTTTAAATTTTATTTTCACTGTTAAGGAATAAAACATTTGAACCAGAGAGATGGGAATGGACCTAATGCATGTGCCTTGCAAGCAATAAACTCTAGTTTAATCTAAAGTACCACATAGTCCCTGAATATCTCTGGTTAGTCTTAGAAACCATCCCATCTCCACAACACCAAAACCTCAGGTCCTCTATTGGACCACAGACTCAGATGGCCAAGAATCACAACTCCATTAATAAATCAAATAAAACACTTGAATCTCCCAAACTCTCTATATTACTTACAATTTTATCTCTAAGTATTTTACTGGCATTTAGGAACATATCTCTGCATTTTACAAGTTTTATTTCAATTACTATTTGCCTTCACTATACAGTAAATCATGTTGACATTATATGAATGTAAATTTTATTGGCACAAAATAAGGAAATTAAAATTACTTTGTGTATAATATAGAAAGGGGATTATTTTGTATAAAATAAATCAAGCATGATATGAAGTATATGATACTACTTTTATGGAAATGATGTTCATTTGAAAGACTGAATGTATTTAAATTCTAAAAAAAACAATATTTTTTCACTTGATCTCTAATTTTTATAATATCCACGGTATCTATAATGTATTTTAGGAGTAAAATTTTAGTGATTAATCTTTTGATCTTAATATATTTATCAACTGTAATGGAAGAAATCACTTTTCCTCTCTCCATGTTTATAAATAATAAATGGAAAGCAACAGTACTATTGTAAGTAATGGAACTGCCACATTAAAATGAACTTGAGTGCAGTACTTCTTAAGCAAAAAAAATATTGAATAATAACATACTATGTGAAAAATTAACATCAGAGTACTAGTCAGAACTTCTTTGCTAATTAGTTATTTATCCCAAAGTGGCAATAGTTTTCAAAGAATCTTTAAAAATGCATAAACAAAAATTAATGTAAAATACAAAGCCAGAATAATTTTCAGAATGATTTCAAAATGTATCATTGAGAAATAAAAACAAAACTGAACAATTTTGCTTTCTTGTTGCTGTAAAACATCTTACTGATGAGCCTTTTTGAATCAAAGAAAAATGACCGATTTAAATTAATATTGCAGTATTTCCAATAGATAAGCAATTTTCCTATTTACTAATGTGATTTTCTCCCACTGGTCCATTATGATCAAACATAATTTTATTTAGCTTTTTATCTGAGACTAGAATGAGATGTCAACATGAGAGCAAGTGTAAAATTTTAAATCATGTGTTTTTATTAAAAAATAAAATTACCTATTAAATCTTTAAAACACCCTGAGTTAGAAATTCTTTTTTATTATTAATATCTTTATTTAAACACCTTGATTATAAATATGATTGTACTTGAGTTTCAGTCAAGTAAATAACACCCACCTTCACCAGTGCAACATTCCCATCACCAATGTCCCGAGTCTCCCTCCTCCCCACCCCACCCCCACCTGTACTCTAGATAGGCTTTCTACTTCCCTCATTCATTCACTTTGTTATGATAGTTCACAATGTAGTTATTTCTCTAATTGCACTCACTACTCTTTGTGGTGAGCTTCATGTCGTGAGCTGGACCTTCCAGTCCTCCTCTCTTTGTCTCTGAGAATTATTGCAAAAATGTCTTTTATTTTTCTTAAAATCCATAAGTGAGTGAAACTATTATGCATCTATCTCTCTTCCTTTGACTTATTTCACTCAGCATAATAGATTCCATGTACATCCATGTACAGAAAAATTTCATGACTTCATCTCTCCAGATGGCTGCATATTATTCCATTGTTTATATGTACCACAGTTTCTTTAGCCATTCATCTGTTGAAGGGCATTTTGGTTGTTTCCAGAGTCTGGCTATTGTAAATAGCACTGCAAAGAATATAGGTGTGAGGAAGGTATTTTTGTATTGTATTTCTGTGTTTCTACGGTATATCCATAGGAGTGGTATAGCTGAATTGTATGGGATCTCAATTTCCAGTTTTTGGAGAAATCTCCGTATCGCTTTCCATAAAGCTTGGACTAGATTGCCTTTCCACTAGCAGTGAATAAGAGTTCCTTCTCTCCACATCCCCTCCAGCACTGCTTGTTCTCATTCTTTGTGATGTGCGCCAGTCTTTGTGACGTGAGATGGTTCCTCATAGTTGTTTTGATTTGCATCTCCCTGATGATTAGTGATGTGAGAGAAACTATTCACCAATACCCATCAGATAAGGGATTAATATCCAAAATATACAATGCATTGATGGAACTTTACAAGAAAAAACATCTAAACCATCAAAAAATGGGGAGAAGAATTGAACAAACACTTTTCAAAGAAGAAATACAAATGGCCAAAAGCACATTAAAAAAATTTAATAATATTTTAAGCACCATGATTACAAACAAGTTTGTAGTTGGGTTTCAGTTATAAAAACAACAACAACAACACACTCATTCACCAGTGCACCCATCTTCCTCCTCCCTCATCCCTTGCCTGTTTTTGAGACAGGCATTCTACTTCTCTCACTTATAAACAATGTCATGATAGTTGTTTGTGTAGTTATTTCTCCCACTACACTCACCACTCTTTGTGGTAAGCTTCATATCATAAGTTGGTCTTTCCAGCCCTCATCTCTATTGTCTCTGGGTATTGTTACCGTACTGTCAAGTTCCAGAAACACAGGAGGAAAACAATGTTTTGGTTTTTTTCCAGTTTTTCAGACTATCTCTTCTCTTTAGTATTCTCACTTTTCAGACCATCCTTTCACCTAAGTTCATCTTATTAAAAAACTATTTACAGGTTGAAGAGATAATACAAAAGTAAAAACACTTGATTTGCCAGAGCCAAATCAAGGAACTAATCCTGACACTACATTATTATCCTTAAGTAACTCCAGGCATGACCCATAAGACCCCTAAAACCAAGAGTAAGGCCTCAGTACAGCTGGCAAATAAAAGTTTTTTAAAACTGTTTCAATAAATACATATCTGGGAGGCAATTATATTTGAAATATAACATATAGAATATCAGGAATACCATAAAAATATAAAAGGTAGAAAACTTAACTGAAAAATATGTATTTAAATAGATCCTTGGCCAATAAAATATATGATTGAAATATATAGTTGGTATACAGAAAGATTTTCTGCATAATTTTAGTTTCCAGGATAATTCTGGTTAAAAATTAAAGTGAGATAGGGGCTGGCGAGGAGGCGCTAGAGGTAAGGTGTCTGCCTTGCAAGCGCTAGCCAAGGATCAGGACCACGGTTCGATCCCCCAGCGTCCCATATGGTCCCCCCAAGCCAGCGGCAATTTCTGAGCGCTTAGCCAGGAGTAACCCCTGAGCATCAAACGGGTGTGGCCAAAAAACCAAAAAAAAAAAAAAAATTAAAGTGAGATAAAGCTACACATTCTAGAGTAAAATAAAATATTAAAATATTTTGTAAATAGCGATGCAAAGAATATAGGTATGAGGAAGGTATGAGGAAGTGAGAATGGAAAGCATCTTAAATTTATATATTTTTCTAGTGCTGCATCTAAACTCAGCCACATACATCAATAGTAATTCATTCCAAACCCATATTTACTTAGATAAAATCAAGCCATGATTAAAGGAATATATAGTAGTCATCATTATTTATTTTAATATCTCATACTTTGTTACTAGTAGACACAAACATGCAAGTCTGTTGTACTGTTGCACTTTATTTTAAAACACAATATAAAAATGCCTTTTTCACACCTATATTTATTGTAGCACTATTACAACTACTAGGTTCTGGAACAACTAAGATGCCCTTTAACAGATAAATGGCTAAAGAAACTGTGGCACATATACCCAATGGAATATTATGAAGCTGATAGAGATGAAGTCATGAAATTTTCCTTTACATGAATGTATATGGAATGTATTATGCTCAATTAAATAATTCAACGAGAGTCAGATAGACAGAATAGCCTCACTCATTGATGGTTTTTTAAGAAAAATTAAAGACATTATTGTAACAATGCCCATAGACAACAGAGATGAGGGCTAAAAGGACCAGCCCAGGGTATGAAACTCATCACAAAGTGTGCTTGGTGAGTGCAGTTAAAGAAATAACTACACTAACAACTATCATGACAATGTTAATAGTGAGAGAAGTAGAATGCCTGTCTCAATACAGGTGGTTGGGGTGGAAGTGGGAAATGGGGGACACTGGTGATGGGAATGTTGCATGGGTGAATGGTGGTCCTCTTTATATGACTGAAACCCAAGTACAATCATGTCTGTAATCAAGGTGCTTAACTAGAGATATAAAAAATAAAATAAATAGAGACTGGAGAGATAGCATGGAGGTAGGGCATTTGCCTGGCATGCAGAAGGATGATGGTTTGAATTCTGGCATCCCATATGGTCCCCTGAGCCTGCCAAAAGCTATTTATGAGTGTAGAGCCAGGAGTAACCCCTGAACGCTGCCGGGTATGACCCCAAAACCAAAAATAAATAAATTAATTTAATTAAACAAATAAAAAATGTCCTTAAAGTCATTGCATTATCAGTACAGACCAGATTGTGCTCTGGAACCAAGTACTAAATCTTAGTTGATAAACACAGAAAAGATCTATTTTCTGTTCATGTAAAGTCTACTGAGTTCTCTAAAGCAACTATTGGATAATATAATCTGACATTCTCAAATGAACTAGTCTCTTTGTTAAAGTCATCTTTATCCTTCAAATTTTGTGCTATGAAACTAGAAGAGAAGATTCATAGGAGCAACTAAGTAGTCTTCCCTTCACTTCATTTTATATTTGATAGGAACTCTACACATGATTCAGCCTAATTACAAAGGCAATAAATTCTTATTTTTCTTTCTATATCAAAAAGTAGTTAATCTAGAATAAGCACAAAAACCTCAAAATTTTTCTTGTCTTTTACCATATATTTTTTAATGTTTCTTATTCCAATAGCTATTCATTCTTCTTCTTTGGAACAGTGAAGTAGAATACATCCCAAGTAAAAGCAGGATGGTGTTATATTCTTTTCATGAATTTCATCACTTGGCTTTTAACATTTTTGTACTGGGGCAAATGAAATCTTCCAAGAGCTTAATGGTCTCTCCTGGGATTTCCTGTTCAGTTTTGGTATCTAGGGACTGATGAGGATTAGCTTTGAATACTTCTGCATAGTCTTCTTGCACTTGGGAACGTGGGAGCAATTAATTATACCTTTTAATGACAGAGGGAATTAACTCTATCTGTTAGTTATGCTAATAAAATGTACTCAGAAGTTCAGGTGGCTGAACCTAAGACTTTATGGAATCACATACATGTTTAAATTTTTAGAAATTATTTAAATTCAAAAATGAAAGAAAAAATTCAGCACTCATAGGAGAAGCTTAAGGTCACCATGATGTAGACCTGAGTGTCTATACTCTGTAAAAAGAGGAGTTAGATTCTATTATAGATGGATTGAAAATATTTATGGAGGCAGATAAAAGAACTTCAGAAAAGGTGGTCAGTTGTGGAGTATGGATCTGGAACTGACTATGATCTCAGTTCTAAATTGTGCTTTCAAAAAGCAATACAAGTTCAAGTGTCTTTGAATCTCTCACAATTTCTCCTTTCATCATGAAAAAAAAAAAAACTACCATTTGCTACTAAAACTATTAACAGTAAATGTAAGGCCAGAGAGATAATACAGTGGGTAGCAAATTTTACTTGCAGGAAAACACCCTAAACTCATTCCTCCACACCATTTTGATCCCTCAATTCTCATAAGTCTCTGAGCATGGGCCAGTGTGACCAACTCTCGCACCACCACCACCAACAACAAAAAAAGAGTAAATGCAACAGAAAATGTAGTAAAAGGATTTCAATATAGATATAGACTGAATTGTCATGTTTGCTTTGTTTGTGTTCATTTTCTTAGTAGTGGAAATTTTATTTAAAATAAAAAATATTATAAAACATGTGTGTTATACATTGTATAGGACATAAACATGAGGCATAAAGTAGGTAAACAGGGAAAAACTATTTTAAAAAAGAAAGGGAATAATGTTCTTTGGATGAAATTTCAAAGTTGGGATATCAGCAAGGGGACTTCTGAGAATTATGTTATGTATTGTCCTTCCACTGTAACTTTACCTTGTCCTCTTTCTTTGCATCCTTGTTCTCATAATTACAAATAAAAAATTAAAAAAAAAAAGAAAGGGAAAATAATTTTCAACACTAATAGTTGTAATGTGATGAATAAAAGAAGTCAAATGGTGATGCCTCAATATTTTCTGCTATACAGATTAAAGGCAGATATTATTACAGGAGCAGTGTTCTCTTTTTCAGTGTTCTATTTTTTCATAGCAGATCTAAGTATAGTCTTCTACCCAGTTATACTTATGGTTAATACATGAATTATGTATCAATTTTTGTATTCAATTAAAAGGTTATTTTTCTATCAACAGTCTCAAAAAGAATTGTTGGATTTTAAGTGGAGATAAAGATTGCTCCAGGGATTTTTTTTCTTTCCACTAACCTATTATTCAGGTTATCCATTTCTGTCTTCCTGTCCTTTGTGTTTCTTCAAATAAATATATATCAAGCTTTTAAGCATATGGCAGTTTCTGGAGATATGGTGTGAAGTGGAGCACCGAGAGGGGGCTTTTATAAATCATATCCATCATTCTTCTAGTAGATGTCTTCATTTTGATGAACTTTTTGATGGGACCAAGTTTCCCATCATATCCCACCATAATCGTGTGATATCCAAGAACCCAGTCCAAACACGAGGATCTTTTCACCTAGGATGTCATAGAAGCTACCTTAATAAATCCCTGTAGATTTCATCCAATTTATTCCCCATGTTGGAAGTAGAGAAACTTCACAACTGGACCATATGTTTTTCTTACTTAAAATTCAGGGTTAGAGCAATAGTATAACTGATAGGGCATTTGCCATCAATGCTATTGATTTTGTTCCATCTTAGACAACATCTATGGTTCACTGAGTATCTATAGAAATGATCCAAGAGTGCAAAGCTAGGAGTAAGCCCTGACACCACCATGTGTGGCTGTGTGTGTGTGTATGTATGTATGTATGTATGTATGTATATGTATATGTATATGTATATGTATATGTATATATATATACATATATATATAACAAAATTCTACTGCTAACCACTTGTTCTGGAAACTCACACCAATGACAATAATTTCCCAGAACCATAAATTATTTTCTATTTATCTCTTTAATTTGGCTTTTCTCTGTGATCCAACCAAAATAGTTTTTACTTCTCAGAGTTATCCTATGCCTTAAATTTTTAGGTTTTGTAGCCTAGAATACTATTTTCCCACTTATTCCTTTAATAACTTATTTACTCTCATTAAGCTAAAAGTTTATTTCTCAGAAAATTCTCCAATCACTTGCTCCACTGTCAGAGAATATATAGTATAATGCACCATTTCTTTTCTCATCACATTTTGTTTATATATTTTATATTTTTGATTATTTGATTAATCTTGCTAGTCATTAGAATGTAAAGTTAATGATTATATAATTAGCATAAGAAAAATGTGTACTTTGAATTACTTTTTTCTGAGAGGTGGGGGGAGTTTTTCACACTGAGAATTAAACCCAGGGCTTATATTTACAAGTGCTCTGTTAGAGAGCTATATGCCCAAACTTTGGAAAATGGTTACTTTGATCTATGTGCATATGAGTATAATGGCCTCAAACACCATATTTCCACCCAGGGAAAGTGAGTCTGGAGCAGGAAATAATCCAAACAAAACTGAGAGCGAAATACTCATGGTCAAGTATCAATCTGTCTCATCAAGCTGAAAGAGAGAGCTATCTGCCAGACTGAAGTTTATATTGAGTACAGAGACTATCCCTGAGGCAGAGAAGTAAGGACGAAGGCCTATCCTAAGCTAGCTTGCTTGCTACATGCTAAGTAGGAAAATTACTGTTTTGGGTAAAATCAAGTTGTAAACAAACAGATACAAAATAACCTGGGATGATCTTTATTTTGGGTGGAACCAAGTTATAAATTGTAAATCAACATAGGAGTTTAATATAGCTAGCAAATGGTAGTCCTCAATAAATACTGTACATATGAAGACATGAGTGCAAACATACCTGTTACATAAATGGAGCTTACACAATCATATAGAATAAGATCAGTAAATGAATAACTAGAACACAATTTGTTAAACACTGATAATAATTTTAGTTAGCTTTGATCCAAACATATGAGGGGTGCCTAATTCTAGCTATAAGGGGTTACTGTAGTTGAGATGAAAACAAATTACACATGCATAGATATGCTTAGATATGCATAGCTTTAGAAACAGATCAGCTGCACATTTCTAGAGACACATTTCAGAATTGTCTATTATCAAATAAGAAAAGAAATACCTTATGGTATCAGGTCTGCCAGAACACTCATAACTACACAGAGAACTACCATAATCATGTGAATGAATGAGGGAACTGGAAAGCCTGTCTGGAGTACAGGTGGGGTGGGATGGGATGGAGGGAGATTTGGGACACTGGTGGTGGGAATGTTGCACTGGTGAAGGGGGTGTTCTTTACATGACTGAAACCTAATCACAATCATATTTGTAATCAAGATGTTTAAATAAAGAAAAAAAAAAAGAAATACAAGCTGGAGACATTCAACTGGAAAAGGCCATGTTTTAAAAATCTGAAATCTAATGGTTACAAAGAAATAAAAATGTTTCCAATTAGCACATCTGTCTTTATTTAAGAAAGTGACCCCACTGAGGTCAATCAACATAAAAAGAGATCACAGGGCAAGTCAACTAATCATGAAAATCCAAATCATGACAATGGAAGAATCAGGGTCAAAATCAGGGTCTAGAGTATATTGTTATCCTTAATTATTCATAAATAGAAAAAAATTTCAGGAAAGAAATAATTCATTTTAGTTATAACTTGGCTGATTCTGGGTATTAGACATATACATGAAAATTATGTGTTTTAAAATACTCTAGAGGGTAAATCTAGTACTTTCTAATTTCAGGTGCAGTTATTTTCACAGAATGTTGGTGGGTTGTTACTATAGTCTCAGAATTATAAAAGTGTTTCGATATTATTTGTTTTGTGGTTCAGAGTAAAATCCAAACGACATAAACATCAACATTTCTTTCTAAAAGTCAAGTTCTTCCAGCTGTTCTTTATGAAAGTTGCACCACATGATTTTTTTTTTTTTTTTTTTTTTTTGGTTTTTGGGCCACACCCGGTAACGCTCAGGGGTTACTCCTGGCTATGCGCTCAGAAGTCGCTCCTGGCTTGGGGGACCATGTGGGACGCCGGGGGATCGAACCGCGGTCCGTCTCCTAGGCTAGCGCAGGGAAGGCAGGCACCTTACCTCCAGCGCCACCGCCCGGCCCCAGCACCACATGATTTTTAAGAAAGTCTATGAACTATTCTGCTGTGGATTTTCCATGTAAATTCCAAGTATGGAAAAAGGGGCTTCCTGGGAATTTATTTTATGGTGGAATCTTGCACAACTTGATTAGAAGATAAATGTTAAGTTTACCTTTCTTCGTGATGAAGCAGATTTTGCTGTAGGGTAGAAAATTATTTGGGGGCTCACTGGGAGAAATCAAACAGCTGTCACTACCTAAAAAAAAAATCGAAGTCCAGAAAAGCAGCTAGCGGTGCCATAGTTCTTGGGGCATGTTCAACACTGCCCTAGAGACCTCTTCTGCTTTCTCATTCTCAGCAAAGGGAATTCAGTATCATTGGTGAGTGTAAGTTGCCCCTAATTTCATCACTAACTTCTTTTTTTAAATATGCTTTATGTTGTATTTAAAAAAAATTCTTTAAAAAATATCTAGCCCTATTTATAAAAAACATTTCATAAAGAATTTTTCCTGCTCTATGAGAAAGAACACTTATCTATTTTTTTTTTAGTTCTGAATCAATATGTGCAGGCAATTTAACATTTGAGGACACATCACGTTATTAGGTTTATTCATAGTAAAATGATATTAACGATGGACAAAATGTCTTTTAAAACATGATCATAATTAATGATAAATATAATGTATCAGCTAATATGTGATATGCAATTGGTAGTACCCTAGAAAAGTGAATAAATGATGAGTCTGTAAATGAATGAACTAATTTGTATAATAGATATTTTTCTTATGAAATAATAGAAAGCAGAATTCTTCCTATCTTAAGTTAATATGCTTTAAATAAGTAAATATTTGGAAAACATCGAAATTCTTGATAATATGTCACACTATTATTAACATTAGGATTAGAAAACTGAGATTATCTATAAGTACATAATTTTTTCTTGGTTTGGGTTTTTCTTACATAAACTATGTGGTACCAGGTCTTCAGAAACAGAGGTTACTGGAATGTTTTTATGTTGAATAGAAATTCTGGGACTTCATACATTTTTGAGCAAATGAATATGTTCCTTGGCTAACCATGACTTGTGTAAATTTATATCTTAGTTTTGTCGGGTGAACACAGTTCTTTTTTGCATGAAATATTTCTATAGTTGTTAATTTTCAATACTTCCAGAATCAGGTTCTTACAGATCACCATTCCAACGAGTGTGAATTCTCGTTTGTGTAGGTACTCTATCGCCCTCTGCTGGAAAAACTGTAGCAGACAGCCTCAGATTTCCTAAAGCAGGTGTTACCTAAAGCTACTGCTATCATTCTAGGAGAGTAATCACGTGGAATCCCCATTAGGCTGATAATTGCACACGTTTTGGTAAGTCATAGAGATACTTTGACTCACAGGATAAATTAGTATCTTTCCTATATTAACTTCTACTTTTCCTCAGTATCTCCAATCTGATTCAGATTTATTTTTTTCTAACACCATTCTTTTACAATTGGTTCAAACATACTTTTCTTGTTATATCCTCATTCCAGAGAACAAACATCTCACAAGACTCAAATAGTTGCTTCTAATTGTTTATGATGCACTTCTAGTAATAGGTAGATTTTTTTAGTTAAAAATAACCAGAACAAGAGGATATATTCTTATTTTTTTTTTGTAACTAGGTATTTATTAACCACCTACTGGATATCCAATCAAAAATATTTTAGAATGCTTCAAATCTGTACCCCTTTATTTATGACCTATTGAAATAAATTATACACTAGTAATAGTGCTAGACAACCAACTATCCTCGTTTTCTGGGACTGAAAACTTTTCTAGGATGTAGTACTTCAATTCTAAGTAAGTTTCAGTCAAACTGGAATGATATGTCCAATTTAAATATATTTATTATCATCAATTATTACACCTTGCAACAGCAATTTTTAAAAAATAAGTAACATTTCAATTACATTAAGTTCACCCCTGATATTAAAATCCTAAACAATTTCTTCTCATTAAAAGTATGTTCTAATTTATGTGCATACTACATATGAATCAACCTATTGAATTGCCATTTAAAACCATTTTTATGTACAAAAATGCTGAGCAACCTTAAAATCATAAAAATAAATCTGCACTGTGAAAGCCAAGGAAATAAACACTTAGAAAAGCCAAGTTCAGTTGTATATGATGCAGAAAGAAATTAGACTGTACAGGATAAAGACCATAGAACAAAAAATTAAACTCTGGAAATTTAAACCAAAAAGATTACATATGATTGAAATCTATTCAATTAGGTAATATTTTCATTAGTCTTGGATATTTTAATGATAATAAGTTTAGACTTGAAAGAATTAAAAATTTGTTTACCTTCTGAACAAAATAAAATAAATTTTCTATATTGTCTATCATATATACAATTCTAAGAAATCAGTCTATATTTTCTGGATAGAAATTACTCATACTTGTTTTTCATCAATTTATGAAAAATATTTATTTCATGGAATATAAAAACTTAAATTATGTTTTAATATTATTCACTGTTTGACATCTGCTAAAGTCAGGTAAAATCAAATGCCTTAAATAAAAATTTTCTTATTCAGCATAAATCACTAAATAAGTTCCCATAATCAAATAATCTTAATTGAGAGGGGCAGGCATATTTTTTTGTATACCTGAATAAATAGCTGATTCCACAGTAAAAATTATTTAAATAAATCCAATTACATATAACTATGAAAAGCAGGGCCAAGAGATATAGATAGATAGATAGATAGATAGATAGATAGATAGATAGATAGATAGATAGATAGATAGATAGATAGATAGATAGATAGATAGATAGATAGATAGATAGTACAGGAGTAGGACACTTGCTTTAATTGTAACCAAGTCAGATTTTGTCCCCAGTATCCCATAGCCCTTCACCTCCACCCTAAACACCATCAGGAGTAATTTTCAGTGCAGAGCCAGGACCAATCCCTAAGCATTGTCAGGTGTGGCCCCCAAACCATATACAATCCTCTTATAGCACTAATTGGTGGCCAAACAGTATGTATATATTAAACATAAATTATTGTCATGTTGGGTTCTATGTGTTTGGAAACCCTCATCCTATGTGTAAATTCCTTATTCACCAATGAGAAAGGAGAAGGTACTTTAAATGAGGCAAATCCACACACACTACATAATTCTGTTTTTTTCTTTTAATTGTTTCCATTTATATCCTGAAAAATTATTGCTTAGATTAATATAGTCAATCACTCAAGTATAAGAAGACATTAGAATAGATGTACTTTTTGACGGATATAAATAAGGTTTGAAAACCAAAGTTTAGTGAATAAAATCAACATTATTTTTTGTTTTTACTTTTTTGTTTTTGTTCTAGTTTAACACCTGACATTGCTCAGGAGTTATTCCTGGTTCTACACTCAAGAATTATTCCTGGCGGTGCTCAGGAGATCATATGGTATGTCACGGACCTAACCCAGCTCAGTCACATGGAAGGCAAGTGCGCTATCCACTGAACTTCTTCGGCTTCTAGAATCAAAACTTCAAAGAAACTATATCATGAGAAGAACAAGGAGAAATGAACTTATTGAAAGAAAAGAGAAATAGAAAGAGAAATATTTGTTAAATTAACAAAATAAAATCTGACCATCTTTTCTGTTTTCACTGATATGATTCTTCTTTCAAAACTTCCTTCATATGCTTGTGTTAATAAAAAAAATGACCAACGAAATTTTATATCCATACTTTGGAACTGAAATTTTCTATAAAATAAACAATTTTATTAAAAATTTATTATATATAAACATTAATTATAACATAAGATATTAACATATAAAGTAATAAAAATCTCTAATTTCACCATATACCAGTTTGTGAATTAATATATGTGTAAGTGAAGTTTAGCAAATTGTGTTCTGGTCAGTCTGAATTGTCTATGTTAGGCTTCTAACTTTTTTTTTTTTTTTGGTTTTTGGGCCACACCCGGTAACGCTCAGGGGTTACTCCTGGCTATGTGCTCAGAAGTTGCTCCTGGCTTGGGGGACCATATGGGACACCAGGGGATCGAACTGCGGTCCGTCCAAGGCTAGCGCAGGAAAGGCAGGCACCTTACCTCTAGCGCCATCGCCCGGCCCCTAACTTTTTTTTTTTTTTGGTTCCCCAATTCACAATACAGACCAGGGAAAGGGCCTGGGTTGAGGTGTATACGTCCTCTTTCTATATAGGCTTCTAACTTTTAACCCTCTCTTTTTCACAACCCTCTTCTACCACACAATTGACCCAATTGGTTGAATAATTTCCCAATGTAATTTCTTAGCATAATAATTGAATGAGAATATAATTAACTCTAGGAAAGCAGCATTTTCTTGTAATCCCAAATCAATATTTTTGGAGAATCTAAATGACAAGTGCAATTACAAATTTTATAAAAAAAATGCAGAGTTCATATCATTCATATCATGCAAATAACTGAATATTGTTTGATATAACATTAATATAAATTGACAGATTAATCAACAATGTCTTATTTGGTTTCTCATAAATTTAACATATGATTTAACATATGATTACCTATAATTAAATGAGAGACATAACTATATAAAATATCATGTATAAACCATAATATTTTCTTTTATCAGAATTTTATCTATCACATGGCAGTAAAAATTTAAAGAAATAACTGCCCTGATTTCAGCAGTATCCACACTGGCCTCTGTTATCTCTCCATATCCATATTTACATTGCAGTTCTCTAATAGATCATTTGAATTTTCAGGCCTACATCCATATCCATAATTCTATTTATTGTTGCTAATAATTTGAATTGCATCGGCAGAACTATTAACTACACTTTACACTGAACACTTATGCCTCCTGTCAAGGTGTAATGATTGATGAGGTATACAAAGAGCAAAATCCTTTAGAGATTTCAGCCAAATCCTTTAGAGAACTCCAATAGGAGCTAACTACAAAGATATTGCTGCAGGGAATAACAGGCAAAGTCCTATAGAGACCTACTAACAAGGGAGAATAACAAAGGGAGAATAGTATCAAGGAAGTTCTATCAGTAACAACCAATTCTGTAAAGTCTCAACTAATTACCATTAAAGCATCATTATGTGGATGTATAGTGAACTCAAAGAAAGATAATACGGGCCAGCGAGGTGGCGCTAGAGGTAAGGTGTCTGCCTTGCAAGTGCTAGCCAAGGAAGGACTGGGGTTCAATCCCCCCCCCCCCGGTGTCCCATATGGTCCCCCCAAGCCAGGGGCAATTTCTGAGCGCTTAGCCAGGAGTAACCCCTGAGCATCAAATGGGTGTGGCCTGGAAGAAAAAAAGAAAGGATAACAAAACAGATAGCAGTAAAGCACAATAAAGTGAGATTATAAATGAGAAAACTCTAATCAGAAATGACAAAATTAAAGAGCATGGCAAGTTAAATTCAAAATTAAGTAGACAGCATCAGCATTAAAGTAACAGAAGCTGACCAAAAAATTAGTGAGTCTAAGAAAAAATGCAGAAATTGTTTAGAAAAAATATGAAATAAAAAAGAATAAAAAGAAAATAAATACCATACCAAAGAACTATGGGATGAATTCATGAGAAACAAAATAAGATTATCAGAGTCCCTTATGAACAGGAAGGAAAATTTGACAAGAAACTACTGATAACAGAAATTGTAACTAAGAACTTCTTAGAAGAATTGGGGAAGTAGGTCAGGCACTTGAATTGCATTCAGCAGACCTGACTTTGATCCTTAATACTACATATGGTCCCACAAACAGTTCCCAGAATAATTGCTGAATCTAGAGGCAGAAGTGGACCCTGAGTACCTCTTGGTGTGGTTCCAAGACTAAAATCAAAAGCAAACAAACAAACAAAAATATTCCTAGAGTTGGTTTTGCATGCACCCAGATATAAGAGGCCTGAAGGCTTTCAACAAAGGCTCCCCCAAAAACCCCAAGGACAGAGACAGAATATTGAAACAGAGAATTATAAAAATAATACATACATAATCAAACTCAAATAAGATTTACAGCAGGCCTTCTAAGTGAGAATATTCAGGTTAAAAGTGAATCGTGAAATATATTTCACACACACACACACACACACACACACACTGAAATGAGAACCCTACCAAAAATATTCTAACTAAATTATCATTCAGATTTGAAGGAATTATACAAAAATTTACAGAAGAAAAAGAAACAGCTTATTTCATAGCCTTGAAAACAGATTTTCAAGAAATATCAAAGGAAACTTAAAAGACAACAAAAACTTCTCAACACTTCACTATTAAGATTAGCATTAGCCTATGGGATTTTAGTAGGGGGGGGTTGTTTTGCTCATGGTTAAGCTAAGTTGGTTCCAGTTTGGTTCCTGTTGGTTCCATTTTGGTCACCTGAGTACCATCCAGGAATATTCTCTGAACATAGATTTAGGTGTAAGCCTTGAGCACTCCTAAGAGTAGCCCCCAACAACAAAAATATAGTCACTAAAGGGCGAATCTAAAAGTAAGTGGTTTGAGGATGCTGCGACTGGAGGAGGAATTTGAAAGTGCTGTGTTGGAACACTGTACAGATAAATAAAATACCTTCTATTGATGGTATTGTAAAACTGCAAATCACAGTAACTACATAAACTTAAAAAAAATAAATAAGCTTAAATTGTTTATAAAATGGTGAAAAATATAGCAGTGAATTCTTCTAACAGATAAAAGTCTATCTAAATGACTAATTATTGTTAACAGGATTCAATGGGATTCTAGTTAATAAAATGAGAATAATGTTGCATACATTTAAATCCAATAAAGTTTCACCTTGAAATACTAAGATCAGAGAAGAAAATGATTGATCAGTCAGGCCTCCACAAGTGAGAGACTTTCCCAGCCAAATTTCAGTAACAGCCAAAATGACTTGGCCATTTCCAAAAAAAAAAAAAGGAACTCAAGAATTAATGGTGATTTATTACTAAGGGACCTGACATTAATTAAAGCAAATTTAACAGTATCCTTATCACTTCAATTTGATGTTATTGCAGTTGGCTGAAAAGAGAATACAAATTACTCAGACAAGAGTTGCCTGCCAATCATGTTCTCTTAAAACCCAGTCGGGAGGTTTTCTGGAAATCTAGAACTTCTGAATTTGAATTATATTGAAAATATCCTATATAACAGTTCTCTTAAGCTTAGTCACCTATTCTTTTTATTGTATCATAAATTTTTAATTATACTTTAAATATTTTGGTGTCAAATCAGATGCAGATCTGCAGTCTTTTTCCCCAAAAGTTTCATTAATTGTGGAAGCTTGACATAAAGGTGATGAATGCAATGAAGGTGGTGAATGGTCCACGGTGCCAGTTGGAACTGATCACTCTGGACAAAAACTGGGTGCTGAAAGAAGTTAAAGTGATATGCATGGTACCCCTTTATTAACAGTGGTGTAAATCATAGTGTCAAAATAGGAGAGAAAAAGAGAAAGAGAGAGAGAGAGAGGAGAGAGAGGGAGAGAAAAGTTCCTGTCCCCGAGGCAAGTGGGAGGGTAACTGGGGACATTGGTGACAGAAAATGTGCACTCTACTGCAAACCAAACTGTCTAAAAGGGGAAAAAGGGAAGAGAGAGGAAGAGATAGAGAGAGACAGAGCTACAGAGAGAGAGTGAGAGAGAGAGAGGGACAGAGAGAGAGAGGGACAGAGAGAGAGAGGGACAGAGAGAGAGAGAGAGAGAGAGAGAGAGAGAGAGAGAGAGAGAGAGAGAGAGAGAGAGAGAGAAGAAAATGTATGCCCAGAGACAGAAAGGGGAAAAGGCATCAGGGAGAGTGAGAGGGAAATTGGGACATTGGTGGCAGAAAATGCACACGGGTGAATATTGTTGTACATTGTATCATTTTAACTCAATTATAAACAATTTTATCTGTAAAAATAGCAACAATAAATGTATGATGAATCTTGTAACCACTGGCAATAAATAAATAGATAAATTTAAAATAAAAATAATTAATTAATATATATATATATGAATCAATGAAAGATCAGATGCCATCACCAAAAAAGAGACTCAGTTTGATGTTGGAAGGCTTCAATCTCTCTGTTAGTAGCTGTCACTTCATGTTGCTGGATAAGCTCTTGGAAACTGTGACTTAAGCAAAAGGATTTATGATGAAATTGTGTCCTTAAATAACATTTCATTTCATTTACTGTGGGCCAGCATTTGCTTTTTGTCATCAGTGTTAGAATGAAAGACTATACTTTCAGGGGTCATTTCTATAGTTCCATGGGGACTTATTTGACTAGTATAAATATTCAGTCATACAAGATTAAAATGTTCTAGCAGAACATCTACCTGTTCTAGCAGGTAACAATGTGCACCTTGTTAATGTTGTAATATTATATACCATAAAATGATTTTAAAACATATAATGGCACTGAATTAAGTATGTTTTGTTTTTGTTTTGCTTTAGGGCCATAACCAGTGATGCTTAGGAATTTGTCCTGGCTCTATAATCTGGAATTTTTTAGGTGATTATTGGGGAAATATGATACCTTAGGGATAAACATGGATCATCTGCATGCAAGTCAAACACCCTACCTGCTGTCCTCTCACTTTGGCCCCAATATACATTATTATTTTTTGGGGGGGGCACACTCGGTGACGCTCAGGGGTTACTCCTGGCTATGCGCTCAGAAGTCGCTCCTGGCTTGGAGCACCATATGGGACGCCGGGGGATCGAACCGTGGTCCATTCTAGGCTAGCGCAGGCAAGGCAGGCACCTTACCTCTAGCGCCACCGCCCGGCCCCCAATATACATTATTTTAGAACCTATTTCCACATTGTTGTCTGATATCAATTTGTATTGAGTTGTTGCTATTGTCCTTTTATTTTTTTCTTTTATATTTTCACAATAATTTTGTAAAACAGATAGTAGTATTTTTTTCTCTCCCCCTGGTAGTGGTATTCTTATAAAGTCTTACAAATATTTACAAATTTGATGATATCATGGTACAGAAAGTTTAAATTAAAACAACCACATAACCACAAAAGAAAGACTATGGTATTTAAGAATAGATTCACAACATATCTCTTGTCACAACCTAAATGATCAATCTAGTGATTAAATATTTTGTCTCACAGTTTCTGTAAGTCATGCTTACTTAGATCCTTTGGTTATAAATTTCTCATAAGGAAGAAATTATAGTCAATGTTAAATTGGAGGGTGGATCCACTTCCAAACTCATTTGGCTGTTGGCAGGATTCTGTTCCTTTCATGTTATTGAACTGTTAGGTACTTACAGTGTTGCCTGGTAAGTCAAACCTAGTATAATGAAACCTTAGTAAGGCTTCTCCACAGGATAATTCAGAACATGGCAATGAGGTTCCAAAGTGAACAAAAGAGAACCTCAAAATTAATGTGAACAAAGTAGAAGTCACTGCATTTTACAAACTAAACTTCAAATTAATATTAAATATCAGGACAATATTAAGTCCAGTAAACACCAAGTGGGAGGAAATTGAATGCATGTGTGAATGCTAGGAAGAAGAAATTATTGAGAAATACAGTTGATTATCAAGCTGGTATAGAATATTTATGTTGACTCAGATTGAAGCTTATATGATTCTCTATCTTAATACTTATAGAGAATTTGCAAACCAACCATTAACAATGATGAATATATAACATTCCTATAATTTTGTATATTTTAGTATATATTGATAATAATCTGGAGAACAAAGAGTTAGAATAAGATGTATGGCACTTGTCTTACCTGAAGTTGTATTGGATGGAGCCCTGTTTTTAAGTTGTATTGGATGGAGCACTATATACGTTGTCTGAGCACTGCCAGGACATTCTAAGCACAGAGCAAACAATTTTCCCTGAGTACTACAAAATGTGGCCTAAAAACCAAAGAATAAATAAAGTAAAAATAAGAAAAACCCTAAGGCTAGAGTGATAGCATAGTGGTAGGGTATTTGCCTTATACGTGGTCTACCTGGAAATGACCCCAGTTTGATCCCCAGCACCCCATATGGTCCCCTGAGCCTGCCAGGAGTTATTTCTGAGTTCAGAGCCAGGACTAACCTGAGCTCTGCTGGGTGTGGCTCAAAAACAAAATAAATAAATGAATAAACAAAAATAAAAAATAACCCTGAATTAGTGTAACTTACTGTAAATAAATTTGAAAAATATGTACGTTTTTGTGTGTCTTGTACTGAGATATAATAAACTGAGCTTATAGATCATGTATAAAACATAAGATTAATTAAATACTCTTTATTGTAAAATGCATACCATATTTTGGGAAATATTATAGGTGCAAGGAATTTTAATAAATTTGTACAAGAAAAGACAAACAATGTAAATGGACAACAGAACACAAATTTAGACAGAGGCAAGTATTGACCTGCTCTAGAGAAACAGAGGGAATTATTTAATGGGTTTCCTCCGCATTCATATATTCTCAAATTAAATTTTATAAATTGAAGTATAAAAACTAAACTTCTTTAGGTTGCTAGATTGCAATTTACTCCTTTTTAAAAGTTGAATGTACCTATTTCACCCTAGTCTTAATTTTAGTTAAATATTTAAAAGGGAAAATAGTGCTATGTTATTGAATCCAAATTTGAAAAGTGTGATCATTAAACTATGCACCAACTTTGGTTGTTTCAGGAGAATTTAACAAGAAATTCTTTCAATCGTTCATTATTTAAATTGTGTCAGATCAAGGGAAACATGGCAGACATTTTTAAGAAATTTCTGTGATGCTATAAGTAAGTTGGCTATCAGGAAGATACATGGCTCAGAGACTACAGTTGGTGATGCTGAAGAATGAACGCAAATCTCCCACAAGCAAACGCGGAACTCCAGTTTTTTGAACCTTCTGCCAAAACAAAGGTCATCCCTGGTTTCTACCCAAAACAAAGGTCATCCCGGGTTTCTTTGTATCTGTTTGTTTACAACTTGGTTTCACCTTTCACCCAAAACAAAGATTGTCTTACATGTTAACTTGGGCTGGACAGGCTCAGGATAGCTGCCCCACGTTGGGGTGGTCTCTATACTCAATAAAAACGCTAGTTCTGGAGGCAGCAGGCTCTCCATACTAAGTAGAAGATTGCCAGACTAAACGTGTTTCATCCTCAGCCTGATTTGGTTTATTTCATGCATGACTCTGATTCAGATTCGTTCGCCTGATATTGGAGATATGGCATGTGGGGTGATTTTGTATCAATTATTACAGCATTTGTAAGTTATCTATTAAAATTTGCCTTTCATCCTTCTTTTTTAAAAAACTGAATCGCCAGTGCTCACTTTGGCAGCACATAATACTAAAATTGGAGCGATACAGAGAAGATTAGCATGGCCCCAGCGCAAGGATGATACGCAAATTCGTGAAGCGTTCCATATTAAAAAAAAATGTTAAAAAAAATTGAGTCACCATGACATGGACAGTTACACAATCGTTGACCTCTGAGTTTGTCATACAATGTTTTAATTCCTTTACCAGCCAGTGCCTAAGTTTTCTTCCTGCCACCCCCAGACTGCCCCTATGGCAGACACTTTTCTTTCCTCTCTTTCTCTTTTTTCCTTTTTGACACTGTGCTTTGCAAAACTGTTACTGAAATGGTATCATGCATATCACTTTACTTCCTTTCAGCACCCAGTTCTTGTACAGAGTGATCATTCTTATCTACTTTTATCAAATTGGGCCCTTATCTTCCCTAACAGTACTACCCCTCCAAGCCTCTGTCCTTCACACACATCTTTTTTTAATATAATTTTTATTTTAATCATAATGGCTTACATATCATTGACAGTAATATTTTAGGTACATATTAATATAAAATCAGTGGAATTCCCATCACTGAATTGTCCTCCCTCCACCTCCGTTTCCATCCTACTTCCTATATCCTCTTCCCTCACCCCCAGGACTGCTAGAGTAAGTGGTCCCCTCTGTGCCTAGCTTACTACTTAGTAGTCTTACACCTGTTTGGTCTTGGTACCTCTCTTATTCCCCCACCCCCCAATTGGGAGGCGGGACTAGATAGTTCAAGTTATATGGTTTTGTTTGAAGAAGAGAAAAGTAATAACCTGGAGAAAAAATAAGAAAAAAAGGGTGGAAATGGGTGGAGTCCTTCTAGAGGCTTTCATACTTGGTTTGAGAAACAAAGGAGAAAAAGAAGGTGAAATACCACAATAGTACATAAAGAACTGTCAAATAAAATATCCAGTCAGCATTCCAAACAAAAAAAGGGGGGGTATGCACCATATAAAGGCCATGGTATTGAGATAAAAAAAATGTGGCAGAGCACATAAGAAAAGAAGAGAGTCATCCTGGTCCATGTTTACAATGGGTGTTATTCTCAGATATTTTTACATATTCACAAATGAGTGTGATAATTCTATGTTTTTCCCTTCTCTCTCATTTATTTCACTTAGCATGGTACTTCCATTTCTATCCACATATAAGCATATTTCATTATTTCATTTTTCCTAACAGCTTCGTGATAAATTATTATTTAGATATACCATAGTTTCATTAACTACTCTTATTTTCTCAGGCACTTAGATTGTTTTTCAATTCTGGCTACACTAAATAGTGTCACAAAGAATATGAGATAATATCCAAGATATACAAAGCACTGCCAGAACTTTACAATAAAAATTTATTTAGCCCCATCACAAAATGCAAAGAACAGAAAGTTTCTTAAAGATGAAATACATATGGCCAAAAGGCCAAAAGGGCATAATGATGCCCACATCATTAATTACCAGTTATTTGCAAATCAAAATAACAATGCAATATCACATCATAAAACAGAGAGAGGCATACATCAAGAAAATTAAGAATCACCAGATAAAAGGAGAAGAAGACTGACTCTCTGCTGGTGGGAATGTTAACTAAACCAGCCATTTAAGAAAATGTTAAGGACATTTTTCGAATGCCCCTATAGTCAAAAACTAGAAGTTGTGCTTATGTTTGATTCTGCGATAGTGCACCTAGGTATATACCTTATACGCAATACCTTATGAGTCTTTGTTCCTTTATATTATTGTTAACTGAAAAGTTGAGCAGTTCCCATGACTATTCTCTCCTAATGCCTACCATAAGTTTGGGGATCTCCAAAATCACTATGAGTTGAAATATATTACAAGAACCTCCAAAACTGAAAAAAAAAATACCTGATAAACACCTCATTCTAAGTTATGACCACAATTTATAGAGGAAAATTAAAAGGAAGAATTCTATAAAAGTAAAACTAGGAGGAACCAATGCAAATCAATGTAGATAGTGACTATTTCTCTCAACAATTTCATGAGATTTTAATCAGAGTACTTCCTGTAATGCCAGTTCACCTGAGTCTTGATTTTCTGAGTTTTGTTGGGTATCAGACACACAAACATGATTAACTTTCACATGGCTGACCTTTATCTTCAAGAAGTTGAAGTGATGCCTCATGCCCAAGGTTCTATACCATAAATCATCTTGTTACAGTTGACAATCTGGCTTTGCCTAAGGCTTCTAGGTAAGCAAAGACATTTATATGAGGCAATATAATTTCAAGAGTTAGAAGTTTACCTTTCACAAGTAAAATTAAGAATCACATATGTTGATATGTTTCTTTACATAAATTAAAAGGTTTTTATCTTAAAAAGTTTACTTCTTGGGCCTGAAGAGATAGCACAGCGGCGTTTGCCTTGCAAGCAGCCGATCCAGGACCAAAGGTGGTTGGTTCGAATCCCGGTGTCCCATATGGTCCCCCGTGCCTGCCAAGAGCTATTTCTGAGCAGACAGCCAGGAGTAACCCCTGAGCACCGCCGGGTGTGACCCAAAAACAAAACAAAACAAAAAAAAAAGTTTACTTCTTGCAATTCAACTAATATTTCCACCAGTGTCTTATACTAATAGGTAATATATTTTTCTGATTGGAATGTGCATAAAACAATTTGGAGCTTGGGCCAGCACAATAGTACGGTGGGTAGACTGTTGCCTTGCACAAGACCTACCTGGGTTCAATCCCTGGCACATGATATAATCTCTCAGTCTTCCAGAAATAGTTCCTGGGCAGAAAACCAGGAGTAAGCCCTGAGCAACACTGGGAGTGGACCATACCTTCCTGACCTGTTTACCTGTCAAAAGGATCATTTATATGTTGTCCAGTTTTGGTCCTGACCCTTATTCCAAGATATGACACTAGGAAAAAAATTTGATTAAAAGCTCTGCTGCTCCTTTCAATATTATGTATTTTATTTATTTCATTATTGTATACACTACACTAACCTGCTTTGGAATTCAGGCAAAACACTATCTCTTGTACATGTTTTAGTCACCATGTTATTGTCTTACTTAGCTTGAGGAACTACAAAAGTAGTACTTGAACTAAGAGCTTGTAAGCAAGAGTTTATTTGGGGTCATCTAGAGAGAGGTCATCTAGATAAGGGGGAAGATTTATTAGAACACTATTTTGAGATTACTGCCATATTATGTTATGCTATGGTGTGTTATTCTTTTGAAACCTCATAGATGTCCACATAGTGTTTCTAAAACAGGGATCATTGATCTATTGTTTTATATTACTCACTGACCAAGGATTTTTGTATTCAAATTTATTCCAACTATCATATTTGCCATCAGAAGAGATGAGAGATAGAATTCAAAGATACTGATGCTAGATAACTTGATTAAAAACACCATAGTGTATATACAATGGAATAATACTCAGCTGAACGAGAAGATAAAATTACATAATTTTATGCTATGTGGATAAATCTTGATAATATCAAACTAAGTAAAGTTAATCAGAAAGAGAAGAACAAATAAAAAATTATTTCTTTCATATGTGGGATATGCATTAACCCATACAGAAGAACAACAGATGGAAAAAATAGCATAATCTAAGAACTGTTCTATAGAACAGAGGTTACTAGGACAGGATTTGTGGTCAGTTGGAAGTGTAATAGGCATGATGGTGAGGAAAAGGAAAAGATGTGGCAGGGAAATCTGAAGAGAATGGTAGAGGGGAAAGAGTTCTGTGGTTAAGGGTCCAGTATTAAAATGTATGTATAAATTATACCACAGTCAATATTGTAAAATTGAAAATAAAGCTAGCTAAAATAAAAAGTAAAATAAAATAAAAACACATAGAAGAAGATAACAATTGGTCAAAAGAAACAGGTACTGAATATTAGTCTATAGAACTGAATTTATCATAGCAGGGAGGTTGGGAAGGGGAATTTAGATGTGGGGGGAGACAATTTGATGTTGAGTGTGGTGTTAGAACACTAATGCTTGAAAACCTATCATTAACAGTATTTTAAGTTATGGTGCCTAAGATCTAAAAATGAAATGAATGGATATTTCTGAAAGAGAATTGAAGTACACGACGAAATTCTCTACACCAGATTTCCCTGCAACCATAAGATGGTCTTTGTAATGTAACTCTATAAACTTATCAGAGGCTCAATAATTTTCAAGATTACCAGAATCACCTGGTGATCTAATCAAGAATAGATAGAGGGAGCCAGAGAAATAGCACAGCAGTAGGGTGTTTGCCTTGCACTCAGCTGATCCAGGACCAATGGTGGTTTGAATCCTTGGCATCCCATTTAGCCCCTGTGACTGCCAGGAGTGATTTCTTAGCAGAGAGCCAGGAGTAACTCCTGAGCACTGCTGGGTGTGACCCCCCCCAAACAAAATAAAACAAAAAAATAGATAGGAGCCCAGACAATACAGAGGAGTGAAGGGACTAGAACTTTAATTATTTTACTATGTTCTCCAAGCAATTCTGAAACTTAACAAAGATATCTGAGTAGCATTTATGGTACTTTATATAAATTCTTTAGAAAGTAGTTTCCATATGACAGTTATTTAATAGTAAATTTTGCTGTTGTTAATATGAACTCATAGTATGTTTAAAATGTGGCCTAGGAATATTCCCATATTCTTCTTAACCCTAGTTGCATTGGTTCAGTTCACATAATTTTTATTCCCCAATTTTTGTTTGCTTGTTCTTCCTTTGCTTTTCCACACCAAGTGCTACTCAGGATTTACTCCTGACTATTTTTCAAATGCTCACTTTCCTTATTGCTTGAGGGAACATATGTGGTGCTAGGGATAGAACAGATTGGTTGTATGCAAGGCAAGTGTCTTAAAATTCTGTGCTATCTCTCTGATTCATCAATCCATGTAATGGTTACTACTGATTTATTCACCTAGTACTTTGATATTATATCTTGACACCATTAATGTAACATACTAATCATTTTGATAGACACTTTATAGAGGTAACAAAGTGATATAGGCATTGCTATAACTATTTGATTGTGATTAAATTTAAGCTCAATGAAATGCAACACTACCCAGTTTAACTGTTACAAACTGAATTAGAAAATAAGAATTTGTAACTGCCAATTACTCCCCAATTATACTCTTCTTAAACAGGACAAATAAGTAATAGCAACTTATTAGTCATAGAAAGACATACCTATGGTTATTTTCAACTTCTTAAATGAAGGTAACCCAGTTAAATTCTAAATGGTAGAAATAAAATTATTTTTTCTATGCAAAAATTCGTATATTATTACATTTTGGCTCAACATGTTTATTTAATAGAAAGACACTTATTGGATACTTTCAATACAACAGGCATAGCATTTGGCATATTTTATATATCTCTAATTCGCTGTACAAAGTAATAGTGAATCTTCATATCTGTATTCATTCCAGGGAATAACAAATAATCTTGATAGCTTCAATAATCAGAAAACAAATCATCAAAAAATATAAGGGTGATAACATAGAGCAAATTTTATTTTGATTCCAATTTATTGCTGACTTGGTCAGATCTGTCTGCTTGAATTTTTAAAAATGACTATAATAGGCAGAACTTATTTTTGAACTTTGAAGTAGGACTACACTTTTATCATTTATTATTCATATTTTTTGAAAAAATAAAACCGGAACTGTTTAAGAGGAGGTAAAATATATACTTAGTATTTAATTTCAGGTTGGATCATATCTTTTAATATTCATTTATTTTTATCTGTAGACTCAAATTGATTTGATCTCATTTTCTCTAGATATGATCAGCAAAAGATAGTCTTATGAACATTTATAGTTGGGTCAAATGCCCAAAATGACAATTCTATTCACTGTAGCATTTTTTTTGTCTATGCAAATTTGCTAATTTTTTTTCTGAAAAGCAGTTCCAGAAGTTTTTTAAAAGAAATATATTTGATATGTTATTTTTGCATTCTTTGAGCAGACATCAACATAGTTTTTGACAGCTTATTTTCAGCAACTAAACATGAAGTCATGGTAAAACAATCTAAAAGCATTTACTCGAGTGTTAATGATCTGTTTTGACTCTTGTCTACTGTGGTTGATGTTTTTCTTTCAGCATAGGCTGCTGAATATAAGATGACATTTGGTAGTTGGGTTCTTCCCATGAAAAGTGTAATTTAATTACAGAAAGGCCTGATTTTCTAGATTGAAAGGTCAAGTGTTATAATATTTATTTGGAAGAGGCAGAAATTTTAAAAAGCTATGCAGTGCCAAGATAATACAGTCAAATGAGAGCAAGACACTTGAAATGAGGCAACATTTTAAAATCCAGTTAGTATCATTGAGAGAAAGAGATGCATTCAAATATAAATAAAAGGTTTATCATAATAATCATTTATGGTAATTTTATTATCTCTGAATTTTCCCTAAGGATAGTTTTTAAAAATGTCAAGAAGACAGATTCAGAAGCCTGGCTAGAAAACTGTATTTGTCTCAAAATATCACAAGACTGAAGAACTATTCAAATGAAATGGCTTCTAACCTAGCTAATTTAAGTCAGGCCTTCCCATTTTCATTTCTGTTCACCATTTTCTCTCAAACATCACACAAAATTGATTGAATGTTTTGTTTATTTTATTGTTTTGGGCCCACACTTAATGTTTTTATAGAGATAACTGCTAGCTCTATGCTCTAGTGTCATTTTTGCTGGGTCAGACACCCTCTGGGGTGCAGAAATTGAACCCAAGTTGGCCCTCGCAAAACAAACACACTACCTAATATACTCTTCCTCCAGCCCTGACTGAACTTTTTTTAGAAAAAATCCCTTACTTTAGATAAAATCCCCAAAACTCTAAGGGTAGCAATCAATTCCAGATAGATAGATGCATTACTCAGTTCTGTAAAAAGAATGATAGACAATGTGTGTCAAAGCTTCTGCTTTAGTGTCTAGTGCTTAGCTCTGAATCCATCACACAGGGTTGAGATAACTAACTGATTTTAAAACAATCTGAAATAATAGATTGACTACGTTACACCAAATATTAAAGCATGGTAGAAGCATAACTTGTTAAAAATGAGTTCAAAGCTGTGGACCATTCCTAACTAAAAGCGTGAAGAAGAGCAAACAATGTGGCGGGTATCTCCTGGCTTCTCACCATTTGACTTCATTTCATAAGTTAAGTAATGATCAAAGCATCTAAGAGGATCAAGAAAATGACTCAAAGTTTCCTGTCTAGAACTGCTGAAAAGGGGACCAGTTCATTCATTAGACAATATGGTGTGAGGAATGTGAGGAGCTCCATTAAAATATCTTCCAGCTTAGCATTGGTATTAAACTTGCGCCTGCTTTAGTACTTCAATGTTGCAAGTCAGACCCTGAAGAGGTTGACTGATGGAGGGATGGAGGATGAGGTCTTTCCCCTCCAGCTCGGACGCATCTGCCACCCTGTTCAGCTGGGGGTTCTGAGGTGAAGCGGCAGTCAGGCTTGTGGAAATATTACCTTTATTCGGTGGACAAGACTGAAGTCCAAAGCCTCAGCATCAGTTCCAGACAAAAACCCCTCGCCTTCCACAGTCCCTTGTTTTTATCCCCCAGAATCAGGTACCACCCAATGGTGGGATAGATACCACCCAATGGTGGAAGCAGAATCAGGTACTACCCTAGGGTGGGGGGCAGAAAGACAGGTCACACCCTAGGGTAGGGCACAATCACCGATCAGGGTAGGGTCAGTAACATAATAATCCCATAAAATGTTTACATAAACAATACCCCCATTTGTTTTTAGTAAACAAACAATATTGTCTACAATTATTAAAGGAAAAACTAGTCAATAATAAAAGAGCGGCTGTTTGCATGAGCGCATCACAGGAAAATGTAAAGAAAAACTTCTAACCTAAACACAGGGTGTCTAAAACCAGAAACATGTATCCAGGAATCAACTACAAGCTCCTGAGAAGATAAATCTAAGACATACGTAGATCCTTCGAAGATACCCCAGAAAGGTTGTGCAGCAGGTGAGAAGAAGCACCTTTTCTTTATTTGTTGTTGTTGTTGTTGTTGGTTTTTGGTATTAGGTTTTTGGATCACACTTGGCAGCACTCAGGAGTTACTCCTGGCTCCATGCTCAGAAATCGCTCCTGGCAGATACCGGGATTCGAACCAATGACCTTATGCATGAAAGGCAAATGTCTTATCTTTATTCTATATCTCCGGACCCATTTTCATTCAAGTCCAGGTAGACCAGAGGCCAATCTTTGAGGGCATTGAATTAGGCCCTTATTTTGGAGGAAGAAACATATACCTCCTGCACAGTGGGGGCCACTGCAATGATGATCAATAGGCTTCTGAACTTAATCTAAGTTCTTAATCCAGGCTGAAGTCCATATGATGTCCGAAATTGATGTACCAATTCAGTCGATTATTTATAGATGGGAGCTTAAATCACAAACCAAAACAAAATGTTTAAGTCAGAGACCTTCCCTGTGTAAATAAACAACTTGAGGATCTATCCAAAATGGATGGAACCTCCTATAAACCTAGTATTTTGCCTATGATGCGCCCACGCAAAAAAACCCAAGAACAGACAAAAATATCATTTAGGAAATTATAGACAACAATATCTAACCCACTAACCTATAGTCAAGAAAACAAAGCCTTAATGTAATACAACATCAATTCCTAAGATTAAAAACTAAAATAGGAAAACATTAATTACAATAGTCAAAAGAAGTGTAGTACCAAATATAAATTCAAAAGATTACAATTATAAGAGAAATACAAAAGGTGAAATTTCTATAGAGTCCAATACCAATCTGTAAAGATGAGGGGTCTGGAACTCCGAAAAACTGGCAAAAGACACTTGATGGGTCTGGAAAAGCGGGTTAAAGCCTGGTACAGAATATAACATAAAGCTGAAGGAAGGCCAGTACAGTCATCCATGTGTTGGGGCATCCCCAAGCATTATATCATTACCATCATGAGTTGGTTGGGCTTCTACATTTCCTTTGGGATCGGTGCAATCTTGGGGTAGCCATTGTAGAAGTGGTCAATAATAGCATTGTGTATGTGGAGGGAAAACCGGAAATTTAGATAGCACAGTTTAACTGGGATCCAGAGACTGTGGGTCTTAGCCCTGGATCTTTTATCTTGGGTTATATTGTGACACAAATTCCAGGTGGCTTCATTTCCAACAAGTTTGCAGCAAACATGGTACAAAACTCCAACAGTCATGGATTTTTTCCTCAGGCAGAGATCAGGAGGCTTGTAATTGTGGGTGAAGGAGATGAGTTGCACATGTGAAGGGAATCCTGAAAATTAAATTTTAAGGACTAGGAAGAGAGAAGGAAGGATAAGAAAGACTAAATTGGGGAAGATAAAGTTAGGAAAAAGGAAACTACATACAAAATATGCAAAATAGACAGACACTGAACAAGACATACACATACAGACTTCACAAAATATATGGCCATAACACTCACTCATACCAAAAATATTTGTTGGAAAGGATCCAAAATAGAGCAAAAGAAAAAAGAATTCAGCTGAATCAACTAAAAGCGTTTTAAAATGTAATAGCCGGCAACTGTTTAGATGAATCATTTCAAATTAAAAAAAAATTTTTAATTGCAGAGCAGAGCAGATCTGAAAGAGAATTTTATGCATTATACAAACATGGAAAACTCTACTATAAGTGTATAACAGTTATATATACAAACTTATTGTATAACAGTAACTCTATGATAGTCAATCATAGGCGAGAAGCACTGTGAAAAAAGTCCACCTAAAACTTATCATTATGTCAGCGTCTTAAACCTAAATTGAGGGAAATAAAGCAATGATGTTAAAATAAAAGGAGTGAAAGTCGTTAAATGAGTATATCTAGAAAGAAAAACAACATTATTAAGATGAGAAATTTTTCTTTTAGGTGAATTTGACTAAATTAAATTGTAAGATTTCATGATTAACTGAGACCTAGAGCAATAATGAAATTAAGACATAAATCCACCATACAAGGAAATACACTGGGGGTCCATGATTTTCAATCCTATTCATTGATCATGCCTGTAGAAAGAATCATAGAACATTAATAGCATCTGATAATGAAGTGAAATGATTATCTGGTATTCATTGTAGATCTTTAAGAAGTATAAAACAGGATGTATGCTGCTGTGGATTTCACCAATGTATTAGGGACTTTTTTAATCTTGTCATCAAAATTGATCCAATGTTTTGCAGCAATTTTACAGTATGAAGTACAGTGCCCATAGTGAACTTTACCATTATGGTTTGGTACTGATGATAAGTTTTATTTCTTAATCTTGCTTTTATTCTCTGAAGTGAATTATACTAAATTGAGGTCTTCGAAAGGAAATTCCACATAATTGTGCGATTTTTTTAATTGTTTGCCATCAAAAGCAAAATGTTTCAAGTGTATTATAAGTACTGGTGGCAGTTTACATAAATACGTTTTCTTTGAAAAATCTCTTCTAGTTTTGCAGCTGTTGCACTGAACTTTATTGTCATCCCTTAACTCTTCTTTAAAAAATTCATGGAGGCATTCCTGTAACGTACATTTATCTGTAGATGTAACAGCCAGAGACAAATCAACAAATGTCTCATAAACCTCAGAGTTTTGGTGGCATGTGAGACACTGTAGTATAGATTTGAATTGTCCTTGAAAGAGATCATAAATAATAGATTTGTGAGCCTTTTCGTGTTCTGGACTAAATTGTTCATAATTTTCATTTTCCATTAGATGTGTAGTTTTGTCTGTCAGTAGATTTACAGTAAGCAAGTCCTTATATAGTCCCTCTATTCAAAACATCAGTAGTTCGTGTGAATCCTGCTGATTGTGTCCAGGAAACTGGTCATTAAGTAAACCAATTGTTATTTTGAAGCTTTCAGGGTTAATATATCTATGAAATCCATTTCCCATTGTTTTGATGAGCTGACCAGAGTCCTCAGTAATATTACTGTTGTTAATGTCTTAAGTATTCTGTTTTTGCTCTGAAGGGGAGTTTATAGTGTGAACCTGATCATTTGTGCTAGCCCGATTTCTAACAAAGCGTAATGGAACCCAAAATTTCTTGGGAAGGTTGTCATTTGTAGAAACATAGGCATAACCCCTTCCTCTCAGGAGAAGATATCCAGCTATCCATTTTTCATCCTCCTTGATTCAAATAGGTTTATGGGTTGTTTCTTGTCTCTGAATATCTTCTTTAAAATGTCTTTCCACTGCAGTGTAACTTTCCCCTTGGGGTAAGTTTAAGTAATTTAGTGTGATAAGAGTCAAAGATAGCAAATCCATTGGTGGCAAACCTCTTTTTCTACTTTTTTTGTAATTGAGTTTTTAAGGTTCTGTGAGTCCTTTCTACAATGGCCTGTCCTCTACAATTGTAAATGTCTTATCTGCCATTCTTTACAAAAAAAATTTAAAAGCTTTGCTAACATAGGCTGGCCCATTATCAGTTTTTATAGAATATGGAATACCCATCACAGAAAAACATTGTAAAAGAAAACTACAAACAGCCTTAGATTTTTGAGAAGACATAGGAATTGCCCACATAAACTGAGAAAAAGTGTCCACCACAACATGAAGATAAGGTTTCCTTGAAAATAAATCTGTTTGAGTTATATCCATTTGCCAAAGTTCGTTAGATTGTAAGCCTCTTGGGTTTGCTCCTGCTATGTGAGTCTTTTTTGTTAAAAGTGCACATATGTTGCAGCAAGTTTTTCCTGCTGAATAATAGGAGAATATTTCTCCTGTGAAATCTGAGAGGGCCCTTTGTAGAGATTCATTAAGAGCCAATATCAACTCAATTTCCTTTTTTGGTATTGGCAAAACTATTATATCTGGGTCAAAACCTAGTAAAGATATAGATCTGAGTCTTGCCTTGATAATAATCTCTGAAATCAGTTGCAAGTAGGGGACAACTGAGCAAGGCTGTTTCTTATGTAAATACACCCATTCCAAAGGTCCTGACTGTTGCATCAAGGCCCCTATAAGGGTTTCTATAGTAGGGAAGATTAACAGAAATACCTTTTCTCCTGGGATGAATCTTAAGAGAAACAATTTTTGTAATCTGCTCAAGAAGATGTCCAATTCATTTTTGGCAGCTGTTGTTGTTTCTCGGACTATCTAAAGCAGGGTCACCCTCCAAAGTTTTAAACAAATTAGACAACTCTGCATTTGGGATTCCTAGTGCAGCAGGGAGCCAATTTACGTCACCTAAAAGCCTCTGAAAATCATTAAGCGTTCTGAGGTTTTCTTTTTTGATAGAAATTTTTTGGGGACGTATTGACGTCTGGTCCAAAATAAAACCCAAATATTGATATGGTGGCATTGTCTGTATTTTTTCTAAAGCTACTTTTAGTCTTGATGTTTGTAAACAATTACATAAGAGTATAAGTCCTGTAAATCTTTTCATTGCTCATTGTGAGCAAGATATCATCTGTATAATGAAGTATCATGGCTTGAGGAAATTTTTCATGAGCATGGCTCAAAACCATTGTTGGGAAATTCAGCATGCCTTGGGGGAGAACAGTCTTTTGGAAATGTCTGCAGGGATGGGTGTTGTTGAGAGAAGGACCTGAGAATGCAAAACGCTTTTTATCATCTGGGTGGATAGGAATATGGTAGAAGCAGTCTTTCAGATCAATTATAATTAGTGGCCATTTCTTTGGAATAACTACAGGTGATGGTAAACCAGTCTGCAATTTTCCCATAGGTATCATGGATAAATTTACAGCTCTAAGATCCATCAAATGTCTCCATTTACCCGATTCCTTTTTTATAGTGAATATAGGTGAATTCCATTGAGAAAAAGATGGTTCAATATGTCCTAAACTTAGCTCTTTCTCCACTAATTCTGTCAGCACCTTTAATTTATCAGTTTTAAGGGGCCACTGGCGAGTCCAAATTGGTTTGTCAGATTACTATTTTATTTTTATTGGTGCTGGTGTTTTTATGGTAGTGACCCCTACTAGAAATTTTGGGTTTTTAAATCAAAAGAAGGTTTGGGTTCTTCTGGAGCTAATGGGATGTGGAATTCTGTTTTCCACTCTTTGTGTAGGTCACAGCCTCACAGAGATGGTGAAAATGGGCCCACGTGAGGTCTGATTATAGCTTTTTGATTTTCTGGGCCGTAAAATATTGTCCTCGTACTCAACAGACAGGAGCTCAGGCCTCCTACTCCTTCTAGCGAATACGGGATTTCCTGTAGAAGCCAATTTTCTGGCAATTCTTCATCAGAAATTACGGTAGCCTGAGCACCTGTATCTATCATGCCATCAAAGGGTTGCCCTTCCAAGTGAAGTTTGATCATTGGATGTTCACCTTTAAATTTAGTAACCAGAGCCATGATTGGGTTTTGAGCAGCACCTGGATCTGTGCTTCCAAAACCTCCAATTCTAGTTTTATCTGAAGTCCCAAATTTGACATAAGGCACTATTACTATCTGGGCAATCGCTTCTCCTTTTCTAAAGGTCCATGTAACTGGTATGGTAATAATTACAATGATTTCTTCCATAGAATTTGAGTCAATAACATCAGTGGTTACTGATATACCCTTTATGTTGAGAGAACTTCTGCCAAGAATCAAACCCATAGTATCTGGGGGTGGTGGGCCCACAATGCCATTTTCTAACATGTAGGGGCATGCTCCTGGGTAAATTGTAATGTCCTCTGGGCATAATATGTCTAATCCGGCACTCCCTGAAGTGGAGTGAATTAATTCCCTTATTGTGATGAATTTTCTTTGGCTGGGCTTGGAAGGATTATTGTCTGTGAGCTTTGCCCCTGATTTGGAAGGGCCTGGGGGAGGCCCTGTGGGCGTTTCCCTGCATCTTGTATGTGTGCCCTTGAGGAGCTGAATTTATAAGAAAATGGCAATTTCTTTTGATATGCCCCTGTTTTCCACAATGGTAGCTGGCAATTTGCCTCCTGGGGATTGTGTTAAAACCTCTACTTAGGTTAATATCAATGAGGTTTCTGGATCTGCAATCTTTCACACAGTGGCGATTCTTTTTGCATTTTGGGCAAAGACCTGGTTTACAGAAAGTGCCCTGTCCCCGAGGGGAGTAAGGCATCATTCCCTTGGTAACTGGGAAGCTTTATACCATGTCTAAGTGGGTGGGTATTGGGGTTTCCCATAGACATTCTGACAGGCATAAAGAAAATCATTCACATCTGCCTTTCCATTTAGTATTCAATACTAATCTACAGGCTGAATTTGCATTATGATAAGCCAAAGATTTTACTAGGAAATTTCTCATCTCCTCATCTTCGACTTGTAACTTCAGAGCATCTTTAATCTTATCTACAAACAACTCATAAGGGCCTTGGGTAATTTTTAAAAAGTTTCCTCTACCAATGTTGTTAGAATCAATTTTTTTCCCATGATGACAATGCAATATCCCTAATTAAATTTAAGATTTCTTTAGGTAAAGCTGCTTGTGTCTGAATATTTGCAAATTGATTTTCTGCCATCAATAATTCATACGATAGAGTAACACCTGCCACTTGTTTTTTCGTAACATCCGGGCTATATAATTTGGCTTTTACGCCTTCTGAATAGTACATTTCCCATTCAGTTCACTGTTTAGATGAGAGGCATATTTCAGCGATTCTTTTAAAATCATACCAATTCCAAGATTAGTTATAACTGCAAAGTCTTAGTAACTCCACACTGTATGGTGATTTTGGACCAAACTCTTTTTTTGTTGTTGTTGTTTTTTTTGGTTTTTTTGTTTTTTTTTTTGGGGGGGGGGCCACACCCGGCAGTGCTCAGGGGTTACTCCTGGCTGCCTGCTCAGAAATAGCTCCTGGCAGGCACGGGGGACCATATGGGACACCGGGACTTGAACCAACCACCTTTGGTCCTGGATCGGCTGCTTGCAAGGCAAACGCCGCTGTGCTATCTCTCCGGGCCCTGGACCAAACTCTTTACATGCTTTTTTAAACCGATCTAATTCTTCCATCTGATATGGTACATAGTTAGAAACATTTACCCCTTTACGTGTAAAGGGGATGAGGCCAGATTAGCAAAATTATTCTAAATAGAGCTCTGAGGCTGTGCGTGTGGTTCATCGTCTGAATCTGCACTGTTGTGCAATTCAATTTTGTGAATAGAATCAGGCCTCACTTGTGGAGTTAGCACCGGAGGTTGATCATTGTCTGAGTCACTAGTGTCATGTGATTCTCTAGAATCAGGCTTAACTTTCCGAGTTGTTTTTCTTTAGCAAAAATTCCTATATTGTTGATGGTGGGCCTGGATTCGTCAGCCTGCACCTTGGTCTGAAATTTCGTCGGAAATATTTCCTTATTTTTCATACTGGTTTTAGCTTCACCATTTCTACACATTCTATTTCCTAAATACCAGCCAATAACTATGCTCACAGTAACAACGTGAGCCAACACAGAAATTCCACAAGCTATGACGGCTGGAGACAATGCAATTTTCATTTGAAATATAGACCACAACCATCCAACTACAGTGATTATCCTTAGATCAAAACCAATTAGTTTTAAAGAAAATGGAATAATCCACTTGTATAATATAGAAACAATGGGTAAGCAAAAAGGTGGCAGAATTCACATTACTACCCACAGAAACCATTTAATGGTCAGCAGAGGAAATTTCCAATGAAGTATTTCACTTACAGTTATTGAGGGTCCAGGTTCAGCCTGTCCGGGAGCCATTATATTGTAAGTCATCTCCTGAAGAGGTTGACTTATGGAGGGATGGAGGATGAGGTCTTTCCCCTCCAGCTCGGAGCACGCATCTGCCACCCTGTTCAGTCAGTGGTTCTGAGGTGAAGCGGTGGGTAAACAGCTCACAGTCAGGCTTGTGGAAATATTAGCTTTATTCGGTGGACAAGACTGAAGTCCAAAGCCTCAGCATCAGTTCCAGCCAAAAGCCCTCGCCTTCCACAGACCAGAATCAGGTACCACCCAATGGTGGAAGCAGAATCAAGTACCACCCTAGGGTGGGGGCAGAATACCATGTCACATACTAGGGTAGGGCACAATCACCTATCAGGTTAGGGTCAGTAACATAATAATCCCATAAAATGTTTACATACACAACAATATACACAATACTTTAACACATAATTTTGACTGCATGAAAAAAGTGCAGGCTGATCCTGACAGAGACAGTGGCTCTGCTGCTTAACCATTGCACACCACCTTTTCTAACTAAAATCTTATTATAAAATCACTGGATGAGGGAAACATGTAGATTTATTATGCTTAGACTTCTATAATCCATTTGATGCAGTGCCTTGCAAAATCTAACTTGAAAAATTAATACAAATTGATTTGGGCAGAAATGCTGTTGCAGGGATTGAAAACTGGCTCAAAGACTATAAACAAAGATTAACAACAAATGGCAGCACAATCAAGGAACAGCAGTTGAGTTTTATTGTAAGAGGTCTGTGCCCAGAGTGCCACCATGGTGAGTTTATTTTTGGTCAATAGGGGCTACAGAGGAATGAAGAAGATATGAACAAAAATGTTGCAGACTCTTAATCAGAAAAAGGGTAAAAATTAATTAAAAGAATTATTTAGAGGCAGAGCAATTGTACAGCAAGAAAAGGGCTGCTTTGCATGTGATCAACAGAGTTCAATCCCCAGCACCACATATGGTCTGAGTGCAGAGCCTGGTATAATCTCTATTGATTGTTGGTGTGTCACCAAAACAAAAACAAAGAAGCAAAAAATAATTAAATATGTGAATATTCTAGAGAGAATGAAAGCCAAATAAAAATTATAGAAAACATGAAAAAATTAGTTTCTTCCTAAGTCAAAGATTTAGTGTACACCTGTAAAATAGTTCAAATGATCTAAAGTACCTGATACTTTGCAATCTTTCTTTTTCTGTTCATATGCCAGTATTTATTTAAATTAAGAAATAATAGATTTCAGATAAATATATATGTTTAAATTTGAAGAGTTGATAAAAAACATTTTCCTATCCCCAATCTTCCTGCTTTCAGAACTGACATTTTCAGGTATAGGTTAATTTGCATGCTGACTCACCAAATTAAATCTAAAAACATAAAGTGGAAAGCATTTGTAGTTAGGCAACCAAAATAAATGTTAAAGAGAGATAAAAAGCAAATATAATTATTTGTATTTAGGCCTTATGATAATTCATTACCTTTAATGTAAAGAATATAAATATTCTGCCTATTGTAAATAAATAGATTACAGCTAGATTGAGATTCTATAATGTGTTGAGTCTTTTACTAAGAGTTTTTATTTTTGTCCATGTGAGAAAGGAGTTCAAAATAAAATCCAGGCTTGCTTTTTAAAGCCCAGGATATCCCTTGAATGTGTATCTCACTTGCTGGTCTCTGTGTTTGCTTGCTAATTTTCTTTCTTATTTCCTCTCCAGAGAAGCCTGGGTTCTCTCTTCAAAACATAGTTATCTCATTGTATCTTCACATAGTTCTAAATAAATTTCAATAATAACTAATACCCCTAATTCAATGTCACTATGTACCTAAAATACTAGTGTGAATGATTTTTTTTTTTTTTTTTTTTTTTTTTTGGTTTTTGGGTCACACCCGGCAGTGCTCAGGGGTTATTCCTGGCTCCAGGCTCAGAAATTGCTCCTGGCAGGCACAGGGGACCATATGGGGCGCCGGGATTCGAACCGATGACCTCCTGCATGAAAGGCAAACGCCTTACCTCCATGCTATCTCTCCGGCCCCAATGTGTGAATGATTTTTAATTCACTTTGGTCATAATAAAAATTGTTAATAAAAAACTATCACACAAACACATACAAAATAGTAAAATTCAAAAGAGAACTAGTACAGCAAATTTCCTTCTTTCAGATGCTAACAGATTGTCTTAGAACTGCAGTGCAAAAAAGAATCTATGAGTTCATTGATTCTAAACATCTTTACAAACCTGAACATCACTGAGAAATAAGGTCCCCAATAAAGACAGAATGATCTTGCAAAAGATTTATAGAATTATTACCCATATCTCTGCATAACAAACCCCATAGAACTCCTCTTCCTATTATGCTTTAAGATCTCACTTGTCCTTCCAACCAAATTGGGCCACACTGTGCCAGGATGAGATGAGACAGTCAAATTCAACACAGGCACAAGATACTTATCCAAAGAATCTATTTGGAGCTCTGACCAAACCTGATGACTGAATTGGCCAAAGCCTATGGCAAATGTCATTGTCAATCTTTGTGCCAGGTTGATCAACTCTGTAGAAAGTCTTTCTGAATCTTGAGGCCACTTAGTCCACAGAGCTCTTCAATCCTGCCATCCTTGACCCTCATCAAGGACACATACTACAACCGCATGTTCTTTCACATTCTTATCTTCATCCTATTCTGTTTTTCTCCTTATGACTCATTTCCTATAACCACTCTGTTTTCCTACCAATCTTCTGGTCTTTGTTTATATTATCCCCTGTTTTTCTCCTTTGCCTACATGCTCTACCCAGTGAACACCTACTCTTTTTCAAGGCTCACCTGTATTATCATTCCTTTAATGAAAAGACTCTTTACCTGTCCAACTATTAGCCTTGCCACACAGAACTAATTAGGCCTTTTAGGCTTTAGAATTAATAGGCTTTAGAATGAGGCTAATAAACTAATAGAACTTTTTTAGGCTTAAGAGGATCAAAAACAGAAGATATAATTGAATGATGTAATTGGACAGCTTGTAATGACTCTTCAAATTCTTAAGAAGGCCACTTGTTTTGCATATCTTCATGAGGATTCATTTTCTCTAAGGACAGAACTGCTTTTTCTCCTTTTTGTTCAGCATCTAGAACATTGCCTTTCAGCAAATATATGGTTTATTCTTAGAGTGAATATTAACCAAAAACTATTTCCACTGGATAGTAGCAATTTAAAGGTGCTAGAAAAGGGCTTTAGTTGGGCAAAAGCACAGCTGAAGTGAGGAGAGAAGGGGGATCAGGGAATCAGAGAACACTAGGATTTTCAGAAAGCTAGCAAAAGGAAACAGTTCAGAAGCAAAGCACAATGGAATGTTTTGCTAGAATGCCAAAGACCAGGCAAGTTGTAGTACCTATAAAGATCAAGACCAGGACCAGAGAGATAGCATGGAGGTAAGGCGTTTGCCTTTCATGCAGAAGGTCGGTGGTTCGAATCTGGCATCCCATATGTTCCCCTGAGCCTACCAAGAGTGATTTCTGAGCATAGAGCCAGGAGTAACCCTTGAGCACTGCTGGGTGTGACCCCCCCCAAAAAAAAAGAAAAAGATCAAGACCAACCAAAAACTCCAGTATCTATTTTTATCTCTTAATTTGCAATTTTTCATATCAAGAATAGTTCTTGTCTCAGAGACAACAGTAAAACTATGTTTTCTTCTTTAGCCAGAATGATAATAAATATCTTATGCCAATTAAAGACAAATGTTTTCCCACTTTAATATAGCCTTAGTGTAAATATTTTCTTTATTGATAAGAATTCTCACATTCCAAATACACTTAAATTGGAAACAACTTAAGGTTGATGAAGAAGCAGCCAAACATAACCCTCTCAGTGTTAATTTCTTCCTCCATGCATTCCTCAACTTAAACACTGAAAAATAAAGTTTTCTTTCTACCCTCAATGCAGTCAGAGTATTGTCATTTTTGTTAATAGTTTCCATAGTCAATCCCTATTTCTCAGTGTTCTATAAAATCTGATACTACTTCGATGAAACATCCCCCCTTCTTATCCACCTACTTACTTGTTCTAACTTTTGCTGTATTTGAAAATTCTTTGTCTTCTATCTGATCCTAAATTTAGCGATTTGTCTTGAGACCTATGAGCTTTATTTTCTGATTAAACTATCACCTTTATAAATAGGAACTGCAAGGTCATGCCTCTTCTAAGGCCTAGATGATTAATCCATTTGTCTCTGGAGAGTTGCTCTTAGGTAACCTACAACACTTCAAAACCAACCTTTATGAAGCTGAGTTTATTATGAATGCTCTAACTTTTCTTCTCATATGGCACTTTCCTACTTAGCTAATAATATTTACAAAAACATCTTACTTTCCTAGCTAGAAACTTGGAAGTTTTTGAGCCATCCACCATTTTTTCTGCCTTTCTTTTCATATCTAAAACTCAATTTTTAATATAATATTAAATTTTCAATATAATTTTCTTGTCAATCACTTTTTGTCTAGCCCTAGAACAGATGTGAAATTAGACTATATTCACATTTCTCATTTTTAAAACAAAAATAAAACTTATTTTTATTTACAATGTGTATTTTTAATTAGGGCTCAGAGAAATAGTAAGAAGCAAGGTGCATAAAAATGCATTTTAAAATAAAAATGTATATTTAAAGTGTTTATAAAATGTCTTTCCATTCTCAAGAAATACTAAACTTCTGTAATCAAGGTAAAAATGAATCAAAGGAATTGAGTATTAGAAATAATTAGAAACAGACTTCAACAAATAAAAGGTTGTTTGGAGAAGAAAAACATATCTAGAAAGACAAAGAGAGAAGAAAATATATATTCAGAGCTCAAGGAGAGATAGTGTGGAAGTTAGGATGCTTTTCTCACATGACACCCTATATGGTTTTCCAGCCCCACCAGTGTGATCCTTGAGTGCTGAGCCAGGAGTAAGACCTGAGCACTGCAGGAAGTGGCTCATCCCAGAAAACAAAACAAAACAAAACAAAAAACATATTTATTCTAACATTATACTCAGTATTCAAACCTAAAAGCTTCCCTTGAAGATCAGGCACAAAACAAGATGGCCCATTCTAGTCACTTCACCACTTAAATTCAGTATATTACTGAAAGCATGTACCATAGCAATTTGGCAAGAAAAAGATAATAAGGGTATCCAAAGAGAAAAGGAAGAAGTCAAACTTTTACTATTATTGGATAACATGATACAAGTCAAACTTTTACTATTATTGAATAACATGATACAATGTTTAGAAAACACTAAAAAAAAAAACCCTCTATTTAAAAAAAAAAAAAAAAAGCAAAGCTCCTAGATGACCAGAGAGATAGCATGATGGGTAGGACATTTTCCTTGCAGGCAACTGACCTAGGTTTGATTCCAGCATTTGATATTGTCCCCCTATTACCAATTGGAGTAACAGCTGAGTGCAGAGCCACAAGTAATCCCTGAGTACTAACAGATGTGGCTTAATATACCCTCACCCCCCCAAAAAAAAGCCACTTGGAAGCAAAAGATTTGAAAAGTATCTTTAATGATCTTTCATAGGACCCAGCTATCCCACACCCCAGAATATGTTCCAATGATTCAGAAGCACAGAGCCAATATTATGTTTATCTGCAATATTATGTTTATTACAGTACTATTTACAATTGTGAAAATCTAAAAACAACCTGAATGTTAAGAATAGATGACTTGGGTAAAGAAATTATGGTATATATACACAAAGGAATGCTATTCAACAATAACAATAGATAAATTTTTGCAATTTGCTATTATGAAATCTGAAAAGTATCAAGCAAATTTAGTTAGAGGAAGAAGGACAAATACAGAATGATCTTATATGTGGGATGTAAAAAAAAAACTTTGTAAGAGTATCACAAAGCCTAAAGGACAATAAAAATGAAGAACAGGAGAATAATTCTTTAGTAGAAAGATTGCCACTGGATTGGAAGGAAGTGGTGGATAAATGAAAAAAGTGAATATTTAGAAAATGGTGGGCTGAGGCCAGAGTGATGTCGCAGTGGAAGGGCATTTGCCTTGCACATGGGTAATCTAGACTGACTGTGGTTCAATCCCATACGGTCCCCCAAGCCAGGACTGATTTCTGAGCACATAGCCAGGAGTAACCCCTGAACATCACAGGATGTAGCCCAAAAATAAATAATTAAATAAATAAATAAATAAATAAATAAATAAAAGAAAATGGTGAGATGCAACAGCTCTAGAGGCAACTGAAGGACTTGAGGGAAACTGGGGTATTGATGAGAGAAAGTTTGCACTGATGAACTGATAGCTTTGTAGACATTTTGTGCCTAAAAAATAATTATTTTGCAACTCTGTAATCCATGGTGACTAAATATTTTAATTTTCAAAAAAAGAAGTATTTTCAATGAAAATGTGAGAGAAGATCAATTTTGAGGGGGAAAGTAAAGTCAAATGGTAATGATATAAATGTTTGTTTCTTTTAAGGTAAGTTAATTTGTGATGATTCTTGTGTCTTGGGCACTTAGTAAGAAGACTTAAAACAAGACAGAAGGCCTGGAATGGTAGCAATGCTGGAGGGAGTTTGCCTTGCACACAGCTGACTCGGGATTGACCTGGGTTTGATCCCCAGCATCCCATGTGATCCTCTGAGCCTGACAGGAGTGATTTCTGAGCCAATAATCTGGAGAAACCCATGAGTTCTGTTGGATTTGGCCCAAAAACAAAAGGAAAAAAAGAAAAAAGAAGATTGAAGAATAATGGAATAAGACAGGTACACAAGTGTGACCAAACTGACCATCCAATATGAGTCAATAGTTCCTTCAGTTATTTTTAGGTAAGTTCATACAAACCATTTATACCCAAATGACTCTGTTTTCTTTAAGTCCTCTTAAATGAGAGAAGGGGACATAGGAGTTTGCTTTAGTGCAATGAAATATAAAGAGTTTCCTCCAAATTTTTAACTAGAATGTAGCAAATGATAGAATTTCTATAGTATTAGATCATATGTGTCTTAAATTTATAAGCCATTCATTTTCTGTCAAAAGTACTCAACTTGGTTGTTTTAGCACAAAAGTAGTTACAGACAGTACACAAAATAATGGACACAGATATGCTTAAATATTATTTACAAACAAGAATCATGTTTTCTAACTCCCATTCCAAATTTGTATGTTTTTTGCTTAAAATTCTTAGCCATTAAAGTTTTATAGATATTTTACTATATACATTCATTATAAGATATTTCAGAAATAAATTGTTATGTGATGTTTTAAATAACATAAAGTTTAAAGTAATTTTATTTCTATTTTCATAATCTACTTTCTTATTAAAATAAAGGATTGATGAGTTAACATCATATAATTTTATTTTACTATACTTCATTATGAGATCTCTGAAGGTCATGTTATATAGGTTAGATGAGCATCTTATTTTAAAGAATATTTTATTTTATTTATTTTCAGTAATATTTAGATTGAAAATGTTAACACAAAAAAGATTATTAAATATAATTGTCACTGCAAGTTAAATTTTAATGACACTGTTAGGAATTTTCAATAAGTAGACTTTTTTTTTAAGAGCATTTAGGTTTAGGGGTCTGAATGATGGTGCAAGCGGTAAGGCATCTGCCTTGTCTGCACTAACCTAGGAGGAACCAAGGTTTGATCTCCCAGTATCCCATAAGGTCCGCCAAACCAAGAGTGATTTCTGAGCGCATAGCAAGGAATGACCCCTGAGCATCACCAGGTGTGCACCACCAAAAATGGTTATTTAGGTTTAATCATAAGGTTTACTCATTGTGGTACTTATTTTAAAATATATAGTTATATATAATATTATTATAACATTTACTTAATCTAAATATCTTTAAACCTACTAATATGACCTTTCTATTTCAAATTTGTGATTAATATTAATACTGATGTTGGAAAGTATTTTTTGCTGGTCATTTGTTTCATTTTGTACTGTAGCCAAAATTTGAAGCATTGACTTTTTTTTGCATAATTTCCAGTAAGAAATCACTCTTTAATTTCATCATCCATCTGAGGATGCTTAGTAAACCTGTGGAGAAACACTTCATGAAGGAGTTCAAGAGGCCAAGTGATCAATTATTTGCCAAAGGAATAGAATATTGCTTACTAGCCTACATTCTTTTAAGAAAAACAAGAAAAAAGTAACAAGGAATGCCCAATGAAAAGGTCTCAAAGTCTATCTATTAAAACAATTTAATTTTCTCAGTCAGGATGTAAGAGATGATAATGATTAAGGCATGTCTGTTTTATTTATTATTTGCTAGCTTGATCTATCAGATTTCTTGTTTGGGATTAAAATTTTTGCATTTAATTAACTTATCAGAGATACTTTGTTGCCACTTGTCACATTTGAGAACTTAAAGGGAAAATCAATTCAAGAAATTTGAAGATTCAGTTCGGTTACTATTTATTAAGTGCTTGTTATGTGTCTGGTAATGGTCTATATGACGGAGAAACAGTAGTGAACAAGATTATTCTTTTCCACATGGACCTCATAAAAATACTGATAATAAACTATAAGTGTAAAAACAAGCAATCAATTACTTATTACAGCAGATGATGGTAAACAATAATGTATTTTATCAGGAGAAATTATGAGCAAAAATTTGAAGGATGGATAAATTTGTCTAAGAGCATATCTAAGTAAAGAACGTATCAAGCAAAGATGGAATTAGAGGGAAACAATTAGGACAAAACTTCTGAATGGGAATGTCCCACAGAAGAAGATAGAAAGTTCACACACTGACATTTCAGGGAGATAGTTCAGGACAGGACCTTGCCTTGCATGCCACTGATCCTGCTTCAAGGCAGGTACCAAATATTCTCTGGTACTTCCCCAAAGTAATTCCTAGCACTTTCAGTAGTGATCACTTAACAGAGAGCAGAGATGTTTAAGACATTAAATAGAGGCATTCCCACCCCTCATGTGTCTTCTTTCCACCCTGTTCTCAGCATGCATTCCATATCTCTTTAACCCTTCATAATGCTAGTATAACATGTACAGCTTGTTGTAAATTGGGTATTGATTCTGTTGTCGTTGACTATGGGTTTGGTGTTCAAGTCTGATTAATAATACTTTCTTACTGATTTTAATTCAATATATTACTAGGAGTTCCTAGTTCTTCTATATAGATTTATTTTTTTAAGATATTTTAAACTATGATGCAGGTATAATCATTGTCTTTCTTGAAAGTAGAAATCTTGTTCATCAGCATCTTTCTTTTATGTTGTAGACTTTTATTATAGCAAAATTTTAGGGTGTAGAATGAAGAAAGCATTATTGATAAAGAAATAAAATGTATCATTTTGTGATAAAAATTTTTTAGGGTGCAGAAAGAAAAAATATTGGTAAAGGAATACAATGTGCTATTCTATGAGTTATGCTTTATTGGTAACTTGAAGTCACGTATAATATTCACATCCATTTTGTTTCTATTTTTTCTATGTAAGCATGGTTCTTATTAGAAATCAGCATCCTGGTAGTCAAGTGCTTGGCAAGAGGTGCTTAGAAGCTGGAGTGTTCTTTTTCTACTATTTTCAGTGATAAAACATTGGCTTTTTAAAGGAACATTGAAATTATTATAAGTTTAAAGACTAAATCAAAAGAGTGAACAGTAAATGCAAGATGTTAGTGATCCTTTCCAAAATTAGATACTATGATTTTATTTTAATAACGAGAAAGGTCAAAGTTTTTAATATTATATATATTATATTATAGCAGAAGATGACTATGACTTGTGATATTTGTTTTTTGGTTTTGAGGTGCTCAGGGCTTACTCCTAGCTCTGCCCTCAGAGAATATTCCTGGCAGATCTCAGTAGACAATCTGTATGTGGTGCTTGGGGATCAGACTCAGGGATCAAACATGGGTCAAGCAAATAAAATATAAGTGCCTACCTGCTATACCATCTCACAGCCTTTGGCCTGAAACGTTTTGATACCCTGCATGGACTTATTTATTGAGGTCACTACCACAATTTTTATTCCTATTTATTGCAGCAGTATGCAGCCTGATTACTCTCTGCCTTGTCCCACAAGCCTTCTCTGACTTGGCAGCTGTCTCCTATGTATAAAGCTATGATGGTTTGGAATCCTTCCCTTTTCTCCCTTACTCTGAATCACTTATTAGCTTCTTAATTAAAACACCTCTTTCATTAGCTTATGATGAACTGTGTGGAGTAATGTAGGGCACTTTGTATTAAAAAGCCCATTAATGGCCATCTTATTAACATAAGCAAGACTCTCTCCCATTATCAACATATCTCCTGTCCCTATCTTTCTGACTTCCAGACTAGTTTTTAGTTCGTACTCTCTCTTACTAAGCTGGGGATATAGCATCAAACAAAACATAAAGTTTTGTTTTAGAATATTGGTGCTGGAAATATTATTAAGTATTTTAGCATGTTCAACATCATTAATTCAACATATTAAAACCAGTTTATCTTATAAACTAGCACTATTTGACTTTTCAGTGAACTGTAGTGCTTCTAATTAAAATACGTGTAAATTATATTTGGAGTATAATAGCTAGATTCACTTTTGTGGGGGAAAGAATATCATTACTTAACAATGTATGCTGATTTTTTTTTTAGGAATCTGTATTCTTTATGGTCCTTTTAATGTGAATATTTCACTTGAGGACAAAAAAATGTTCTAAAAATCCAGAATGCAAACAGGGAAATCAACAATATTGTTTAAATTTTAGTGTGTGAAGCAAGAGAGTTTTTTGTTGTTATTGTTTGGTTGTTTGTTGTTTTTTTTTTCTTTATTTTTGCTCCAAACTCGGTGATGCTCAGGGGCTACTCCTGGCTCTGCGCTCAGAAATCGCTTCTGGCTTGGGGGACCATACGGGATGCTAGGGGATCAAACTAAGGTATGTCCTAGGTCAGCCACGTGAAAGGCAAACGCCCTATGGCTGCTCCACCGCTCCCTCCTGAAGCAAGCTACCTTTAATTAAATTAAACTTATATGTAAGATTTGAGGAAATAGAAAGAGGGAGACTGTGTTCAAAGAAAAAAATGGGATTATCCAGAGTTGAAAAAGCAAACATCTAGGGACAAGTGAGCAAGATACATGTTTAATACATGGGCTTGAAGAGCAAGCCTATGTCTAAGCTTTTATGTTTGTAAGATATTTCATCTTTAAGTATTCATTAAATAATTCATCCTTATAAGTAAAACACAACCACAATTAAGCAAGTTGTTTTGATTTGAGTTCACTCATCAGTGCTCAGGATAGAAGTCAAAAAGTAGTGACTAGAGTCACTACCTATGGTGCCTGGGGAAATATGCAGATTAAAAATCAAACCTTAAACTTCTGTTATGTAAAGCAAGAATTCCAACCCATTGGATAATCTTGATTGCCCAAGACATGCTAGTTTTGATTGTATTTGAAAGTATTTTCTGATGCCTACCTCTGTACTTTACTTCAAGATAAAAATGCAAGACCATTAAACAAGTAAGAGTATTACTTATAACCAGAAATGTATGTGAAGCTGCCAATTGTTTATTTAAAAGATTGCATTTTTCTGGACACCTAGAAAAAAGAGCAGCCAGAAAAATCTGGCTTGGAATGGAAGTCTAATGGAATAATATATATTTATTAAGACATTCTACAATTTCTTCCAGGAATTTTTTACAGTAAGAATTTTACTGCAATGTACATAAGATAAAGCTAGAATGTTTTTAATTAAAACAAATTTATAATGTTATCATTAATTTTTTAGTGAAGACAGACTCCTTTCAGCAGAGTAATATGCTACTTTATAAGCAAGTTTCTTAATAGTCTACAACTTTCTTATTATTTAAAGCTATTTCTTTTTTTTTTACCTAGATTATTTAAACACCGTGATTACAAACATAATTATAGTTGGGTTTCAGTCATAACAAGAACACCCCCTTTCACCCGTGCAACCTTCCCATCACCAATGCTCCCATCTCTTCCCTCCTCTTCCCCCTGCCTGTATACAAGACAGGCTTTCTACATCACTCAGTCGCTGACATTGTTATGATAGTTTTCAGCGTGGTTATTTCTCTAACTGCACTCACCTCTTTTGTGGTGAGCTTCATATTAAAGGTATTTCTTAATAGTCTAAAAGATTTTCTATTATTTAAAGATCAATCAAGACTTTAGATAGACATTTAAAAAACAACTATTATATTCATTAGAAATAGGACGCATTAAATAATTCAACAGTGTTCATATTCCACGGATATTCATGTGAATATACTTGATGATCTCAGTATTATATGTAATAGAGTTCCTATATTTTTGTAGTGATATATAATCAAATGACCTATCAAGTTAATTAATAAGGTTTTAATCCAGTGAATCTCACATACTAATTAACTTGTCAAGTAGGCACAGAAAGTCTGCATAGAGTTATTTTTAAAGTTTCTGCAAGTATGAATACATGATTGATTGAAAGTGCATGGAATAGCTCTGAAGCAATAAACAAGAATCTTTGAAGGGAGCTCCACTGAGAAAGGGGCAGTTGAAACACGAGGCAGACAGGAAAGAGGCGTTTCATGATAAGTCTTTTGAATTTTGAATTCTGTGCCATGAGTATGTATTTACAATTCAAAACAAAAAGGAAAAGACAGGAAGGAGGTAGAAGACAGCAAGAAAAGGGATAAGAGGATGCAAAAAGCTGAGAAAGATATGCATCATGTCACTGTCCAGTGATTACAAATTGACCTTGGCCTGAATCTATTTTTCCTCCTGCTTTCATCCACAAAATTTGACTATTGTTAAATGTGTATTTGTCACCAGTTTGCTTGCCCTAGATATTTATCTACCTTTCTTGATTTTGATATTGTATGCTAAAACATATCCTCTACCCAGGTGTCCTACCTTAACACATTCCAATGGCCCTTCACCAGCAACTGAATGAGGCTCTGCTTCCTTTCCATCTTCAACTCTCATTTCCTTTTATCATGTACACAACACTCTAGTAGCATTTAATTACTTTATTTTTCTTCAACAGTATAACCAATTGCTCATACTACTCATAATACTGGGGGTATGAGGAGGTGGGGATGGCTTTCACCTTACCTCACATTTATGACATTATTTCATAATTATCTGACTGTCTGGTTGGTTTTCTCTCTTGCCTGCAATGTTTTATTCCACATTAGTATGCTCAAGCCTACTACTTGATCTGACATTCTGGGGATGCTCAATACTTATTGACTAAAGTTTTAAAAGAATGCTTTCAGTTTAATTCTCTGCGATGTTAAAAAGCATCATAACTGTTATTCTCACATTTGTAAAACATCTGTATGCAATTCTCCTAAGAATTCTCTTCTCAGATTAACCATTATATAATATTTGAGCTGTGGCTAAAATTCAAAGATACTATACAGTTCTTATTATATGATCTATTTACTGACTTTCTTATATCATTACCATATTTTCAAATACACACAAATATCAAAAAAAGTCAGTGAATAACCAGTCTTCTCATAGTGCTAATATAAACAACTTCCCTATGACATTTTTACCTGTAAACATTTGTTTATGCTTTCCAACACATATGGCTTCTATAAATATAAAAACCAGTTAAATGACTGACATTTTATCAAAAGTATTATAATCTATGTTAATATTTTTGGTAATTATATGGAAAGTTTAAGTTCCAAACTCGTTTTGGAACTGTGTACATAATTTAGGCATCATTCTACTTCATAGACTTTTCTCTTGACAGATAGTAGCTGGCAAGGCAGCACTGGAGATTAGCAGTCTGCATTCTTGCACAGGGCCAAGGACTGCATGTTCAGGTCAAGCCTGAAGGGTATTAAAAGAACTTGGAGAAGGAAATTTTTCAACATCCTACTTATGCTACTATTACTAACACTATTAATTCTCCTATTCCTATATGCGCTAAATTCTTCTTTCTATTTTCTCAGAACATTTTATTCTTATTTTAATTACCAAAGATAACCCTAGAGGAGTCAATCTCCTTAGCTTCCAAATCTCATGCTTACTTTGATTGCAATAACATTAATACTTTTCTAAATATATAAGAAGTTTAAATTTCTCAGGACATAGTTATTATTAGTTAAATTCAGAAACTTTTATGAAAAAATGAAAGCCTATAAATTACTTTTATAATAAATGTTGAATTAAAGTCAGCAGTATAGATAAAAGTCAAATGTTGAATAAACTTTGTTTTATGAACTATTGAAGTCAATAGATCTCTTTGGACAATCCAACTTCCAAGATGAGCTATAGACAAAGTTGTTTTACTTTTGGAGATGGAATATTTATCACTAACCAATAATATTAGTTAAAACCTCCAAATAAGTGAAAGATCTTATCTTTCTGAACTTATCATTTACTTTGGATATATCATAGATGTAAACTCACTTATCCAAGAACAGTGTTTTTTTCATTTACATAAGCATATTCATATGTATCTATGTAAAATTAGTGAAAAAGAAGATACTAATAATCTAGTTAAATGGATCAACCACTAAAAATGTACAGTTTTCTAATGATTCAAATATGCTGATATTTTCCTTCTTTTTTTAAATGTTGTTCATGCTGACAATTAACCCCAGGAAACAAAACTGAAACAAACAAAAAATTACTTCTGAATTGTGCTGGTAGCTCTTAAGGAAATTATAAAATTTTGCTCTGCCTTGCTTTCTACTTTAAATCTAATATATATGCATTATTAATAACAAGTGAACTGCTTGATTTGTCCCCATAGAGACTAATCATATTACATATATTAGCAACAGTGTTTTATATACACATTAAAACATAACATAACAAAACTATACACAAGGAAGAAAGAGGCAGAAATGATACTTTGTATGGCTTACATAAGAAAACAAAACAATAAGGAGAAAAAAACACAGATGAAATTGTGTGGCTTACACTTTAGTAGAGATGAGATGTGAATGAAGTATGCCTATTGTACTTATTTTGAAGCTTTTACTACTTTAAAATTTATTTTTGTAATTATCTCTGAAATATATTATCTTCTAAGAGTTAAGCATCAGGCTTTGCAAATATACATGTAATAGGAATGACAAAGTATGAAGAAATGATCTTGAGATTACATGAAATCTCATAATTACTAGACTCATAATTGCTAGAAAACTAGCAAATTTTCTCTTAGTGGGATTTTTATCACTTTATATTGACTTAATATCATTTCATTTATCTTCACAATACCAGAAGGTATGCAAAACTCATTATTGCTTATTATTCTTCAAATTTTAGAAGAACTGCAAAAGAAACTATTCTGAAATGATGAAAATGTTCTATGCCTTGTTCAGAGCTATGGTTATAGTACAAATGTAAAGTTTCATCAAGTTAATCACTTCTAGTTTAGACCAATTTTATCTTTTAGCAACACTTAGTATGGCTAAACTTATCTTAAACTCAGTTGGTACCTTGAGTATAAAATCAAAGACATTTTCTTTCAAAATTCTAAACGAGGGTCTTTCTCTTCCATCCTTCAGCTTGTTAAGAAAGTTGGCAACACTCTGATTCTACATGTGTGACCATTTATTCAGATGTGTATAAAATAAATTATCTGAAGGGTTTTGAAATTTTATGACAAACTATGTTGGTTTGGTTTATTGTCAACAAGTTATGTTCACTTGGTTTCAACCTAAAAATGCATTATTCTGTTTATGGAAACTTTCCTTTATTTTTCCTTTGAAAAAAATTACCATCTTTTTTTCCTTTCTTTGGGGAACCCTGAATCATCTATTGGATATTCATAGCTGACTCTTATAATGTTTCCCTATTCTTTTTAACTTATTTTCATTTTTATCTGATTTGGGGAAATGCCTTCAATTTTATTATTCATTGTCTGTATGGAGTTTTGTATTTCTATATCAGGAATTTCATTTCCAAGAACACTTTGGAGGCTTTATTATGTTAAAAATGACCCTTTTTCTAGTTTTATAGCTAAAATATCTTCTCTTAAATCTTTGAGGACATGAATGGTGGTTCTGTTTTTTAACATTCCACTAACTGCATAGTCACTCTTTTCTTCATATTGCTCTGAATTAATAATCAATTGAAGTACATAATACAAATTTAGTCTTAATTTGGTGACTTTATAAAACATAATTATTTAATTTGTAGAAAACACTTATAACTAGGCTGTCTATTATTTTTAAAGTAAAATATAATACTAGAAAAATATATTCTATTTCTTCTGTTTCTTCTATCTCTCACTTTAAAGTAAATTATTGTAACTACATAAAAATATTCTGTTAGGAACACAACCTTAATTATAAAATAAACATTTACCAAAATTTATACGCACATATTAATAAATAACACAAAAATAATTATGCTTAAGGATAGAATTTGAGAAGTATCTCAGAGAACTTGATGGGCAATAATAAATTATCTTGATAGAGAATTGAATATCACAGGCATGTGATTTTGTTAATACTGAATTTTTTATACTTAAATTCAAGCATTTTAAAAATTTTATAATGAGCACATACTGTCTATTTCATATTTGTTGGTAAAATTTAAAATAATAGTGAAATAAATGAGGCTTTTCTGTAGTAGTTTTGCTTCTTGTAACAAAATTGGATGAAATATATGCTTATTCCTTATTTCTTACAAAATGAATATATGAGATAATAAGATATAAACACTTTGTTCAGTGTAGCAGCAGGGAAAGATGACTGTTATTTAGAGCTTATGAGTCATTGCCATCATCATGACTACCTACACACCTTGATTATAGTTTTCTCTCTGTTCAGTTTTGTATGTATGCAAACCCAGGCATGTACACACTACATGTTAGTCTATCTGTGTCCCTATGAAAAAGCTTTGTATTTAATAAATTTAGTTTGATCATTTATTCATTTCAAGGATATGTCAACTAAAATTGAATTAATGGCATACCTTAGTTGGTATATGTATAGGTATATATATATATAGATAGATAGATATATACACACATCTATTTATCTCATATATATGACATTTTAACCACTCTTTGGTGCATTTTATTTTTTATGAAATATTATTATTGAAGTCTCTTCTTTTTTATCTCACATATGCTAACATACAAGAACAAGATAAAAATGCTATAGTTATAAAAATAAATAATACAAACATTATTTTCTGTTAAACAGAAAGATCCTCTTACTGAGACAACTCAAAAGATGTATTTTTTGTGTGCTTTTAAGTAGAATTGACACACATGAGTAAAAAAAAAAAAGATACAGTGGAATATAAGCCAAGAAAAAATAAACCGTGTAAAACTTGACTTGCAACTTTGTATGTTCAGCATTTTTATTTGTAGAGCTAGTTTGACTGTGTTATGTGTACATAAATAAATATGGTCACAACACATGTGAAATAGTCGTAAATTACTTGTCATCTACAAGTACTTATTTATATTTGATGTTTATTAAGCCTATAACTATATGATGGAGGAACCTTAAAAAAAATAAAAAACAGAAGTTCAGTCTATCTAGATATAAGTATAATATATTCACCTCCAAAAATTAATTAATTCTACTTCTGAAATATAATTTTGGTGAATTTACTTCAACTGCTAAATAATGAATGAAAGTAAACAGTGAAATGTTATTTACATATATCCAGGTTAAGATGGTGTTTAACAATCAAAAGGTAAATTATTACCTCCCAGAAATTAAACAAAACAGAAAAGACAGTAAAAGTGACCAAAAAATATTAACCAGACGTCATTAAGAAAGAGCAAGAGAATAAAACAATGTAATTATATAACACAGCATAAAATGGGAGAGTTTCTGAAGAAGACATCTTTTTTTTTTAAATTTATTTAAACACCTTAATTACATACATGATTGTGTTTGGGTTTCAGTCATGTAAAGAACACCACCCATCACCAGTGCAACATTCCCATCACCAATGTCCCAAGTCTCCCTTCGCCCCACCCGACCCCCGCCTGTACTCTAGACAGGCTCTCCATTTTCCTCATACATTCTCATTATTAGGACAGTTCAAAATGTAGTTATTTCCCTAACTAAACTCATCACTCTTTGTGGTGAGCTTCCTGAGGTGAGCTGGAACTTCCAGCTCTTTTCTCTTTTGTGTCTGAAAATTATTATTGCAAGGGTGTCTTTCATTTTTCTTAAAACCCATAGATGAGTGAGACCATTCTGCGTTTTTCTCTCTCTCCCTGACTTATTTCACTCAGCATAATAGATTCCATGTACATCCATGTATAGGAAAATTTCATGACTTCATCTCTCCTGACAGCTGCATAATATTCCATTGTGTATATGTACCACAGTTTCTTTAGCCATTCGTCTGTTGAAGGGCATCTCGGTTGTTTCCAGAGTCTTGCTATGGTAAATAGAGCTGCAATGAATATAGGTGTAAGGAAGGGGTTTTTGTATTGTATTTTTGTGTTCCTAGGGTATATTCCTAGGAGTGGTATAGCTGGATCGTATGGGAGCTCGATTTCCAGTTTTTGGAGGAATCTCCATATCGCTTTCCATAAAGGTTGAACTAGACGGCATTCCCACCAGCAGTGGATAAGAGTTCCTTTCTCTCCACATCCCCGCCAACACTGTTTATTCTCATTCTTTGTGATGTGTGCCATTCTCTGGGGTGTGAGGTGGTATCTCATCGTTGTTTTGATTTGCATCTCCCTGATGATTAGTGATGTGGAACATTTTTTCATGTGTCTTTTGGCCATGTGTATTTCTTCTTTGTCAAAGTGTCTGTTCATTTCTTCTCCCCATTTTTTTGATGGGGTTAGATGTTTTTTTCTTGTAAAGTTCTGTCAGTGCCTTGTATATTTTGGAGATTAGCCCCTTATCTGATGGGTATTGGGTGAATAGTTTCTCCCACTCAGTGGGTGGCTCTTGTATCCTGGGCACTATTTACTTTGAGGTGCAGAAGCTTCTCAGCTTAATATATTCCCATCTGTTAATCTCTGCTTTCACTTGCTTGGAGAGTGCAGTTTCCTCCTTGAAGATGCCTGTAATGTCCTGGAGTGTTTTGCCTATCTGCTGTTCTATATATCTTATAGTTTTGGGGCTGATATCGAGGTCTTTAATCCATTTGGATTTTACCTTTGTACATGATGTTAGCTGGGGGTCTAAGTTTAATTTTTTGCAAGTGGCTATCCAATTGTGCCAACACCACTTGTTGAAGAGGCTTTCCCTGCTCCATTTAGGATTTCCTGCTCCTTTATCAAAAATTAGGTGGTTGTATCTCTGGGGAACATTTTCTGAGTATTCAAGCCTATTCCACTGATCTGAGGACCTATCCTTATTCCAATACCATGCTGTTTTGATAACTGTTGCTTTGTAGTACAGTTTAAAGTTGGGGAAAGTAATTCCTCCCATATTCTTTTTCCCAATGATTGCTTTAGCTATTCGAGGGTGTTTATTGTTCCAAATGAATTTCAAAAGTGTCTGATCCACTTCTTTGAAGAATGTCATGGGTATCTTTAGAGGGATGGCATTAAATATGTATAATGCCTTGGGGAGTATTGACATTTTGATGATGTTAATCCTGCCAATCCATGAGCAGGGTATGCGTTTCCATTTCCGTGTGTCCTCTCTTATTTCTTGGAGCAGAGTTTTATAGTTTTCTTTGTATAGGTCCTTCACATCCGTAAATCTATCAACATAATACACAACATCAATAACAAGAAAAATAAAAACCACATGATCATATCAATAGATGCAGAGAAAGCATTTGATAAGGTCCAACACCCATTCTTGATCAAAACTCTCAGCAAGATGGGAATGGAGGGAACCTTTCTCAATATAGTGAAGGCCATCTACCACAAGCCAGTGGCAAATATTATCCTCAATGGAGAAAAACTGAAAGCCTTCCCTCTAAATTCTGGCACAAGACAAGGCTGTCCTCTCTCACCACTCCTATTCAACATAGCACTGGAAGTACTTGCTATAGCGATTAGGCAAGAAAAGGATATCAAGGGAATCCAGATAGGAAAGGAAGAAGTCAAGCTCTCACTGTTTGCAGATGACATGATACTCTACTTAGAAAACCCTAAAGACTCTATCAAAAAGCTTCTAGAAACAATAGACTCATATAGCAAGGTGGGAGGCTACAAAATTAACACACAAAAATCAATGGCCTTTCTATATACCAATAGTAATAAGGATGAAATGGACATTAAGAAAACAACCCCATTCACAATAGTGCCACACAAACTCAAGTATCTTGGAATCAACTTGAAGAAGACATCTTATCTCAGCATACAATTATCTCGACTCTTAAAATTGCTCCTTAGGGGCCAGAGAGATAGCACAGAGGTACGGCATTTACCTAGCAAGCGGCTGACCCAGGACCAAATGTGGTTCGAATTCCGGGCATCCCATATGGTCCCCCGAGCCTGCCAGAAGCGATATCTGAGCAGAGAGCCAGGAGTAATCTCTGAATTCAGCCAGATGTGGCCCCAAAACAAAAACAAAAAAAATGCACCTCAGAAAAAGCATGTAATACATTCTAATACCAAATAAATGAACTAATGAAAACCACAGACATCTCTGAAATATGTCAAGATTTGCCAAGAGCAAACGATAGATAAAAATCTCTAGAATATGATGTTTGGAAAACCAGACCGCGAGTTATGAAAGAACAATATAGGAACACAAATTGAAAATATTTATACACACTTATGTTAATTGCAGTGCTAATTACAGTAACAGAGCTCACACCATGTGCACAAGTTTCTTTACGCCCCTTCATGTACACAAGTTAACTAAAAATGTATTATAAACTTGAATGCTAGACTAGAAACCATACTACACACAGAAGAAAACAATCAAAAGTTCCCACAATATTGCCTTTAGTGGTATCTACAAAGATTGCATTCCATCAGTAAGGAAAACAAAAGCAAAAGTAAATAAATGAGATTACAAAACCTGAAAACTGTAAAAAATAAAACAAGACTTAAAAAACTTAAAACAAGACTTTCTGGGTCAGAGATATGGTCCAGTGAGTAGAATACTTGCCTTGCACGTAATAGACCTGTGATTGGTCCCCAGTACCCAACAGCTCCCATCAATGCATTAGGTTTTTATTTTGTCTTTGTGGGTGATACTCAATGATGCTAAGGGCTTACTCCAGACATTGTGCTCAGATCATCTCTGGAAAGGACTCAAGGGAATCATATGTGTTGCCAGGAATTGAAGCCTGGTTGAATGGTAGGCAAATGTCCTACCCATTGTATTATTGCTCAGACCCCACCAGAAAAGATCCTTAAGCACAGGACCAATGTTATCCTTGGGCCATTTCTGCCTGGGATGGCCAAAAAATAATAATAAACTGCAAAATATAAAATAGAAGAAAAAGAAAAGAAAAGAAAAAAGAAAAGAGATACTACTAAACAGCAAAAGGTATTTTCACTCCATGACTCTGGCAAGGGAATAATATCCATGATAGCAAAGTATTCATAAATTTCAACTAAAAAGCAAGAAACACCATTCAAAAATAGTAGAAAAAAAATTCCACAAAGAAAAACATGTCTAACAAGGACATGAGTCCTAGTTATTAATTATTGTCATAGAAATTTAAACCAAAACAATAATAGGGTTCCGCATCTCTGAGAATGGTATAGAAGAAAAAGTTCATGAATGAGTGCTTCATAACAGTGTGGTACATGAAGGAGCCCTATTTGTGGGAATGTCAATGGGTTTATTCTCTAAAAAAATTGGTATAAAATTTACTCAAAAATTAAATATAGAACTTCCATGTTACCCAGCAGTACAAATAACACAAAACACAAATTTGAACATATCTGTGTACACTGCTGCTCATTGCAGAGCTAATTACAATAAAAATAACTTAGAATATCCTAAAGCTTATAGAAAGACAAGTGAACCAAGAACTCTCTCTTTCACACACACAGACATAATATACAAATATAATTAAAACTGCTATTAAAGTGGGAAAATAAGACTCTGGAAGATGACATGCTAAGTAAAGTTATTCAGAGGGAGAAAGCTATATACCAGATGATTTCAATATATATAAAATACAATAAAACTAGCAAAGGAAGAAACTCTCCAATAAAAAAAAAAACCCACATACTCACCACAGAGCTAAGATGATCAACCTGGGATGTGGGGTGAGAGAGATGACTGAAAAAATAGAGGAAATCCAATTGGAATGTAATGGAAGAATATTATTACTCGGCGTGTGTGTGTGTGTGTGTGTGTGTGTGTGTGTGTGTGTGTGTAGGAGAGGGTGTTTTACATTATGTAACTTTGTATCCTTAAATGTATAGACATTACAGTCTTACAAATCAAATGTGCTTCAATAAAAATTTTATTAGAAAAAAGTTAAGCTTCAGGTTCATAAGGAAGACATTTTATTTGAGAATGAGCTACCAGAGAGTGAACCTAGAATAGATTGAGAAATGTAGGGCAGAGAAGAGAGAGAGGACTAAGTTCTAATAGAAATTTCAGCCAAATCATTGAAGTTTTTCCCATAGTGCATATCTATCACCCTCCTGCCAACCAACTGACTACAGAAAATTGGCTAAAATAAAAAATATTCAGTTTTCAGACTATATTCTAGCATACTGGAACCAAAGGATAGATCAAGAAAATGCAGTGGAGTATTGTCCGCTCCATTTTTAAAAAGTATGTAGAGGCCAGAGCAATAGCACACTGGTAGGGTGTTTGCTGTGCCCTTGGCAAACCCCAGAAGGACACGGGTTCGACTCCTGGCATCCTACCTAGTCCTCTGAGCTTGCCAGGAATAATTTCTGAGCACAGAGATAAGAGTAACCTTGAGAGCCACCAGGTGTGGCCCCAAACCCAAAATAAACAAATATATTTTTTAAAAAAAGAAATGTAGTGTAAAAGTCACTAACAATTGAGCAAGATAAAGGGATTCAACTTGGAAGAAAGTAAAAAACAAAAGAGTTAAAAGCTGAAGACAACTTCTCATGATTTTTCAAGTGTTTAAAATAAATTTGGAAAGAACACAAATTCAGTAAATTAAGCAATTAAGTAAGTTCCCCAATTAACTATTATACTGACGGATGTTAACACATATGTAGATCAGCATCATTTCAGTGCTCTATTTATTTATTTATTTTTTTGGTTTTTGGTTTTTGGGCCACACCCTGTGATGCTCGAGGGTTACTGTAGCTATGTGCTCAGAAATGCGTGGCGAACCTAAGTCCATCTTGGGTAAGCAACGTGTAAGGCAAACGCCCTACTTCTGTGCTATCACTCCTGCCCCAGTCCTTTTTATATTTCTTTGTTTGTTTGCTTGCTTTGTTTTACATGCATTTAATTTGTGCCAGACTTATCACCATTGCTCTGAGTCCTGAGATTCCTTCAGATGCTCTTCCATGAAGAAAAGGGGTGAGCCCTCTGTGTGTTATGGGGTGCCCCTGGTTTAGCTTGTTGTACTTCTGGCTGATTCTTTGTGACTATCTTCCTTTCTAATCCATAACTCCAATAAACCTCCTAACTCTTATGCTCTACTATTACATTCCTTTTCTGTTTGTTTGTTTGTTTTTGTTTGGGCAATAACCACACCGGCTGAGCTCAGAGGTTACTCCTGGTTCTGCTCTCAGAAATCACTGCTGGCAGGCTCTGAGAACTCTATAGGATGCTGGTGATAGAGCTTGGGTAGGTCACATACAAAGAAAAAGTCCTATCCTCTGTGCTATCTCTCTGGCCCTTCTACTATTCAATTCTTTAGTGAAGAGGTAGAAATGACCCAGAATGTACCACTGGAAGTGGCCCAATTTCTCCCAAAATCAACTACACAAAAATATAGCTTTTTATAATAGCAAATATCTTTATAGCAGATACAATTTCCACAATGTATTGATGTATATTACATTTCAACTTTATCTAATATATTATATTACAAATATAATTTCTGCAGTATATTGATGTAACCCATATATTTTTATTTCATACATAACAACTCCACTTGCTAAAGTATGCAATTTACCTTAGTAAAATGGGTATAACCTACAAATAATCCTTTCTATTTATCTATTTTTGAGTGAAGCTCATTCTTACCTACAATAATGTCTCTGGCACAATATTATAAACTTAAGTATCTAATATCAAGTAATGTGAAAGCATTACATTTGAATGCAGATGTTCTTAATGGAATTTTGCAAATGGCTCAGAATGACAGAACCGTGTCATCACTCTACATGACCCTTGTTCCTGCTTTTCTTCACCATGCAATATTGTATTATTATACAATATACATCATGCAATACCTCTGAACCTTTCTATTTCGCTAAAGCTTGGTATCTGAAGTAAATGGTCAGTGGTTGACTAATTGAAAGTATATTTTGCTACATGATTTTGACAGTAATCTAGAGTTTTCTTGCCTCTTCTTAGTGGGCTAATAATTCAATAAACTAGACAATAAGACTTTATTCTATTTGGGACCAGAGAGATTGTATAGTGAGTTGCGGGCTTGTCATGCACATGAGTAAAGAGCTTTAATTTCCTATCTGGGTTCGATCTCTGAAATCCCATATGGTCCCCTGAGCTCTGCTAGAAATGGTCCCTGATTATAGAGCTAGGAGTAGCACCTAAGAACCATTGGATGTGGACCAAAAATTAAAAATTACTACTCTATAACATGCATCAATTTGCCATTGATAAATCCTTTTTGAATTGCAGAACCTTACAAAGCACAGGGGGGCACTTTTTGTTTGGAGTTTCTAACCCATGTGCATATTTGAAGAAGTTTGACTGAAAACAATACATATTTTTCTGGTTTTCAAATTAGAATGAATAAATGATATATTTGCGTGATTAAATATTAATGCCAATTAATTACAAATAATTCTTGTAAAACAGGTTGCATAATGTGAAATTAATGAGAACATGTGATAGCACAATTTACTATTTATAAAGATTTTCATTCTATGACTAAATAGATACCTGTTAATTGGTCTCTAAAAATAGTAACTATCACTTAAATTACTCAATATCTGCTCCAGAATTTTACTAGTCAATCTCTCTCATTTCTAATTCAGAATGAGAGGAGAATGAGAGAAACTATATTCACTCATAAAAATGGTCTAATATCTTGTTTCAGTTTTGTTTTTTTTTTTTTTTTTTTTTTTTTGGAGCTATGGTGCAGGCTGTTTTGTTTAATTTGCAAAACAAAATGACTAGATTAAATTTACCCGGGCCATTGCCTTTTTTTTTTCCAAATATATTTTAGTCCTTTCCCCCTGCTGCCACCTCATTGTTTTACAAGTAATGATAAATGTGATAATGAGTAATGACATCTATTCATGGAAAATGTGAAAGGTCTAAAGTTACAGTATTTCTCATTAGAAAAATGTGTCTCTAGCAAAGTCAGGCACCTTGACCTAATCGGCTAAACTTTAATTCTGTAAAAGAAATATTTTTTCTTAAATTCTAGAGTACCTTTTTTTTCTTTGCCTTCCACACGCCTCTATTCTTATTAAATACACTAGTTTTCCATCTTATCTTAGATTAAGTGTGAAGAAATGTTTTGACTCTTCTGCTTTATCCATTGAAATACAAATGATGTAACACTTTTTGATTGTTTCATCCCCTGGGAGCCTTTGAATCTGCAATACTGAATATATGTTTGCAGAGTGAATTTTTTCATATTTTCTCACGTCTGATATGAGAAGCAAATAAATGATTAGTGTTAATGGAGGTCAGCAAGATAGAGGTTAAAATAACCTTAATTTCTTGGTTTTTATTTAGGGTGGACTGACTTTATAATGCATGAAAACCATTTTAAACATTTTTGGGTTGCACATATTATTTCTACAACTCTCCCATGTCAATATTTCAAAAGCTGTTTTAATTGAAAAGTGTTCATATATCACTTCATTAACCTAGATATTATTTCCTAATGAACTCCAACTAAAGAACTATTACTTGTATAATCCATATAAAAGAAACACTAACATCAAACTATCAGTTTTAGAAATTTAGTTGTCCTCAGAAATTCACTGAAGAAAATAAAATTATTACAGTCAAAACCAACCATATTGCCTATAAATATATGTGTATCATACTTAGACACCAATATATATGATGTGAATAATAGATATAATACAAAATTTAAAATGCATTCTCATAACAAGAGAAGAAATAATTTAGAGTATAGAAGGAAAACTTGAGATACATGAACTATTTGGTAATACAGCTAGCTACATCAAGATTAGATAGATGAGTAAAGATTTTCAATATCTTCTAGTTTTAACTGATTCTATCAACTGTCTTTTAAATATAACTTACCTTTTATTTTTATTTTTTAAATTTTTTTTTGGTTTTGGGGCCACACCCAGTGACACTGAGGGCTTACTCCTGACTATATGCTTAGAAATCGCTTCTGGCTTGAGGGACCATATGGGACACCGGGGGATCAAACTGTCCTAGGTCTGTCCTAAGTTAGCAAGTGCAAGGCAAATGCCATACTACTTGTGCCACCTCTCCGGCCCCAATGACTTAACTTTTAAATATATCTCATAATTCAAAATCAAGGCAAGCAGTATCACATGCTTTCCCAATATCTTCACTTTAAATTTGTTTCAAAGAATATTTCTTACCTAATACATACTATATTAGAAAAACTTAAGTCATGAAATTTGCTTATATATGGATGGTTATAGAAAGTATTATGCTGAGTAAAATGCATCAGAGAAAGAGGTATAGCCATAGAATAACTGCACTCATTTGTGGGATCTAAAAAAAAGTAGCATAAAAAAAGACAATAGATATAATGGCCAGGTGGACTAGTCCATGTAGGAAGCTTGCCATAAAATGCAGAGGAATGCAGTTTGGGCAGAAAAGAGATCACTGTGACGGTGATAGCTAGAAATTATCACTCTAGACAAGAACTGGATGCTGAAAGGTGGTAAAGTGATATGCATTATACCCTTTAACTAACATTATTGTAAACCACATAAAAGTGCATAAAACGTAAAAAATAGCAGAGAGAGAAATAAAGAGGGAAGGAAATATCTACCATAGAGGAAGGTATGGAAGAGGACAGGAGGGAAATGGGGCACATTGGTGGCACAATGGTGGCAGAAAATGTGCACTGGTGAAGGTATGAATGTTGGACACTGTAGAAATGAAACTCATAAACAACCAACCTTGCAATGTATCTCACAGATTAAAATTTTAAACTTTGTATTTGACTTAGTCTTTTCCATCCTTCATCAAAATTCCCTGATGTGTGCTTGATGACTCCAGTGGTCAGTCAAAAAATGACTAAAATGACTAATCTATCCTGTATACTAATACTAGCATAATCACATATATTATTATTACATGTCCACTATGATGATAGGACACCTAGTGCATAAAAAGTTGATACTAAGTGAAGTCTATTTCTGTCTCATGAGGTCCCAGTTTACTTTGTAGGATTTTTAAAATTTTGAGATTCCATTTTGATATTTGCATATTTAAAATCAGGTTCCAAAACAATTGGTTACAGTTAAACAGACCGGCAAGTAATAAAGCATGACTTCTTTCACGAGGACCATGTAAAATACTCGTTTTTGTATCTCCTAGTACTTTCTTTTTCTGGTACTTGTCTTATTTTACATACTACGTCCAAATATAATTTATAAAATATAAAAAATTTATAAAATATAAGTAAAAGTTCTATGTATAGTATATTACCCATTTTGAAACAGCTAAAATGTTGTTGATCATTGAGTTTCAGTCTTACAATATTTCAATATCAGTGTTCATTTTTCACCATCAATTTACCAAGTTATCTCCCAGCTAATTTTTGTTGTTGTTTGGTGGGGGAGTCGCTGTTGTTTTTGGAGATACAGGTGATGATGCTCAGGGCTATCTCTGGCTCTGGCTCTGCATCCAGGAATAATTCCTAACAATCCTCAGGGGGGCACCTGTGATATCAGAGATTGAACCCCAGCATTGCCTGAAAGGCAAGGGCCCTACTCACTGTACAATTTGTCTTTTCCACTACCTAAATTACTTTTGAGCATAAGATTAAATATTATTTTCTTGATAATTTGCAACTATAACCATTAGTAAAATTTGTTCTTCTTGTCCTTTTCCTCTTTCTCCTTTTTCTTTTTTCTTTTAACCCTTTCTCCTCCTCTTCCTCTTCCTCTGCCTCCTCTCTTCCTTTATTATTATTATGTAAACTATTATCATCATTTCTAAATCAATTTTCATGAAGTCTTTTTCACTTTAGGTGCATATAAGGTTGTTACAACAACTTTATTATCCAGCTAATAAACACTATTTCAATGTGTTTACTTAAGTAAATTTGTTTAATTAAATTTTAAGTAACCATTTTGAAAGATCATTACAATTATATGCCTGTCTAAATTATTGTTCTTTTTTTTTTGTCAAATAAAGGATTTTTTTTATTTAAACACCTTGATTACATACATGATTGTGTTTGGGTTTCAGTCATAAAAGGAACACCACCCATCACCAGTGCAACATTCCCATCACCCAAGTCCCAAATCTCCCACCTCCCCACCCAACCCCCGCCTGTACCCTAAACAGGCTCTGCATTTCCCTCATACATTCTCAATATTAGGACAGTTCAAAATGTAGTTATTTCTCTACCTAAACTCATCACTCTTTGTGGTGAGCTTCCTGAGGTGAGCTGGAACTTCCAGCTCTTTTCTCTTTTGTGTCTGAAAGTTATTATTGCAAGAATGTCTTTCATTTTTCTTAAAACCCATAGATGAGTGAGACCATTCTGCGTTTTTCTCTCTCTCTCTGACTTATTTCACTCAGCATAATAGATTCTGTGTACATCCATGTATAGGAAAATTTCATGACTTCATCTCTCCTGACAGCTGCATAATATTCCATTGTGTATATGTACCACAGTTTCTTTAGCCATTCGTCTGTTGAAGGGCATCTTGGTTGTTTCCAGAGTCTTGCTATGGTAAATAGTGCTGCAATGAATATAGGTGCAAGGAAGGGATTTTTGTATTGTATTTTTGTGTTCTTAGGGTATATTCCTAGGAGTGGTATAGCTGGATCGTATGGGAGCTCGATTTCCAGTTTTTGGAGGAATCTCCATATTGCTTTCCATAAAGGTTGAACTAGATGGCATTCCCACCAGCAGTGGATAAGGAATTCCTTTCTCTCCACATCCCCGCCAGCACTGTTTGTTCTCATTCTTTGTGATGTGTGCCATTCTCTGTGGTGTGAGGTGGTATCTCATTGTTGTTTTGATTTGCATCTCTCTGATGATTAGTGATGTGGAGCATTTCTTCATGTGTCTTTTGGCCATTTGTATTTCTTCTTTGTCAAAGTGTCTGTTCATTTCTTCTCCCCATTTTTTGATGGGATTAGATGTTTTTTTCTTGTAAATTTCTGTCAGTGCCTTGTATATTTTGGAGATTAGCCCTTTGTCTGATGGGTATTGGGTGAATAGATTCTCCCACTCAGTGGGTGGCTCTTGTATCCTGGGCACTATTTCCTTTGAGGTGCAGAAGCTTCTCAACTTAATATATTCCCATCTGTTAATCTCTTTTTTCACTTGCTTGGAGAGTGCAGTTTTCTCCTTGAAGATGCCTGAAGTCTCAATGTCCTGGAGAGTTTTGCCTATGTGTTCTTCTATATATCTTATGGTTTGGGGTCGGATATCGAGGTCTTTAATCCATTTGGATTTTACCTTCGTACATGATGTTAGCTGGGGGTCTAAGTTCAATTTTTTACAAGTGGCTAGCCAGTTGTGCCAACACCACTTGTTGAAGAGGCTTTCCTTGCTCCATTTAGGATTTCCTGCTCCTTTATCAAAAATTAGGTGATTGTATGTCTGGGGAACATTTTCTGAGTATTCAACCCTATTCCACTGATCTGAGGGTCTGTCCTCATTCCAATACCATGCTGTTTTGATAACTATTGCTTTGTAGTAAAGTTTAAAGTTGGGGAAAGTAATTCCTCCCATATTCTTTTTCCCAATGATTGCTTTAGCTATTCTAGGGTGTTTATTGTTCCAAACAAATTTCAAAAGTGCCTGATCTACCTCTTTGAAGAATGTCATAGGTATCTTTAGAGGGATAGCGTTGAATCTGTATAACGCTTTGGGGAGTATTGCCATTTTGATGATGTTAATCCTGCCAATCCATGAGCTGGGTATGTGTTTCCATTTCCGCGTGTCCTCTCTTATTTCTTGGAGCAGAGTTTTATAGTTTTCTTTGTATAGGTCTTTCACATTTTTAGTCAAGTTGATTCCAAGATATTTGAGTTTGTGTGGCACTATTGTGAATGGGGTTGTTTTCTTAATGTCCATTTCTTCCTTATTACTATTGGTGTATGGAAAGGCCATTGATTTTTGTGTGTTAATTTTGTAGCCTGCCACCTTGCTATATGAGTCTATTGTTTCTAGAAGCTTTTTGGTAGAGTCTTTAGGGTTTTCTAAGTAGAGCATCATATCATCTGCAAACAGTGAGAGCTTGACTTCTTCCTTTCCTATCTGGATTCCCTTGATATCTTTTTCTTGCCTAATCGCTATAGCAAGTACTTCCAGTGCTATGTTGAATAGGATTGGTGAGAGAGGACAGCCTTGTCTTGTGCCAGAATTTAGAGGGAAGGCTTTTAGTTTTTCTCCATTGAGGATAATATTTGCCACTGGCTTGTGGTAGATGGCCTTAACTATATTGAGAAAGGTTCCTTCCATTCCCATCTTGCTGAGAGTTTTGATCAAGAATGGGTGTTGGACCTGGTCAAATGCTTTCTCTGCATCTATTGATATAATCATGTGGTTTTTATTTTTCTTGTTGTTGATGTTGTGTATTATGTTGATAGACTTACGGATGTTAAACCATCCTTGCATTCCTGGGATGAAACCTACTTGATCGTAGTGGATGATCTTCTTAATGAGGTATTGAATCCTATTTGCCAGGATTTTGTTGAGGATCTTTGCATCTGCATTCATCAGCGATATTGGTCTGTAATTTTCTTTTTTCGTAGCATCTCTGTCTGGTTTAGGTATCAAGGTGATGTTGGCTTCATAAAAGCTATTTGAGAGTGTTTCCACTTGTTCAATTTCATGAAAGAGTCTTGCCAGGATTGGTAGTAGTTCCTCTTGGAAAGTTTGATAGAATTCATTAGTGAATCCATCTGGGCCTGGGCTTTTGTTTTTGGGCAGACTTTTGATTACCATTTTTATTTCATCAATGGTGATGGGGGTGTTTAGATATGCTACATCCTCTTCTTTCAACCGTGGAAGATTATAAGAGTCCAAGAATTAATCCATTTCTTCCAGGTTCTCATTTTTAGTGGCATAGAGTTTTTCAAAGTAGTTTCTGACTACCCTTTGAATCTCTGTCATATCAGTAGTGATCTCTCCTTTTTCATTCCTAATACGAGTTATCAAGTTTCTCTCTCTCTCTTTCTTTGTTAGGTTTGCCAGTGGTCTATCAATCTTGTTTATTTTTTCGAAGAACCAACTTCTGCTTTCGTTGATCTTTCGGATTGTTTTTTGAGTTTCCACTTCGTTGATTTCTGCTCTCAGCTTTGTTATTTCCTTCTGTCTTCCTATTTTTGGGTCCTTTTGTTGAGTACTTTCTAGTTCTATTAGCTGTGTCATTAAGCTACTCAGGTAAGCTTCTTCTTCCTTCCTGATGTGTGCTTGCAAAGCTATAAATTTTCCTCTCAGTACTGCTTTTGCTGTGTCCCATAAGTTCTGATAGTTTGTGTCTTTATTGTCATTTGTTTCCAGGAACCTTTTGATTTCCTCCTTGATTTCATCTCGGACCCACTGGTTATTGAGTATGAGGCTGTTTAACTTCCAGGTGTTAAAGTTTTTCTTCTGAGTCCCTTTGGAATTTACAAATAATTTCAGAGCCTTGTGGTCAGCGAAGGTAGTCTGCAAAATTTCTATCCTCTTGATCTTATGGAGGTATGTTTTATGTGCCAGCATGTAGTCTATCCTGGAGAATGTCCCATGTACATTGGAGAAGAATGTGTATCCAGGTTTCTGGGGATGGAGTGTCCTATATATATCCACTAGGCCTCTTTCTTCCATTTCTCTCCTCAGGTCTAGTATATTCTTGTTGGGTTTCAGTCTGGTTGACCTATCCAGTGTTGACAAAGCAGTGTTGAGGTCCCCCACAATTATTGTGTTGTTATTGATATTGTTTTTCAGATTTGTCAACAGTTGTTTTAAATATTTTGCTGGCCCCTCATTTGTTGCATATATGTTTAGGAGAGTTATTTCTTCCTGCTCTACATACCCCTTGATTAATATAAAATATCCATCTTTGTCCCTTACAACCTTCCTGAGTATAAAGTTTGCATTATCTGATATTAGTATGGCCACTCCAGCTTTTTTATGGGTGTTGTTTGCTTGGATAACTTTTCTCCAGCCTTTTATTTTGAGTCTATGTTTGTTCTGACTATTCAGGTGCGTTTCTTGTAGGCAGCAGAAGGTTGGATTGAGTTTTTTGATCCATTTAGCCACTCTGTGTCTCTTAACTGGTGCATTTAGTCCATTGACGTTGAGAGAAAGAATTGTCCTGGGATTTAATGCCATCTTTATATCGAAATTTGGTGTGTCTTTTGGTCAGTCTTGTCTTAGATTAGGTCTTTCAGTTTTCTCTTAAGACTGGTTTTGAGTCTGTAAAGTTTCTGAGCTGTTTTTTGTGTGTGAAACCATGTATTCTTCCGTCAAACCGGAAAGTGAGTTTTGCTGGGTACAGTATTCTAGGTGAAGCATTCATTTCATTCAGTCTTGTCACAATATCCCACCACTGCTTTCTGGCATGTAGTGTTGCTGGTGACAGGTCTGCTGTAAATCTCAAGGATGCTTGCTTGAATGTAATTTCCCCTTTTGATCTTGCTGTTTTCAGAATTCTGTCTCTATCTGTGGGATTTGTCATTGTGACTAGGATGTGTCTTGGGGTGGTTTTTCTTGGGTCTCTTTTGGTTGGTACTCTTCGAGCATGCAGGATTTGATCACATATATTCTTTAGCTCTGGGAGTTTCTCTTTAATGATGTTCTTGACCGTTGATTCTTCCTGGGTCTCTGGGACTCCAATGATTCTTAAGTTGTTTCTGTTGATCTTATCATAGACCTCTATTTTCATCTGTTCCCATTCTTTGACTAATTTTTCCATTGTCTGTTCATTTGTTTTAAGTTTTTTTCCAATCTCTCCTGTTGTATGGAATTGTTGTGTATCTCATCTTCCACAGCACCAAGTCTATTCTCAGCTTCTGATACCCTGTCCCAGAGCTTCTCCATTTTGTCATTCACTTCGTTTACTGATTTTTTCAGGCCTGTTATTTGACATGTTATTTCAGTTTGGAGTTTTGTGATTTCTGTCTTCATATTTTCTTGATTCTTATTAGTGTTCTGTTCTATTCTATTCATGGTTTCTTTGAGTTCTTTGAGTATATTCCATATTGCTACTCTAAAGTCCTTATCTGAGAGATTGATTAGTTGGTTGGTCGTTAACTGGTCATCAGAATTGTCATCTTCATTCTCTATGTCTGATGCTGGCCTGCGTTGCTTCCCCATTGTCACACTTGTATTGTGGGTTTTTCTACGTGTTGTGGTGGTATTCATTGGTTATATGATGCAGGCAACGCACTTCTCTGGCTCCGCCCTTTCTGGATGGGCCGACTTGCCTCCAAGGTAGGGGAGTCCTCCATGGATGAAGCCTCACACAGGATCAAATCTTAGGCCCAAGCACGCAGCAGAGAAGACAGTCTGGAGAGAAATTCTTGCTTCTGTGATCCAGCACAGTTCTTAGTGTGGTTTTTTTTTTCTTGTGATGATGTTCTTTTTTTAGAAAGAGCGCACGGCTGCGTAGCGAAGTGGAGCTAAGTGCCTTCTGGAGCCTCTTTTCAGCCCACTCTCAGGAGGTTCACGCAACAGGATAGCAGAGAGATACACACAGGCAGCACTCACAGTTTTTCACAGTCGGGCCCCACTGGTCAGGCGTAGTTTTCACTCGCTCGCTGGGCAGCTTCAGAATGCTGTATTTTTGGGGTTCACTTCCCAGGACTCTGAGGAGAGTCACTGGCTCGCTGGGTAGCTTCCGAATGTAGTTTCTTTGGGGTTCGCTTCCCAGGGCTCTGAGGAGAGCTTCCAGAGTTCAGGAAAGACAGAGAAGGGTAGGACAGGGCTCCCTTCCGATGCTCAGTTTCCTCAGAAGAAGCACAGCCGGGTGGAGACTCTGCAGGTAGAGCAATCAGCACTCTGCCTGGAAACCCCCACATCCAGCCATTTCTTACTCACTCACTGGCTCGCTGGGTAGCTCCCGAATGTAGTTTCTTTGGGGTTCGCTTCCCAGGGCTCTGAGGAGAGCTTTCAGAGTTCAGGAAAGACAGAGAAGGGTAGGACAGGGCTCCCTTCCAGTGCTCAGTTTCCTCAGAAGAAGCACAGCCGGGTGGAGACTCTGCAGGTAGAGCAATCAGCACTCTGCCTGGAAACCCCCACATGCAGCCATTTCTCACTCACTCACTGGCTCGCTGGGTAGCTCCCGAATGTAGTTTCTTTGGGGTTCGCTTCCCAGGGCTCTGAGGAGAGCTTCCAGAGTTCAGGAAAGACAGAGAAGGGTAGGACAGGGCTCCCTTCCGGTGCTCAGTTCCTCAGAAGAAGCACAGCCCGGTGGAGACTTTGCAGGTAGAGCAATCAGCACTCTGCCTGGAAACCCCCACATGCAGCCATTTCTCACTCACTCACTGGCTCGCTGGGTAGCTCCCGGATGTAGTTTCTTTGGGGTTCGCTTCCCAGGGCTCTGAGGAGAGCTTCCAGAGTTCAGGAAAGACAGAGAAGGGTAGGACAGGGCTCCCTTCCGGTGCTCAGTTCCTCAGAAGAAGCACAGCCCGGTGGAGACTTTGCAGGTAGAGCAATCAGCACTCTGCCTGGAAACCCCCACATGCAGCCATTTCTCACTCACTCACTGGCCAAAATTATTGTTCTTCTACTTTCAACATACTCCCCTTCCTTTTGTCTGCATAAGATGAGATCTGATAAATACTTCCATTTCTTGAGTCAAAAGAATATGCATTTAGCATTTGCCTGCTTGACATCACATAAAAATAAGCATAAATTTTAATATTGTTTTAAGTTAAATTCTTAAAATATAAATCTACTTAAATAAATTTATTGAGAAAAATAGCTCAAGTTTATCTACTCTTGCAAATTGAAAAGCATTGTTCTTATAATATACTATTTTCTGGTATCAATGGTGGCAGTGTTCAGGAGATAATGTAGTAATCACATGTTTGTTTGTTTGTTTGTTTGGTTTTTGGGCCACACCCGGCGGTGCTCAGGGGTTACTCCTGGCTGTCTGCTCAGAAATACCTCCTGGCAGGCCCGGGGGACCATATGGGACACCGGGATTTGAACCAACCACCTTTGGTCCTGGATCGGCTGCTTGCAAGGCAAACGCCGCTGTGCTATCTCTCCAGGCCCTGTAACCACATGTTAAAGCTGGGGTTTATTCATGGAAAGCATATACTCCAGCCCTTCACATCATTCCCAGCCTGTTGGAATAACGGGGATTTCATTCTATTCAATATACGGTATTTTCCGGCGTATAAGACAACTGGGCGTATAAGACGACCCCCTAATTTTGCAGTTAAATCCCAAACACAATCATGTATGTAATAAATTTGTTTAAATAAAAAATAAAAAAAAACAAAAACAAAAAAAATGTTTGAATACTAACTGTATTAAAAATGAGAAATTTCACAGAAAAAAAACTAAGCCTGGTTTTTAATAAAGGAAACTCTGTTCCGGATTAAAAAAAAAAAAACAAACATAGATTTAGGCCTATATTCGCTGTCAGACAGAACCGTTCCTGTGCTGCAGCTGTATGTACCTCAGTGAGCCAATAACAACAAGCAAAGGTCCAAAGTTATACTGTAATAGACTTCCTCTCTGACTCTGGCCAATCTGAGCAGGCTTTTTACAGTGTAGATTCGGGTCCAGAACATTGTCTAATTTGCATGCATAAAAAGCCTGCTTGGATTGCCTGAGTTAGAGAGGCAGTCTGAGCAGCCTGGCCGTGATTGGTGCAGGATCGAGTTGGAAAATTCGTTTTGTGGCAATATTCAGACAGTTTTTCTTTAGCGGCATATTGAAACATTTTTCGGGATATACTCGGAGTATTAGACTATCCCCGATTTTTCAGTTGACTTTTTTTTTGTTTCAAAAGTCATCTTATACGCCAGAAAATATGGTAATTTTAGTTTCTTGATGCTTGTCGCTCATTGAACTGGAAGTACCTTGGTTTGAAGCACCTTTTGGATTGGTCCCTTATCATACCTTTCTCCACCTTCGGTATAGACCTTGGCTCTCAATAAAAAATTACTTTTGGTTTCTTTTCCATAGCTTGATTGTCTGTTGCTACTTTTGTCTGTTGGTAGAAAGCTTGTGCTGAAAGTTTTTGAACCTGTTTTATTCCCTAACTGTGTGTGTATTATTTCCTGTGTTGGTGTTGCTTCCAAAACTATGTCTCTCCGGATCTCTTGGGATTGGGGCATCAGGCTTCTGTTTCTCTAGTTTATATGCTAATTATTTTTTAAAAGTTCAAGTTACAAGATTCTAAAAGATGCAAGTAAAAACTAAGTGAAGTGTATACCTGATTTTATGTTTGCACTTTATATCACAAATTAACAGGAAGTTGTTCTTACAAAAGAAATATAGTTTATTTTTAAGACTATATTTTTATTCAAAATCTCAGGTACAAAATTTTAGCTTAATTTTCAGCTGAATGTGATTTTTTACTCAATTATTTTATCATTTGGTTTGTATAATTCTTAAAAAAATTTATTTCCTCTGATTTATAAATAGTTTTGTTTTTGCATTCTTTCTCCTAGGATGTAAAGCATCTGAAAGAGTGTGATATGGTCTTGTATAACTTCTCTCCCTTACAAAATCTAAAAAAGCAGCTTTGATTTTAGTGTGCTCAACAAATATTTTGCTGTATTTTTAATTTTGCTTACCATCAAATTGCGCTGTGTATTAATCAGAATAATTGCTTGCCCATATAATTTATAGGTAACTATGTGCTACTTATAGTACATGTTGAAGAGCACCTTAGAGGCTATGTTTAGTAATATATAACCTCAATCTTTCAGACACAACCTGTGTGGGAATTGTTTTGTTGTGGTGGCAATACCCAAAGGAAATAATTCTAATGCTTGAACCCTAGATAGAACCTGGGATGTAAAACTTATCCATTGACTATTCACAAGATTTTTTCTAAAGATTAAATAAACAAACTATGGGCTGGTTTTCAGTTTTATTACTATACACAAAAATGGAGGCTACAATAAGTGGCATGATTCTTTATCTATTAAGTTATTAAAATAATAAGGTACAAAGTTAAATATTGAAAAGATAAAGGGAAACTACTATTTTCATATTAAGACTGTTTTTGAAAGTCAATTTAAACACATTTAACAGTATTTACAATGTGCTCATGTTTTGAAGTAGTAGTCTTGATTGTTGAAAGAAAACAATTTGAAGATGTTCTGTATTTATTTTAAACTGTAAGAGAAACACAAATTATTTCCACAATTACTTTAAAAAAGAGGCAGGAATTCAGTAAAGTTAATAAAAGTTAAATCTAGAATCTTTACAGTACTTTGGTCCTTTGTAATGTGTCTCCCACTGCCCACAGCTAATCTTTTATCTCTGACTCAACACATCACTTACCCTGTTTCAAAGTCAAGAGAGTTTGTACTTGCTTATTCATCTATTTGTATTATGCTTTCCCAGACTTTCTTGTGCCTGGTTCATTTTCTCCAGAACCTCTGAGTAAATGTCACCCTCACAGAATTATTTTCTAATGGTCCTAACCTTTACCCTCTCTATATTTATTCCCCTTAATTTTCCTTCAGTCTATACTAGCTCTTGACATTATATTAAATGTTAAGTTGCATATTTTTATCATCTTTACTAGAACCAAAAATATCTATGGGCAAGGAAATTTTCTATTTGTTATTATAAGTTCATAGTGACAAAAATAATATATGATAATTAAAATATAGTTTCTTAATTATTCAAAATATATGTAAAAGTTATATTGCTCAATATTAAAATATATCTAAGATATTTACTATTTCTAACAAAATACTAATAACATAATACAAATAAAAAACAACTAAAAAGACAAATAACATAATCCCATTTAAATAATTACTATGTGTACCTATGCGTATGTGTTTATGTATTTATAAATAAACATGTGTGTTGTATATCTGATAAATAAATTTAAATATCTCTAACAAAAAATAAATGTATTCACATCTATTTGTTATCTCTGCTAAGGTATATATTTATTGGATTATTATTTAATATTTAAAAAATTTGCATTGTACTCTAAATGTTTTATATCTCCTTTATATATTTAAGAAAAAATTTATAGATTAAAATGAAAAAGAAAAATAATAAAGATAAATAAAAATGTGTATAAGTTACATGTTGAGTGTTATTAATTTGACTCAATCATCATAGCAAATCCAGAGAATTTTTAAATCAGCATTGTTAATTTTTTAGAAGAATTCTTAGGTATAAGAATTGAATTTTTTATATCTCCTTTATATATTTAAGAACAAATTTATACATTAAAATGAAAAGGAAAAATAATGAAGATAAATAAAAATATGTATAAGTTATATATTGAGTGTTATTAATATTAACTCAATCATCATAGCAATTCCAGAGAATTTTTAAATGAGCATTGTTAATTTTTTTAGAAGAATTCTTAGATATAAGAATTAAATCAATTATCCAGATTCTACCACTGGTAAGTGGCAAATTTAGAAAAAGAAATACGGAAAATGAAAAACAGCAAGATTTTAAGGGAGAATTCATTGTTCAAGGGCTAACCTGAAGAGTTAATTTGGAAAAAGAAAAGCAGTTGAGTTAAGTTCAACTGCAGACTATTTGAAAGAAAATGAGAAATAAATGTTCCATTTTAGTCCTATGGTACTTAGTGCTTTCAGGGTTCCCCAGATTCTTTAACCAAATCTGCAAGTTTTGTGGAGACCCAAGATACACAATAAATTAAGATCTATTTCCTAGCTCATAAAAAAATTCATTTAAAGAATGCTTGTTTGGGAGGGTTGGAAAGACAGTCCAGAGATTAAGGTGTTGCCTTGTATGTGACTTACTCTGATTGGAACTGTAACACTGCATATGGTCTCCTGAGTACTACAAGAAGTGACCTCTGAGTACAGAACCAGGAAATAGTAATCCCTGAGCACACCTGGGTATAAACCCACAACAAAAATTAAAATAAATTCAATACTTCGTAGCAAATTTTATAAAAGGAATCATCAACACATTAAAGTGATGCTATAATGTACATTTATAATTATGCACTTATCTTTCTTTTTTGATTCGTTATAAATTCCATTTCTAAAGTTAGAATTGCATGACTCAATGTAAATTATATGAAAAGGACACAAAGGAACAATAAAAGATAATATATATATAATCAGATGTGTCTCATGTTAAATTAAAATGCATCTTCCTTCTGGTCTCTTATTCAGTGCACTGATGGATCATGTTAATTATATTTTATTCATTTTACTTTCTCAGAGATCCTTCTGTGATGAAAGAGATTATGAGTAATCATTTAAGATAGACATGGAACAAAGTCTCCTCAATTGTCTTATTTATTAAAATAGCACCATTTATATCAATTAAATTAATATGGAATAAAACATATAATACCTCTGTCATGGAATGTTGCCATTTCTAATTTTTCACTTGGGAACTAAGTAGTTGATTGCTACTGATCACCCTAGCCATCATAATTCAATTAAAAACTGTGTTAAATTTACTTACATTGGAACCTTGAACATGTTTAAATTGTACAACCACTGTTCCTGTATTGAAAAGAACATTTTTCTAACCATTTAAAAACTGACTTTCAGTTTTCTGTTTCATAGCAATAGACTTATTGGCTATAGACCTATCTGAATTAGAATTAAATTTAAGTGTATAAGATTTCAATATATACATAGCAAAGGTTGCTTTGCAAAATGCAAAGTATTTACAAATAAAAAGCTATCATTTTAAAGTAAAGTGAAAAACACTGAAATAAAATAAGGTATCATATTTATGTGTAGATTTTATCTTTTCTCTGAAAGATTCTGAAAGATTAGGTCACAGTGTTCTCTTAAAGTGCATTCCATTTTATACTCAGGCAAAGATATGATTTAAGAGTGTTCTTATAACTATAGCCATATCTTTTATGCTGTGATCTATTGAAAGATGAAAACACCACTAATTCTTAGTAACTATTAGATTGTAAATCAAACATGCCACTTAACAAATGACCTTTATTATTCACTTTTGTTCCTAACTGAAGATTTCTATTTTAATGTATTAAAAAAAAACATGGGAGGTTTTGAGGAAAATATCTTAACGTATAATTCCCTTAAGGAAACGTGCATTGTTTGAAGTTCTCTGCATGTGATAATACTTACACCTAGTTGAAGGGTGAAATTTTTCTTCGAATAACTTTATGGGGGTGGTTCATATTTATTTCATCCACGGGATACAAAGTAATAAATGTACATAATATTTCCCCCATTGAATTTGCCAATTGTTTGAAAAGCATTAATTAAAAACATAAAAACATTGAGAAATGAAATAGCCAAAGTAATATGTTTTAGATATAATTCTTTTGGGAGGAGAAGGAAATTTAGTAACAGCACTTAAAAAATTAATTTGGCCCAACAATAAAAATAAAAACTCTCCTTTATTGAATATTTATTGTATGTTGGCCACTTATCAGGATGATCACATCTGCCAACTCAAAACAGAAAAGAGATTGAATTTTGTAATAGTCATATCATTGTTGTGTTTGCCAAGATAATTTTCCAAAAAATGGAAAAGTCATGTTTCAAAGAATTGAGGAGGAGAGGCAGAGAAGAAATTTTTAAGGGTTACTATAAAAACAAAATTATTCATAAAGGAGAAATGAGAGACAGCAGAGGGTAGTTTGAAACATTGACTCAAGAGGAAATATTTTCTTGGGTCAGATAAATAGATAGTTCAAAAAATACTATGAGTATACTTTGTATTCAGTAGGCTTAGAGTTTTGTTTTGTTTGTTTGTTTCTTTGTTTTTTCTTTGTTTTGGTTTGATTTAGTTTGGTTTTGGGGCCACACCCGGTGATGCTCAAGGGTTACTCCTAGCTCTGCACTCAAAAATCACTCCTGGCTTGGGAAGCATATGGGACACGGGGACTGAATTCAGGTCCATCCTGAGTCAGTCACATGAAAGCAAACATCCTACTGCTGTGCTATTGCTCCAGTCTCTTTTTACTTTTTTTTGTGTGTGTGTGTGCTTTTTTAAAATCTATTAATCTTACTTTTTGTACTATCTATTTTTATTTAAATATAGTATATTTATCTTGGTGTCTTTCCTTTCATATCTAAGTTATCCTATTGTTTTATTCAGGATTCCATGAGAGAAACAGAAAGTACTCTAGATGTACTTAGTATCCAGAATTAATGAGACCACAGAAGAGATAATTGAAATATTAAGACAACATCTTTGAGACAAACTAGCAACATAAGATCAACTATCACTGCTAGACTTTAAGGTACAAATCAGAGGTGCAGATACCAGAATCAGCACTGTTCTGGCTAAGTTTTTATATCCAATTCTCTGCAGAATCACAATAAATATTTGCCATTTTCTTTAGAGTCAAACATCCCATCAAGATATTTTAAACTGCCAATTCAGCATCATTCATTGTATAGTTGGGAAGAGATGAAAATTCAGCTCTTAGAAGCTAATATGCTAGAAATCATAATCTAAATTTTAATCAAACTTTGAAGGTATGAAGGAGAACTGGGTATTTTCAAAGTAGTTTCCTGAGTAGAGCAAGAAGACAAACTTTGAATTTTCTAATTCTGATATCTGTTCTCCTTTTATGCTTTTATGGCCAACATCAAGTGAAATTGAGGAGAAACTGAGCAATGTAGCTATACATTAAACTATTCCAGAAAACAGAGAAAATGGCAAGGAATAAATTTAAGATCAAATGAGTAAAGGTGTGGTATTCATCCTCTATTATAGATGGTCTAAAATTCTGTGAGAACAGACCAACCACTGAACATTTCAGCATTAACTAGAAACTCCATTTTTTTTCTGTTGTATTTAATGATCATTTGAGGAAAAATTTCTTGTTTTGTTTTGTGTTTGGGTCACACCGGCAGCGTTCAGGGTTTACTCCTGGCTCTATGCTCAGAAATCGCTCCTGGCAGGCTCGGGGAACCATATGAGATGCCAGGATTCGAACCACCGTCCTTCTGCATGTGAGGCTAACGCCTTACCTCCATGCTATCTCTCCGGCCCCAGAATGCAATTACTGTAAAACTAACAAGTGCTATGTAATCTCAACTTTAATAAAAGATTTACTGATATACTTCTATATTAAACATGCTAGGTATTATTTTTTCTGTTATCCATTCAAATCCTCCTCTTTCAAATCTCTTGTCTTGGCTTCTTCTTACTTAAATACCCTTAAATATATTTACATACAAAAGTCAAATGACCTTTTTAATAGTAAACAATATGATTATGCCCTACTTTATTCTCTTTGACTTCTTCCAGCTTCAAAATGCCTTTAAGGTGTGCTTACTATGGGGTAAAATCAAGGCCGAAAGGATAAAACGAGGAAGGTTCAGTAAGGCAATGGTAGAAGGCAGCAAACACTCTGGTAAGGGTATGCTGCTGAATTATTTATGCTAGAAATTCTACAGCAAACAGTTTTGTAAGCCATGTTGCCTAATGTAAGATAATAATAATTATGCTTTTAGGATAAAATTAATCTGAGCAGGGTTCCACAAGTTTTGCCTTTACCTACCATCTGATTTAAAATGTATTTTGAAGCACCACAGCATCTTATATCCTATTCAATGCCTGTAGTAGCTGAAATTTTACTGATAATAGATATTTATTTAATAGTTTCTCATGTTTACTCATGATAACGTGTACAAGATCTGGAAATAAACATGATAAAAGCAAGAGACAGGGAGAGAAGAGAATTAGATAATATTAACTGTCAATTGTTGGAATGGTAGAGAAAATTTTTAAACTTAGAACTTTTGATAGAAATCATCAATGATACCCAGAAAAGATTTTCTCAAAATATTTATAGTATGATCTTTCGTGCAACTGTGGGTTTGTAATTACTTTGCAAAGTCTTCATGTCATAAATCTATGGTGAAATTGCAATGAAGCATCCAAAACAAAGCAAAATGGCAAAAATTGAAAAGAGTATTTATTCTTAAGTTATATCAAAGTAATTTGTTAATTTCTAAATATAAAATACAGGAAAATTAAAACAAAATTACTATAATCTTTAGAAAAATGGGCAAAAATTATGGAGAAAAAAACATGTATACACAAAGCCATACTCAACTTGTTTATAATAATGTTCAACTTAAAGACTACAACTTAAGACTACAAATGGAATTGGCAAAGTTCCAAAAGTTGGACAAGTACTATTGGAGTAGCCAGAATGAAGCAGATTCTCAAATACTTTGGTAGAGAAACCTACAAAGACAAAATTCTAAATGAAATAGATAAAAAGTTACACTTGCATTTGATATTGACCACATCTTCTAAATACTTGTCTAAGATATTATACAGTACATAGGGCATCTACCTTACACGTGACCAACCCGGGTCTGATCCTCAGCATCCAGTAATGGTTTCCTAAAATCAACTATGAGTGATCCCTGAGAGAAGAGTTAGGAGTAAGGCCTAAGCACTACCAAGTGTAACACAAACTAAAAAAAAAATTCCTCTCTTTATTTTTTAACATTACTTGCAAATGTCCATAATTAGACAATTTTAATTATTTTTAATTAACATCAGTATTTTACTGTCTAAAATTAATCCTAAAAACATCAGAGCCAAAAATAAAAAGCTGTTACATGATAAGGTTATTCAATTATGTGAAGGATGGTGATTGGCAAATCAGGAAGAAGTAGATGCATTGCTGAGGTGACCACACAAATTTGCTTTCTGCTAGGGATATCTGAGATACCTTAGAAATGAGCCTCTAGACATTGTAAAAAGCTTGCCACAAACACCTGGTGGCATCTGCAAACAGTGAGAGCTTGACTTCTTCCTTTCCTATCTGGATTCCCTTGATATCTTTTTCTTGCCTAATCGCTATAGCAAGTACTTCCAGTGCTATGTTGAATAGGAGTGGTGAGAGAGGACAGCCTTGTCTTGTGCCAGAATTTAGAGAAAAGGCTTTCAGTTTTTCTCCATTGAGGACAATATTTGCCTCTGGCTTGTGGTAGATGGCCGTAACTATATTGAGAAAGGTTCCTTCCATGGTATTGGAATAAAGACAGGCTCTCAGATCAGCGGAATAGGCTTGAATACTCAGAGAATGTTTCCCAGACATACAGTCACGAGACATACAGTCACCTAATTTTTGATAAAGGAGCAAAAAATCCTAAATGGAGCAAAGAAAGCCTCTTCAACAAGTGGTGTTGGCACAACTGGCTAGCCACTTGCAAAAAAGCGAACTTAGACCCCCAGCTAACATCATGTATGAAGGTTAAATCCAAATGGATGAAAGACCTTGACATCAGACTCGAAACCATAAGATACATAGAACAACACGTAGGTAAAACACTCCAGGACATTGAGATTAAAGGCATCTTCAAAGAGGAAACTGCACTCTCCAAGCAAGTGAAAGCAGAGATTAACAGATGGGAATATATTAAACTGAGAAGCTTTTGCACTTCAAAAGAAATAGCGCCCAGGATACAAGAGCCCCCCACTGAGTGGGAGAAACTATTCACCCAATAACCATCAGACAAGGGGCTAATCTCCAAAATATACAAGGCACTGACAGAAATTTACAAGAAAAAAACATCTAATCCCATCAAAACATGGGGAGAAGAAATGGACAGACACTTTGACAAAGAAGAAATACAAATGGCCAAAAGACATGAAAAAATGCTCCACATCACTAATCATCAGGTATATGCAAAGCAAAACAACTATGAGGTACTAGCTCACACCCCAGAGATTGGCACACATCACAAAGAATGAGAACAAGCAGTGTTGGTGGGGATGTGGAGAGAAAGGATCTCTTATCCACTGCTGGTGGGAATGCCATCTAGTTCAACCTTTTGGAGATTCCTCCAAAAACTGGAAATCGAGCTCCCATATGACCCAGCTATACCACTCCTAGGAATATACCCTAGGAACACACACACACACACACACACACACACACACACACACACAAAAAACCCAATACAAAAATCCCTTCCTTACACCTATATTCATTGCAGCACTATTTACCATAGCAAGACTCTGGAAACAGCCAAGATACCCTTCAACAGATGAATAGCTAAAGAAACTGTGGTACATATACACAATGGAATATTATGCAGCTGTCAGGAGAGATGAAGTCATGAAATTTTCCTATACATGGATGTACATGGAATCTATTATGCTGAGTGAAATAAGTCAGAGAGAGTGAAAGACGCAGAATGGTCTCACTCATCTATGGGTTTTAAGAAAAATGAAAGACATTCTTGCAATAACAACTTTCAGGCACAAAAGGAAAAGAGCTGAAAGTAACAGCTCACCTCATGAAGCTCACCACAAACAGGGATGAGTTTAGTTAGAGAAATAACTACGTTTTGAACAATCCTAATAATGAGAATGTACGAGGGAAATAGAAAGCCTGTCTAGAGTACAGGCGGGGGTTGGGTGGGAAGGAGAGGATTTGGGACATTGGTGATGGGAATGTTGCACTGGTGATGGGTGGTGTTCTTTACATGACTGAAACCCAAACACAATCATGTATATAATAAAGTTGTTTAAATAAAAAAAAAAACCATAACACCTGGTGGCACTCATGGATTACTCCTGGCTATGCACCTCAGAAGTGCTCCTACTTCTTGCTCTTTGCCAAGCAATCATCTTTCTTCATATAATTGAATAGCCTAATGGTTCCCAACTCCAGGCTCTTTTATGTTGCCTTGTTAGATGTGAAACTGACAAAATAATTGCTTCTATGTCTAAGGAGAATTCAATATGTTGCACAAGACAGATATGCTACCCACGAAATGAGTATATATGAATGCATACATGGAGGTATCTTTAATTTAGCAGAATGAAATTAATAATGTCATTACTTTTAGGAATTTGGCATTAGTCAATACAAGAAATACAGCTTTTTTCATTCCTACCAAGTTTACCAAAGTATACAGATTTATTAGTAAAGAAAAATTCATGCTCATTATAAAAAGTAGGTTATAGATGTTAAGTAACCATATAACCACCAATAGGAATAAGTCAGTTTTAAATGGTTTTCAGTCAGGCTCAAATATTTAACATAGCTAATAAGCTAATAAGGTGGAAAACATTTAAATATTTAAATATACTTAATAAACCAAGCTATGTTATATTTATTGTATTAGGTTAGTTATAAATACTATAACAATAATATAACATATATTTTTAAAAGACAGATAATAAAAAAGAGGAAAAGCAATATGGAATACCATATGCTCCCATAAGCAGCAATTGCAGAAATGATAAAACAGCAGAGGGCTCATTTTAAAATGCTGATTATTTCTTTATGCCAGACAGAAATGGTAATCAAAATGATTTACTCTAAGAACTTTAAGTGTATTACTGTGAAATCATTTACACACCAATAAATGACTTGAAAACTCATGAAATTGGTTAGTCCCCAAAGCCTTTGCATTTCCCTGAATTTCTCTACCAAAGTCTGACATTATGTGAAGAGAGAAATAAGTCTGCATTGGCTGAAAAGAAAGAAAAAATTTCTAGTGGCTGCCATAATTTTGACTAGTTAAAAGGTTTATTACATTACAATATAGCCTTCCCATGTGCTATCTGCCTATGTTTGTTGTGTAAATTACCACAAGTTTGGTACAGGGAATTATTTTTTCTCTGGTACCTTCTAGATTCCAGAAGACTAAAATCAAGATGTCAGAAAGTTCAGAGTTCTTCCATAGACATTAGAAAAGATCTTCATTCTCTTCTAATTTCTGGTAGTTGTAGACACTCTCTAGAGTTCTTGGAATGTTGCTTCTCACTAATTTTATCCTGATTTACATAACCTCCTCTATGTATGTATTAAATAGCAACCTATTTTAATAAAGATAGCTATGAAGTAATCTAGTATTCATCAAGATAATAAAAGCTTAAAAATTCATCTAAAATTTTTAAATTTGTTTTACAAAACCCTTTTCTAGATATGGTTATCTTGACAGGTTTTGAAAATGAAAACTGGTATCTTTGGGATATCATTCAGTTAATTAAACCGAATGTGAGTAAATATGCAGAGATACTAAATGCAATTTTTATCACTCTGAAGAATAAGAATTAAAAACAAAATCCTTGTCCATGCATACTTCACATTTCTGTATCAGAAGATTAGTCATGACTTGTTTCTGAAGCAGAGGAAAGCTTTTTTTAAAAGGCCGGGGTAGTAACTACTAAATAATTTAGGGACATATTATCTCTGTCACAGCTATTCACTTCTATCACTGCAATGGATAAGAATAAATGAACAACATGTAAATGGTTATGTTCTAATGATCCTATATTTTCAAAAATAGAGAACTAAATTTCCACCATGGGCCAAAGTTTTTGACCTATAAGATAATCTGACAAAAATAATGTATTGTTTGTTTTGTTAATTTCAGTGTCCATTCTTCTAAAACTTTCTGAACTTATCTTAACAAGGTCAGGCTGGACATGTTAAGACCTGAGAAAGGTGGTAGGCTGTCAGGGAAGTAAGTGGTCAGGTTTCATATTCTATGGAACTAGATGCAATACTTTAGAAGTATGTCCATTTTACTCCTGCAAAAAATTGCTAAAGACCTCTGTAGTTTATCACCTAAATTTCTAAACCATGTAGTTTATTACCTAAGTTTCTGTAGGTTAGAAGTATAATAGAGTTTTCATTGGTTAAGTACCAAGATGTTAGAAGGGTTACTACACTTTCCTGGAGGCTTAAAATAAGTGCTTCTGCAACCTTTTCAAGAGCTGCTGAAGGACCTCACTTTCTTTGATTTGATGTTACCTTCAGAGTTGTGTCATTTTTCCAATTCATCACTGACATATTTTTCTTTCCTTTCCAATTAAGGTCCTTTATGATTGCATAGGGTGATCCAGTTATTAATGGGAATAACCTCATTTCAAATTAATTAATCAGCAATCTTAATGGCCTCAGCAACTTTAATTTCTTCTTGCCATACAATGTGACATATTTACAAATCATGCAAAATGTATATAACATCTTTGAGGATCCAATACTCTGCCTACCATAGTCTTATGCAAAGTCTATAGATATAAGTACCCCCAAAAAGACAATGAGTTGATAAAACTCACAATTAGAAAAAAATGATTTAAAGATTTAAAGATGCTGAGAACTAAACACATTGACCACATAGCAGTTACAAGTTTCTTAGGGCATTGATAACTAAGTGAAAAGACTTTATTCAATTCTTGGGCTCTCCTATAATTATCCATTAATAAATGAAGAAGAAACAATGAGAATATTATTAATGAAAACTATTTTCATGTAATAATGTTTTATTTCTTCAGATAAAATTTCTAATAGTGACTAATATTAAATGTTTTACCAGACTATTGATTGGAACCCAAAAGATGATATATATGTTCTATATTATTAAAATAATAGTAATCCCTATCATCCTTGCAGTTCTGTAAAACTTATTCATACTAATTGCATTATATTTCAAAAGTCTACATACTACTTTAGCACATTTCCTTTCATTCTTAATCTGATCACCTGGCACTGCAACCCTACTATTCAAGTCTTACATAGTTCAGCAATTCTGGGCTTAACATTAAATTTCTCCTCACAAGATTATATCCAGTCTTTTATTTTCAAATTCTTTTTTTGTTTGTTTGTTTGTTTTTTTTGGGTCACACCTGTTTGATGCTCAGGGGTTACTCCTGGCTATGCGCTCAGAAATTGCCCCTGGCTTGGGCGGACCATATGGGACGCTGGGGGATCGAACCGTGGTCCGTCCTATGCTAGTGCTTGCAAGGCAGACACCTTACCTCTAGCGCCACCTTTCTGGCCCCTATTTTCAAATTCTTTAGTATATATTAACTTTATATATTATGGTTTCCAACAAAACTATAACATGTTTTTTCATGTTTATGAGTATTTTCATGATTTTTGCTTTGTTATTAAAGACATGTTTTCCTTCATCTTTATACCTCTATGTTATGCATAATAAAGGTCATTTTCAGATACTCTTTCATATTTTAAATCCTTGCATGACCTTCCCCAATGAATTATAGAAGAATTTCACTCTATTTGCACAAAGCTTTCACTACTATAGTCTTATAGAAGTATGTAAGCCAAATTCTGTCAGAAAGGACAATTATTTGACAAATTGGCAATTTTGACAATATTGATAATTATTTTGACAAAATGATTATTAGTAACTAGATATATGAGTGTTTGAGGAGCTCTTGTACATTAAATAGAAAAATGAAAGAAAAATAACTGAATTATTGTTTTTTAAAAACTTAGAACAGAGACTGCAGAAATATAGTTGAGACCTCAAAAGTAGATATAATACCTGTTTACTGCGAATACTTAAATATGTGGAACTCTTTAAAGTGGTTTTAAGATACTAAGAAATTTAATGCAATGTCATTGTTAAGAAAGCTTGTCTGGGCAGGAATAATGGTACAGTAGGTAGGTAATTTGTCTTACACATGGCTAAGCCAGTTTCTATCCCTGGTACCCTAATTCCTGCTAGTAGTAATTCCTGAGTGCAGAGCCAGGAGAAAGTCCTGATTGAGTATCATCAGGGTTGGACCCTAAACAAAAACAAAAGAAATGATTCCTTCTAGGTGAAAAGTCATTGCTGCAGAATATTGTCACTACCAAGATAAAAGGAGTAAAAATAGCAAACAGGAAAAAGGAAGTCCTTCCTTCTTTTAACCATTTTCCATCATTCCCATGCTTCATGGAAGAACCTAACAGGAAGCCAGCTAGCAGATATGTCTGAGAAGTAAAATTTGCTAAAAACAGTAATGCAGATATATAAAGATGAACATAAAAACCAGATTAAGCAGATATGTACATTTCTATTTATTCATGCGTTGAACTGCATCATCAAGGCAGTGTGAGGGACCCCAGAAATGACTGTGAATGACACAAGTTGCTACAGGTATCTGACTAATGACAGTTAGTAATGTTGGTAATACTGTTCAAGAATAGTATCTAAGCTGAAATATGATGAAAATGACACATTTATTTTATATTACTACATTATATATATATATATATATGGAAAACACATGTGGAGTCTAGAAACTACTCGGGTAAATCTTTCCTCTTTCATCTCTGTAGTCAAAAGGTTGTCACAGTATCCTTAAACTGATTTTAGAAAAACAATCAGAATAAGCAAGAGAATTTTAGAGTAATCAAGATGCAGTTCTTGGGATAAAAGAGAATTCCAGTCTTCCTAGAATCCATAGGTCACTGAATGGTTGGAGAAAATAAGTTAGAAAACAACAGAATCGAGATGTTTGATATTAGTCAAACAGTAACAGCACAAGCTCAGTGTTATCTGAATTTTATTTCTCCTTAATGATCCATCCCTTTCCAAATCTGATTTTATTCCCTTCCTATTTAATATATGTGAAAAATGATAATTGTTATAAAATGTGGTTTTTACTCTTAGTAATGACTCCCACAGGCATATAGTTCATTCTTCATTATTCTTATATATTGTGAAAAATAAACACAATAGTCCTCAGCATTTTTGAACCCCTGGATTCATATTGTAATTTCAACTATTTCACTTGTTCTCCAGGGAGCTAAATGTTCCAGTCTTTTACATGATCCTTAGTGATTTATGTTCCCTGGAATCTTTTTTACATCTCTTGCAAGATCTCAACTTACTAAAGATTTACTATGTCACTACTGAGATGTATTTATGAGTATATCCTTTTCCCTTATTCTAATTTTGGGGGGAAAGATGGGTTTGTGCCACAACCAGTGCGTCTCAGGTCTTACTCCTGGCACTATGTTTAGGGATCAATAATATTGTTGTTTGGGTAGCATTTGTGGAGCCAACGATCTAACTGGTATAAGTCACATGGAAGGCAAGTACCTTAACTCTTGTATATTACCTCTTTGGCCCCTGCAAATTTTAAGTATATTTTTATATTTTACTTTTGATATTCCTCTAGACTTTTCCACTCATTTATTTTCTCTAAACTTCTTTAGTTCTATCCATAACAATTTTACATTATTGATTCAGATCTTCTATATTATTATATTCCTTAGTTATTAGAAATATTAGATAACTACTAGCTGCCAAAGGTTTAATTTTTCAATAGGTAGCTAAAAACAAAAATTCTATGATAAAGTATGTAAATCTAAAATTTTCTAATTAGTTTTTATGAAAATGTCAATTTCTCTGATTTTTATATATGCACATTATATATATCTAAATTGGCACACAACTATATGATTCATAATTTATAAGCATTGAATAATAAGATGTGAATTGTATAACTGTATGTTTCTACTATACTATTTTTTTCAACATCTACATTGTGAAAATGTCAAGCTGTAAAGTGCAAAACTTTTTAAAAATCTGAGTCAAAAGTTTTCTAACATAGGAGTGTTAAATTCAATAGGAACCTGTGTCATTTGACCTGAATGAATTAAATTGCACCTTTCAGCCCACAGCCTTTTAACAACCAATGAGTAGTTCATACCATAGTTTGTGACCAAGCCTAGTTTAGTTATATCTTTCTGTAGACCTTAGTAACATTGAAATCTACATGAAGATCTCCCCTCTAGATATTCAAATATATAAAATACATTTAAAATAAATAATTTTATCTAAAAAAATTTATTTATTATTGCTTTATTTAGATTATTCATCATTCCAGATTTACAATGTATTATGCAATTTAAATTTGATTTTGGTTGTTGGTGCTTTTTTTGTTTGTTGTTTCTTTTACTTTTTTGTTTATTCTTCTTAAAGAAGAGAAATATCCCTAATGGTTCAAATGAGCTTCTATTCTTCAGCGACAAAATGAGGAGAGGTAAAGGTTACCTTTATAATTTTTCTCTAAGGGCTATGAGAGTTGATGAGTTAGGAGGAAAGAGAAACAGCAACTAGATACAGAAAGGCACATGAAAGCCTCTGATTATACCATTCTTTGTTTTTGGGACTTTATATGTTTTTAATTCTGTTCACTTTATAGAATTATTAATATTTGCTACTGACTTAGCAAGGATTTTTAAATACAATTTACATTTTATTGCCCTTTTTTGTTTTGTTTTACTTTGTTTTGGGGGGCCACACCCGGTGATGGTCAGGTGTTATTCCTGGCTTCACTCAGAAATTGGTCAGCTCTGTGTAAGGCAAACACCCTACTTCTGTGTTATCACTCCGACCCTATTTTATTACCCTTTTAACACTCTGTTATTCAGCTCATTTCTCTACTATCTTCATTGCTATTGAGCATGTAAACTGCTCCTATGTCACTATCAAGGCCACTATTAGTATCCAACATAATTCTATATGGAAATAGTAATTGAGGACAAAATTTTATCATTTTTATGTGAGTATTAAAAGGAAACATCAAGAAGAATTTATGTGCATTATTTTTGTTTTGTAAAATTTATCTTATTAGAATGATAAATACCTGAGGTCATTTTCTCTCTTTAATTCAAACGATGCAGTGGGATTTTTAAAAAATCATCTTTATAATCAATTAAAAGAGGAATACTAGAAACCTACAATATTTCACATGAAAAATAATTTCTGAGATTTAATTGGATAAATAAAATATCTACATTCCAATAATATTTAAACAAGTATTCCACTAAAATCACTAACCCATAGGGGTTACACTATTTGATAAACCTATCTTGAAAAGATTACTTGGTTAAACCTGAGCCAGCACTTCTGTCTTGTACAACTTAGACCTTCAACAACAGTAGTAACATGAATGAAAAACAGCAGAGTAGGGATTAATTTCTGAAGTAAATCTGCCAAGTAGAAAAGAAAAATATTCTATGTTCATGAACCTCAATATAAGAGTTAAGATGCTTTAAATATCTCAGAGATATTGGATTGAGCATTGTTCATGCAAATTGTCACTTATCTAAAAAGTACAGTCAGTGGTTATGGGGCATTGTTGAGATGTTGCAGCAAGAGATCATTTTTCTTGTGAGTTAATGTGTTGAAACATATATTGTCCTTCACTATAAGTAATCAGCTCCAGTGCTGTTTTTTGTTTCACTTCAAACTGCTGGTCCCTGCGAATTTTAGAGAACCAAATGTTTCAATGTCACAATATATTATGTGTTTCAAAAATTCCCACTTCTCTCTCTTTTCAGTTCATGTTGAATGAATAAAAAGTGAGGCAGACAGTAAATTAAGAACTAAAAATCAAAGAAATAAACTGACCAATTCATGAACCATGTAATTGCAATAACATTTGCTGGGGAATAAATAGTCAAAATATGTACTTAATATATTTCTTCATCTCCTATATTTTAGTTACGTTACAAATTAACTCTATATCACTGACATAAACTTTATTTTTTCATTATAGGACCACACCAAACACTTGAGCTCTGTACTCAGAAATCACTGGTGGCAGGCTTCGGGGACAATATGGGATTCTATTGTTTGACTCTAGGACTTCAGCTTCATAAAGACAAATGCCCTACCCATTGTTTTGTTGTTCTAGACCTGGCCTAAAACTTTTTAAATGCATACTAAATGTGGGTTTGTACACCTTATTTTAGTTATAAAATAAAAATGTTATAGCCAATGTTACAGTCCCTCAATTCATAGGGAAAGCTCTTGAACATGATAATAAAATCAATGGATTTTGACACATAAAGAACTTGAAAAAGTTATAAATGAAATCAATAGATTCTTTTTATTCTAAAATAATTATGATTATATAAGGCCACTTGTTTCAGTATCACTAACTTATTTATTTAGTGAATCATGAACCTATGATGGATTCATATTAGGTTTCTTTAACTCAAAAGAAACTGCATTTTCAAGAAATCTCTTGTATGTACATCCAAATTTGTGTGGGCTACAAATGAGATTTGTATATGATATGAGAGATGGAAGTGAAAGCCATATTTTCTTTATTATTTATTATTCACTGGTATAACAACTTTTCAATCATTATACATATTTCAGAAGTGTTTTTTTCACAGCTCATGAAAAGTAAGTTACATCACTCCCCCGACTTCCTGGTCATCTCTTTTTACTTGTCAATCTCAGCTTTTTACACTGAATCCAAGGCTTGGTTAATTTTCTATCCTCTTGTTTGTTTCTTTATATTCCATATATGCAGTAGATAATCTACCTTTATTTCTATTTTAGATGCATTTTTGAACTTTTGTTAAAGCACCATGGTTTTTGAAGTTATTCATAGCTGCGCTTTAGATATACTGTTTTCCAGAATGCCCACAACCAACATCTTCTTCCCTTCACCAGGGTTCCCAGGTTCCCTCACACTTATGAAGCCAACTTGATAGACACATTTTTAAGTTTGGTTGTTGTTGTTTGGATGTCTTGTTTTCAGTGTTGCTGGTTCTGTGATTTGGATAGTTAACTAACCCACTCCTTTACACCACTGAGGTAATCCACACTTTCAGTCTAATTTATCTTCCCCATGTCAATTATTTTCATTCTCTGTCCTCCCTGCATTCTGGGGCCAAGGGTGATTTGGTCACCACCACCCCCTTAGAACATTGCATTCCCTTATCCAGTTACTATATAATGCCTCATATAGGTAAGTTCATATTGTGTTGTCCTCTGCCTTATTTCCTTTAACATAATATCTTCCAGTTATATCCATGTTGTAGGGTATTGTGTGATTTCATTTTTCCTTAGAAAGTCCTGTAATGTTCCATTTTGTATGTACCACATCTTCATAGTCACTTATAGGATGTTAGCCATATATCTTAGCTATTGTACTAAGTGCTGCAATGAGAAATGGTAAACAGATATGCTTTTGAATGAATTACTTAGAATTATATACCCCAGCTTTATCCATGGTTTTAGAAATAAAAAGATTTCATTTTTCTCACAGTTTAGTAGCATTCTATTCTATAAATAACAATATCATTGCCCATTCATATGCCATTAAGAACTTTATTTTTTTCTCTATTATGGCTATTATAAACAATGCAACAAGTTTAACAGTGAGTATCATTTAGCACTTCTTTCTTTTCTTAATTTTTTTGAGTTGATTAAGCTATTCGTGCATGTTGTTCCAAATGAATTTCAGGAGTGTTTGGTCCACTTTTGAAGAATGTCAGAATATCCTTAGAGAAATTGCATTAAAGCTAGTTACCTAAAAGTTGAAATATTTGATTAATGTTATTTATTTCAATAGCTTGAGAAAATCTCCACACAAATTTTCAAGGGAACTATAATATTTTCATTCCCACCAACAGTGCACAAAGATTTATTTTTTTCCACATCCCTTCCCACATGTGTTTCTAGTCTTTGCAATATAAAGAAGAATTTCTCAATTTTTCCCAATCATGTACCTTCTGACATTTTACCTTCCTGTCTTTCTCCCATTTGATAGTTTTCTACCCATTCCATTCATTCCAGAATGAAGGGTCATTCTGCCTAGTTGCATAATTTTTACATCAGAGTATTTTGGAGGGCCTAAAGCCCTGGTTCAAAAATGCTGATTTTCACAATTCTAAAAATTTGACTTGAATTTATCTAATAAACATTATGATGAGTAATTTTTCCTGCTCTTGTTGGCCTTTATCTTCTTTGGCAAAATGTCTCTTCCTTCCCTGCCAATTGTTTATGCTATTATCAGCTATTATTGTTGAAATATAGGATGTATGTCTATTGTTCAAATATAAACTCCTTAGTAAATATATGATTGAAAATAATTTGTCTGTATTCCATATGAAATCTTTTTATTTTTTTGATATTTTATTTTCCTGTGAAGTCTAATTCAAAGTTCTAATTTGATGTCATACTAGTTGTATATTTTTTGTTTCTCTTGTTATTGAAGATGAGTCCCCAAAACTAATACAGTAGAGTGTTTTCATCTGTTTTACTTTTTGTATTTTATGATTTTAGGCATACATGCAATTACTTAATTATATTTTGAGTTAGTTCATGTATATGTGTGAAATAATAGCATAATTTTAGTCTTTTACTAGTTTGTTATCAGTTTTCTCAGCAATATATTGAAGAGATATTTTATTTTGACATTGTGTGCTTTGGGCAATTTTGTCATAAATTATGTATCTGTGTATATGTGGGTTTATTTCTGGGCTCTCTATTCCATTGATCCTTTTTTTTAAAAAATATAAATTGGTTAAATTTACTATTTGACACCATTGCAACTCATCACACTGTGCCCAACAGCCAGCACAGCTTGCTGATGTGGAATAAATCCCAGGCTGCTCTTCTGCTTTCTTCAGTAGCAGGATTTTCTCTTTGTAGGTTCACCAACTTCAGGGCCAGTTTTACAGTTCTGTCACAAAGAGCTCTAGTTACTAGTATAGGTCATACACACCACTGAAATTCGATGTTTAAAAGATTTTACACTTCAAGTCCATTCTTATGAATTTAGGTCTTATCCTAGGGGGTTCTCTTTACCTTTCACACTTTATCTTTCTATGTTTTCTATCAGGTTCCTTTTCTCTTAAAACAAGTTTCAGAACCAAATATAAAAGTCAGATACTTTGAGATACTATATACATAGTTCCCACAACTACATAGTTCCAGTCTCTATAATACATTCCTTATACATTACTCCTGATGGTACTTTTTTTTTTTTTTCTGAATCCTGAATGAGATTTTTTACAAACAATCCTCATTTGGCAAATAGCTAAAAATGTGTAAGTCAATCTTGGAAAGCACTGGGGTTAAAGCAAATGTCTTTTGTGTAGCTGACACTGCATGATTCCCTTAAATATCACAAGTATAACCTTCTAGACATCTGAGTGTTCCTGGGTATGGCTATAGAGGACACCAGGCATAGAAAAGTTTTATCACAGTGTTAGAGCAGCATTGTCTCCTCTGATTCTCACATATTGATTCCCCCTAACCCAAAATCTCTGGGAATATATTGAAAAAGTCCTCAGGTTCAAACACCAGAACACTGGAGAGACATGGGTCTAGATTTGAATGGCAGTTTGGAGAATAATTCACACACAAACATGGAGTGAGAGAAAGGCTTTTCAGGAGTTACCCCATGTTTGCCCTTAGCTCTTAAGAAGCAGCCTGCTCCGAGGAGGTCTGGAAACACAAAAGAGAGACTTCCTCTTTATCTCAGTATTTAATATGAGGAAAATGGCCACACCTGGAGGATGGGACCAGGTGGTTTCAATGCCAGTTCAAGGTACTACATTCAAAGATGCTTCCAACCAATGTATAACAAGGCATATACTGAGTGAGGTAGAAACAGATCAATCCCAGTAATCCCACATGGACGGTCTCCAGGATATCCTGTTTACTGAATGGTACTATATGGAAACCCCTTCCAAAACAAAAAAAGTAAGACAAATACAATTAAAGAAAAATTTTCAGTTTCTTGGATTGTCACAGACTAATAGACTTAACTGATATAAGCAAAAAAGGATTAATTTCTCACATTTTTACAGACTAGAAGCCCAATGTCAAGGTACCAACAAGTATAATTGTACCTGAGGTGTCTCTCCTTGCTTTTTTGCTGGTTTCCTTCCTGTCCTCAAATGGCATTTCCTCTGTGCCTACATATCTCTTCCATCTCTTTGCACTTAAAAAAGGGCACCATACTTAATATATTAGGAGCTCATTTTTACAGTCTAATTTTATCTTAATTATATCTTTGAAAGTTTTGTCTCCTCATACAATTTCATTGAGTGATTAAGTTTTCAATGAATGAATTGAGAGGACCAGGAAATACTCATGAACTCCATAATGAACTCTGTTCATAATAAATCAAATAATTCATAAATAAATAAATCCATAACAAATCAAAACAAATAAAGAGTAAGTTTTAGAGGCTTGTGCAAATTGTAGGTGCAATTATTGAATGTCAGAGAAATCCTTAAACAGGCTTTTAAGTTACACAGTTATGAGATCATAGGTTTGGGGAAATAGGATGATAATATAATGTATATTCAAGCTGCAACAGTTGTGAGAATAAAATAATGCATCGAAAGTCAACACATTGGGTCAAAGTGATAGCACAGCAGTAGTACCTAGGTTCGATCCCCGGTGTTCCATTTGGTCCCCCAAGCCAGGAGTGATTTCTGAGTGCAAAGCCAAGAGTAACCCCTGAGCGTCATGGGCTGTGGCCCAAAAACAAACAAACAAAAAGTCAACACATTTTGATCTCTATTTGACAGAACTTTGCATTATTCCTGGGATATCAGGAGACATAGACATCCTGCTCAGAAAAGACCCGATATAAAATTAAAAAGACCTAATACAAAAGTGTAGAATCTAAAATAGTATCTAAGGATGTACTTAAATTCATGGAAACAGATATGAAATGACAGTGATTCTACTCTTGCCAAACAGGCAGAAGAACATAATCAGTGAAAAATAATAAGCCAGAATAATGGTATATTTGGAGAACTCAAGATATTCCATGTGGTTAACATTTAGTCAGGTCAAGGGGCCAGAAAAGTGGTAAGAAAGGAAAGGATGAGACAATTAAAGGCAACTTTGAGGAGTTTGGACTTGATTTTGATGACAGGCGTGATTCATTGCAATCTCAATCATGGATGTCACATAATTTGATTTATGTTTCAAAAGATCTCTCAGAAATTAGAACAAGGCAGCAGAGTTCCTCAGTTCATGATTCTTTTTACTCAGAGACAAAAGCATACTATTTTAAAGTTCAAACAAGGTATAACATTGGGAAACATTAATAAAATTCATCTAAGAACAGAAATATAAAGGATTTGCAGAAAGACAAATCAATCAGGATCAAGGAAAACAAAGGAACTACCATCTGTATATGAACTCCAGCATGTAAGCTAAATGAGCAAACCAAGTTCAAAAGACTCACAAAAAAGGAACAATTTGAGTGTCAATAATGATAATGGCAATAGGTTAAAGAACATCAAATGTTTTAGTATATAAATCTATAATGATACTCTGATAAAAATATAACTAACTGGTTGTGACTTAAATATACTAAAATAAATTGTTTTAAATGTGTTCAATGAAAATTAAAGCATTTCTTTTGCTTGAAAATAATCGTTTTGTCATTCTTATATGAAACTGTCCCTACGGGTCCCAATATTAAATGAGAAGAGATTTCTCTTTATAGAAACACCTCCAGATAATAAATGTGGAAGCAGTTATTTAATTAATACATTCCCATTTGAGTTAGCAGAGGTAAGTATTGATCAACAATTACTGTTTAAACCACAAAAGAGGAACCAGTAGCCTTAATAGATCTCCTGACAGAAGACTATAACACAAACTATGAGTCAATTTTGCTTAAAAAAAGAAATTTAAATGGAGACAATTAGTATCTAGTTAAGCCTATGATCAAATCTCCAGAATTAATGTATGCAAAATCTAGAATAACAGTGCTATAATCAAATAAAATTCATTTAATAAATAAATTAGGACTGAGGATATAGGTCAATAATAGAGCATATCTTTTTCATATGAAGCCCTGGTTTAAATCCCATTGTACCTCCCCCACCCCCCCAAAAGTGGAGTATTCAGGGACATGCACACTAATCACAAGATATGGACAAATTTTACCTGCAAATTAAAAAATAATATGTAAAAAAACCTGAAATATTTATACCTCAAATGTGAATTTAATTATTAAGCAAATATGAATAAATGCCTTGAGCTTTGGAGCTATAAAAGATATTCCCAAAGTGTTACTACATACATAAGACATATTTCTTGATATACTAGACTCTTCTACTAAGGATATAAATATGAGTGGTGGCATTCTTTATGCATCTTTGAGAGGGTGAGAGGATGAGAAAACTATGTTTAAAATAGTTTATATATTTTTTATGGTTCTGAGATTTTGTACCAAATAATTACTTGTTATTTCTAGTTGTACTGACCATTTCTTTTGCTTGAAAATAATAGTTTTGTCATTCTTATATGAAACTGTCCCTACGGGTCCCAATATTAAATGCATCTGTGCTTTCTACCCAACAAGATGGCAAGCAACACTCCATCTGTCCCCAATAGTTATCATTAAAACTTGATCTAGATCTGTTATGGATTTATAGTATTTACTCAAGTTGAGAACCACTGTACAAAGTAAGAAAAGAGAGCATGAGAAAGAACATGTTTGCTGTGACCATCTCTGCAGTTTTGGGTTTTTTTTTTTTTTCATCTATAAAATGAATATACTATTGTATAATGTATAAAGGAACAGCAACTCTTAGAATGAAAAAGTATCTCATGAATTTAAACACATATTAAATACATTCCTATTCTTTGTGTTCCATTATTAGTGAACATTTTTTTTCTCTTCAGCCTCAAAATTTAGTTCAGTATAGTCCTATTAAACTGAAATATTTTTCCTCTTTCTCTAACCAAGAAACCTGGAGTTTGACTTTGTATTTTTAGTACCAACAAAATCCTCCATCTGTGAGGCTGTTAAATGATATCCCCAAAACTGAATAGAACATCCACTTTTACCATGTCCCCAATTCTTCACATGCAGGTATATTTTAATGAGAGAAACAAATAAATGGTCCTTAATGGAAAAGTTTGTTCTCTCTGACAAAGATCAGCACCAAAACATAGGCCTCTAAATGAGTTCTCAGAATTTGACTGATTAGGCATAGACTTATCAAAAATTTTCAAAACAGAGCTAAAGAAAAATGTTTATTTTTATTGAATAAAAATATTTGGTGAAAGACAATTCACTCTGAATAAATAAAACTCCATTGCTGGGCTGGAGAGATAGCACACTGGTAGAGTGCCTTGCACTCGGCAGACCCAGGACCTAAGTTGGTTTGATTCCCAGAATCACATGTAGTCCCCTGAGCCTGCCAGGGACGATTGAGCGCAGAGCCAGAAATATCACCTGAACATCACCGGGTCTGACCCCAAAACTAAACAAAAGAAGCAAAAAAACCCCATTGCTTACAAGTGCTTTGGGGAAAAGGACCTGAAGTTCATGCTATCTTTCTGCGATTTCCTTTTAGAAATAATTAATCTTCACAATTAATGCCTCTATTCAATGTGTCCAGTACTGGTATTTAAAGTGTGCAATGAAATAACATTATTCCAAATATTTTATAGAATGGCAATTTTAAAATAAAAAAGTCCTATAACATTTAGTTATACTTGTCTCCAAACACTAAGGAAATTATGTATCACTAACCTATTTTATCTCTTTATAGTTTACCTTGATATTTTATGTAAATGGAATCATGCAATATGTAGTATTTTGCATAGGGTTCCTTTCACTTTTGAAATGATAAAAATGCTTTTGTGATTCATTTATCAATTTTTGAACACTTGAGGTTTTTTTTTTCATTTTGAGCATATTGTGAACAACTATGCTATAAATTTTATGAACAAGTTTTGAATTCAACATTTGAGTGTTTTTATTATGGTTAAGGTAACATGGATAAATTAATGCCCACATTTATGCTTTTCTTGTACAAAATTACTGTATCTCCACCAGCACAAAAATGTCAAAGACTCTTTACCACTATACTAATGTCACTATACTAAGTGCCCCTCTTCTTGTCGATGTCCGAATACACCCTCTCCTTGTTGCTTGGCAATCTCGACTCTGTAGTCAAAATCCAAGAGCTTTTTTTGTTTGTTTGTTTTGTTTTGTTTTGTTTTTGTTTGTTTTGTTTTGTTTTTGGGCCACACCCGGCGGTGCTCAGGGGTTACTCCTGGCTGTCTGTTCAGAAATAGCTCCTGGCAGGCACGAGGGACCATAAGGGACAAAGAGATTCGAACCAACCACCTTAGGTCCTGGATCGGCTGCTTGCAAGGCAAACACCGCTGCGTTATCTCTCCGGGCCCCCAAGAGCTTGTTATCATTAGATACTATTCATTCACTTGCTTGTTTTTTTATGAATAAAATTTTATTTTTAATATGATTTTTATTTTAATCATAGTGGCCTACATATCATTGACTTGCTTGTTTTTAATATACAGCTTGAGAGTAGTCTTCTAACATTTGTCTTTCTCCATTTGATTAGATTACATAATGCTCTCTAAATTCATCCAGGTGGTAGCAAAAATTAAGATTTCATTTTTTTTATTATTATTATTATTTTTTTTTTTGGTTTTTGGGTCATACCCGATAGCACTCAGGGGTTACTCCTGGCTCTATGCTCAGAAATCGCCCCTGGAGGCTCAGGGGACCATATGGGATCCCAGGATTCAAACCACCATCCTTCTGCATCTAAGGCAAACACCTTATCGCTGTGCTATCTCTCCGGCCCAAGATTTCATTTTTTATATGGCTGAGAAGTACTCTGTTGGATACACATATGCATATACTGTAATTCACCATCTTTTTAGATATTTGGATTCCTGCCAGACTTGGACTATTGTAAATAGTGCTGCAGTAGATATACATCTATTTTAATATGTTTGTGTTCATAGGATAGATGCCAAAGAGTGGAAAAGAAATTGTATTTCAAAATATTTGAGATGTCTACCTTTTTTTCCTAAAAGACTTGGACCCATATTAATTCCCAAGAACAGTAACTGAGGATTATTTTTTCATTTCATTACTTCTAACACTATTTCCATTATTTTGATACAAATTATTAAAATATTCTAATCTAAGAGTACTTGATGATATTTATTGTATTTTATTTTCATTTTCCTGAAAATAAAAGATTATAAATACTTTTTCATATTCTTAAAGTCAGTCTGAATGTCTTCTTTATGATTGTTTTCTTATTTTGTTCCCACTTATCTGGAAACAAATGTATTATGATCAACTATATCAACTATGTAAGACATGCCTTTTTAATTAAGTAAATTAAAATATATAAAAACAAAAGATTTAAATAAATACTCATTCAAAACAAAGAGGGGCATATTAAAACTACTCATCTCCATTGATTAACAGAGAAATACATATTAATTTATTAATTCTATACAAGATGCTATCTCACTTGTAATAATGTCTTACATTAAAAACAGCAGCAACAAATATTGGAGTGGCTGTGGAAAAATAGAAACCTTCTTGAACTGCATATAGGTATACAAACTGGTGCAAACATTTTTCAAAATGTTACAACAAATATAGATGATCTTGTCTTTCCACTTTTTATTATCTACAGAATATGACATTACCAAAAGTTATATTCATCTTAAATCTTTATCGCAATACTATTTACAATATACAAATTCTGACCTCATTTATAGATTATTAGATAGATTTATCTTTTTTTTAATTAATTTTTCTTTTTAATTATGAGAACAAAGATGCAAAGAAAGAGGACAAGGTAAAATTACAGTGGAAGGACAATCACCCGTAAACAAAATTCTCAGTAGTTCCATTGCTGATATCTTAACTTTGAACTTTCAGCCTAAGAACATTAAGAAAAATAAAACAGAACCCATGTACAATTACTTTGTCCCTCAAGTCCCCAGATTGTAGTACATAATATTTCTTAGCAGCACACAAAGCAATCTAAAGACATAAAATTTATGTAACTCCTTAAACATTGAAAGCAAAGTACTTTTTAACATTTTCATGCACATGTATATTAGTTTAAGTTAACCTCAAAAAATTAAGTGGGTTGTTTTTCTTAAGGATTAGAGTCAAAGCAGCACAGTAAAACAGTGTTAGAGTGGCAATAATTGTTTGCATAGGCCCATCAAAATATGAAGGACATGGAAAGGAAAAGCCTTGGCCTAAATACAAGGAGACCCTACCCCTGAAGTTTCCTGGCATAAGACCAACTCTAGGCTCCAGGCCAACTAGTTTGTTCAATCCAGGTTGTTGTCTGTAGTGCCAATACACTTTTAATTTTCACACTGTCTCTGTTGTTGGTATCATGTTTTTGTATTAAATATCCTGGAATCTTCATATCCTATATTGCAGTCAGGATGGTGCAGAGCGTCCTCTCGTTTCACCTCACAATTAAAGGGCAATGCAGAGAACCCTGTCCTGTAAGCAGGTCGTTGTTGTAAAGTCTTCTCAGAGTTAAGGGAAGTCTCTTTTGAGCAGGTCGATGTCAGAGCCATGGTAGGGTCTTCCCTGGTAGAGAATTGCTTCCAGGTGTTGTTATAAAAAAAACCTTGGATGTTTCATAGATAGCTTCCTTAGTTCAGGGTTGAATGGAGGATGCCCATTCTTCTGAGGCCCGTGCCAGGTCATTATATCAATGGTCAGGGTGTCACTTACACCGTATTCTAACAGTTCGTAACACCTTATTTATGAATACATAAGTAAATAGATATTTTTTCCCTGTGGGATACAGAGATGTCATATATATGAGGCTTGGTTGCACTTTCTAGCAATACATGTATACTAAGTACCTTCAGGAGAACCTTTATCTTTTATATTTATTTTATTTTTTTCATTTAAGAGATAGATTTATCTAACTTTTATATGATAGTATGCTGCAGAGTTTTAAAAAGATGCTAATTTTCCCATTTGCAAAAAATGAGAACAGTCTTAAGGAATTATTTAAAACATAATAAATCAGAAGAAAAACTAAAAATATTATAAGATTGTTTTCCTAAATTTTATAGATAAATCATAAATATTAACACTATTGTAATTAATAACTATTGTAATGAATTTACATTGTCATAAATAATTTTTAAAATACGAGACTTTAAATACTAACATATCTGTGTTGAACAGCATTCTAAGATAGTTTACCCTAAAACATGCCTAGTTTAAATGTGTTGCATGATTTCCTCTTAGAGTATAAGAAGAATTTGTAATTGTAATAAAATGTCAATCTTTTATTAGATTAAAGTTTAGCAAAATAAAGTTTTATTGTTAAACAAAGCAAAGATGTATCACAGCATTACATAAGTTTCAGAAGTGTAAAATTAAAAATCATTACCCATTTTGTTTATAGTATATATTTTACTGTTAAAATATGAAGATATTTGCTAATATAATTAAGATGACAAATCAGTTAACAATTAGTTAAAAGAAGATATTTTGGATAAGTAAGACCAAATCAAGTGAATATACATACTAACCTTAAATAAATAAGCCACTATGCTTTGAAAAGGACTATGGAAGGTCCTCTGAATGATGTAAATCATTTTCTAGAATCTGAGAGTAGTACTTGGCCATATATGAGATAAATGGAGATTTCAGCTGAAATAGATTCTACCAAACCAGAATGTACTTGGGAGTGAGGTCTGATCTGAGCCTTTAGCTAAGGATACAAAATGCCAAATTCCTGAATACTAGAAACTTCATGATAGATCACAATTTAATATCATAAGCTACTAATTTGTGAAAAATGTCATTCAGTAAGGAGAAAACTACATATTAATAAAGTATGTGAGCATGCACATTTTGTGCCCAAGGAGAAGTTAGGGGACTGAACATGTAATCTTGCTGTTCTATTCCTTTGACATATTTATACTTGTCTTATATTTTAAGTATAAATAGATATTTTCCTATAATCTTATACACACATCTTCTATAGTTTAGTTTTTATTCTCATCCCAAATGTTGATGCCATGATACACACAAATAATTTGCATATCTATTTGCTTTGTATTTAAAGTTGAGGTTCTAAACCTCTCAGCTTTACAAATGGTTTTCTACTTTGAATCACAAGTTGCCCTTATAAACAAATAAGTGGAAAAAATTAGAGACTGTCTATAATGAGATGTAAAGTTCTTGAAGTGGTGAACCTAACAGAATCCTGCAATTAGCCTGTGCGATCACATACTATATAGGTGTGGTTATGTTGGTTTACTTAGTTCAGAATTAGAGGTCTCAAGCAATTTTATTTTCATCATTTCAGAGCACAGAGTGTCATCAGATTGAAGCCTGAATAAAATGCAAGATCGTTCTTTATAAATTTTATTTTATTTTATGCAGAAATCACTTTTTATTATGGTATTACTACCAAAGCTTCCCCATTTTACCCAACAGATGGACAGCAAATGTTCTCTTATTGTATAGAGTGCAAACTGAATAGGATTTATCAGGATATTATATCTAATCCTTCTTTTTAAGGGGCTCTGACTGCAAGATTTGGCAGACATGAGAAGGCAAACCAGATGCTTAAATGTCAGAGGGCAGTGTTCCTGTTGTACAAAGTTTTAAAATTATTTTTATTTTCACATATTTGCATATGTCATTCTAAGCATGATTGTTTCTAATACATTTCAGTGGATTTGAATGGTAAATCAATCAAAGTATCAATGTTTACCAGAAAGAAAGACAGGCAATGTCAATTATGCTTTCAGTTAAAGGTATCTGTGTGCTTGTTGTTCTAGAGAATAGAGAAGCATTAACATTTCTAAATAACACTGATAAAAATGTCTTCAGAATGGAGAACATTTTTATTTTAAAATTTCCCACAAGTTGCATATATGGGACATCTTGTTCATGAACATTTTCCAAAGCCTCCAGCTGTTGGTTTTCATTTTCATCCAATAAATTTCATACTGTCACCTTAAAAATGCTAGATAGGATATTTTTTAAACAGTTGCAGCACATGATAAAATTGTCCTTAAGGTTAAAGAACTTAAAGCAATAATGTGTAGAAGATTGCTATCACATTTTCAAAAAGTTCTCTACTCACAATAACCAATAATCAAGATATTCTAGAGATCTGCACATTCTTAAAAGTTGTTATGAAATGTTAAAACAAAGAAAAAAATAAAATTTGGTTTTATAACCAAAAAGATGTAGCCAGTTGTTCTTAGGTTTTATAAAAATAAATATTTTAGGGGGGAGTAAAAAAATAAATATTTTAAAAATCAAAATTAGAAAGATCATATTATTTGGTGGCAAGGTGCTTTCCTTGCACAAAGCCAACCCATTTCAATTCCATACTACACATGGTCCTCCCCAAGCATTACCTAGACTCATTCCTGAGCACCAGAAATAAACTCTGTGTATTCAGTATTGCCACAAGACACTTTTAAAATATATAGAAGAAATCAGAACTATAAAATATGTAAGTGTTCTAAATTAAGTCATTTCCTTTCAAACTCAAATAATAATAAAATTTCTTTTCTTTTCTTTTCTTTTTTCTTTTTTTTGTTTTGTTTTTTTGTTTGTTTGTTTGTTTTTGGGCTGCACCCAGTGACTCTCAGAGGTTACTTCTGGCTATGCACTCAGAAATCGATCCTGGCTTGGGGAACCATATGGATTGCCAGGGGATCGAACCACAGTCTATCCTAGGTTAGCACGTTCCAGGCAAACACCCTACCATTTACACCACTGTTATGATAGAATTTCTTAGAAAAAATATTGAAAATATTTATTCCCAGACCCTACACATATGTCCTGAGTTAAAATCTCTAAGGTGAAACTTGAGAATCTTTGCTCATAAAGCAATCCCTTCATTTTTCTAACATATCTAGTTTATAAAATGTAGGAATCACAAAAAGTAGAAGAGATATCAATAATTCCTATTGATTTGATGACAGCACTAATTATAAAGTCCCAAAAATCAAAAGTTGAATTTAATATTAGAAACTAGAAAACTTGTCTAACTAGAGAAGGTTGAGAAAGTTAAGAATGCTTCCATTATATTTTCCCAAAAACAATGAGATAGAAACCTTAATAAAAAATATTTATTTTATTCCCTGAAAATCTTGGTTTTCTAAGAATTATAAAAAGTGACCCCTGACCTCAGAACTGAGAATAGCTTTCAAAAGAACACTGAATTTAGCCCCATAAAAGAAAATTTTTAAGTAAAGAAGAAGTAAGTGTGTGTATATAATTATAATGACAAGTCCATATAAATCTATGATGTCCTAGTAAAAAATAAAGCTGTTAAAATACAATAATGGTTCATGTCTTTATTCCCTTAGAACAAAAAATAGAAAGTACAAACAATAAATAATAACACAGTATTTGTAAAAAAAAATAAGACATTCAGACATATATATGTAATAAGATCTTATATCCAAAAATTATAACTTTTTAAAGTCAATAAAATAATTCAATACAATAGAATTAGTTTTAAAAAAGCAATCAGTTAACAGAAGAAAATAACAAATAGACTACACAGTAATATATGGATAAATGTAGCTTTGTTAGTCATCAGATAAATGAAAGTTAAAGCCACAACATAAAATTGTTGTATTTTCCAGAATGTCAAAAATAAACCCCCAATTATCCATCTGATCTTCACCTGTGATTTGATCTTTATTTTTTTTCTAAACTTGTGGTTGGCCTCTCTCTAGTATAGTAATTTTTATGCTGCATTCAAGCAGGACTTTGTTTTAAGTCCTATATATTTCTTGTAAATCATCTTACACATTTGCACTTAAATATTTTGGCACTTAAAAATCTAATGAGCCAATGGATAAAAGAACATTTGCTAGTAATAGCCAAACATTTTTCACTTCACAGTTTGAAGAAATATGTTCTTATTGGTCCTGTGTTACAATCATATTCAATCATATTCAAGACCTCATTATATTCTATCTGTTCTACTTCTTTTGACTGGTTTGGTAGTTTTGAACTGGAAAATATTACTGCTATTCAGGGGTATATATCCGTATTCACTCATCATATGCTTCTTGTTCCAGGCAGTAAACAGATAGGTGCTCCTGATAATAATTTGGGGGAGACGAGTTCTAAAACCAAGGTGTGATTTAAAGAGGTTTTCAAGCACAAAGATGCAGAACCTGTCATACAACTCCCCACTGCCAGAAAAGATGTTCAAAGAGCAAAAGATTGTGATAATAATATGGAAAAAATCGCCAGAGTTTGAGGCTCTTCTTGGTCTACCTGAGCCTCAAAACCCCAAGTGGTATAATTCTTGAAAATCCCAATTATAAATTCAACATTGTGTCCTCCAGCTTCATTGGTTGTGTCTCAATGTAATATAAGATGTACTCATTGCTCTTCCTCCAATTTTGAAGCTTGTGTTTTCTGGTACTCATTCTCTCTCTCATTCTCTCATTTCTTTCCACATTCTCTATGTAAAATGATTTTGCTACACTATTTCTCACATCCTGTATTTCTTTTCTATAAGGAAGGGCTATGAGACTTGAAAAGTTGGGCAGAGATTAGGACTGATTTTCCTTCTACAAAGAGCAAGCCCTTCACTGTAGTTTGACCTCCCCAAAACCTTGGATAGTGGGGATCAGTTTCCAAGCCACATAGAGCCAGTGAACTTCAGGACAGCTTGTTGGTTGCCTAGTAATTCTATTGGGGTTCACACCCTGTAGTGGTGGTAAAAGCTACAATCTCTTGGAGACATTTTCCTGTATGACCAAGGCATGCCTAGAGGGAAGGCAGTAGCACTCTTCTCTTGAGGCTACTTACCTCATTACCCATTTTACTTTAGTCACCTCAATCACTTGGCAACATAGCCAGGAGTCAGGTGACCTACAACATAATTGGAGAGTTATCCAAAGAAATAACTAGAACATAATTTATGGGACACACAGGAGACCTACTTCTCTTGTTGTGACTCACTTTGTCCACCTACAGCATTGCATCCATCTACAAAATTGCGGTCTGCTGAATTCATGAAAATTCCCCTAACAACTATATCAATAATTCCACCTAGAGGGACAGTGGAGAGAATAATAACCAAGCTGTGGAGGCAAGACTCTGAAAAAGTTCATAATATCCCATTTTAAAATATGCTGTTCTGACCTATAGACTACTTTTGAGTCAGAGGCATTTTTGAAATAGCATATGCAAAAAAGATCACTCTACACTTTTTTTCCTTTTTTGAAAGCAAATGATAAAATCTTGATATAAAAGAGATTTTTCTTTTTCTATTCTTACTTTCTTTAATGTGTGTCTTATGGAGTTTAAGATTTATTTTGTCCTCATTTTTTCATTTTCATTAAGTAAATTGGGAGCAATTCAGAAGATCACTTAGAACTTATTGCTCACTGTAAGGAACTATTACTAAATAATCTTACCTTCAAATCTTAGTTTCAAAAGCCCAGAGCTTCTTTTTACTCTGGATGCTTTCTCTGCTCTCATAACTAATCCTACAGCTATAATTCTGCAATATGTTCCAGAGACACAGATTTACTCTAATATAGCTATGTTCTTTTGCTCAGTACTTCACTGCTTTTCTCGGGGTCTTCTACAATCTACCAAAGAAAATCCTCACCTCCTCTATTTAATATTCTGTTTAAATGACTTTCTTAGAACACTCTGGACAATTCATTCCATCATGTTCACTGAAGAAAATTACTATTTATGAAAATGATGTTCAAAGTCTAGCAGACGTGCTTAACACTTGCACCAGAATTTGCCTCTCTTCAACTCATCTCAAATATTTTTCCATCTTATAAAATGCAGGTTTTGAAAATGTATTTCATTTGAGGTAGTATATATGACTTCCTTGGGGCCGGAACAGTGCACAAGTGGTAGGGTGTTTGCCTTGCACACTGCTAACCTAGGACAAACAACAGTTCGGTCCCCCAGTGTACCATATTGTCCCCAAAGCCAGAAATGATTGCTGAGCGCATAGCCAGGAGTAACCCCTGAGCATCACTGAGTGTGGCCCCAAAACCAAAAAATATATATACTGTGGTACATATAAAATATATATAAAGTAGAATATTTTATTTTATATTACATTACTATGTAATATAGTACATATAAATATATTATATAATATATTATATCATATAATATAATAATAATAATGTTATCTATCAATCCCTGAAACTGCCATGTGATCCCTGAGCACTGAACCAAGAATAAGCCCTGTTCACTGACAGATGTGCCCTCCCAAAATAAGAGGAAAGGGTGAAATATATGATGATAAAAAACTTTGTAATTACTTCCTATACTATATATAGATAATACCCCTAATTTTCTGAATAAGACCACCAATTTTTATATCTAAGGGTAGTTAACAGAGGGGTAAAAATCTCTTGTGACCTTAAAGGAACTCAATAGACCTCAGTTCAAAATACTTCACTTATAAAAAAAACCACCTTAAGTTGGTACATTCTAAGAAAATTGAGCTTATTTAATCTACTACTTATATGTTATTTGCTTCTAACTTCTAAGGATATGACTAATAACTATTAAGAATTTGTGAGGAAGGAAAGAAGGAAGGGAAGAAGGGAGGGAGGGAGGAACGAAGGAAGAGTGAAAGGGATGAAGTGAGGGAGGGAGGTTAGTAGAGAGGGAGGGAAGACGGGAGGAAGGAAGGAAGAGTGGAAGGGAAGAAGGGAGGGAGGGAGAATAGAAGGGAGGGAGAATAGAACGAAGGGAGGGTGGAAGGGAAGTAGTGAGGGTGGGAGGGAAGAAGTGAGAGTAGGAGGTTGGAAGGGAGAGAGGGAGGGAGGAAGAATGAAGGGAGGAGGGAAGGAAGGAGAGAGAAGAAAGGAAATAAAGTTAGGAGAAAGGGAAAAGAAATAAGAAAATGTGCATAAACTTTGTATAAGCCAAAAGCTTTTCTTAATCCTTTTGAAGTTCCTAATTTTTTCTGCAAACAGAATTGATAGTTTAAGCAGAGATTAGCCCAAGAAATACTTAATATAAGTTTTATTTGTCAAAGACTTCAAAAGGAAATGATAAGCCAAAAAATATCTATAATTATGTACTTTCCCTATATTTAATAAAGAATAAAGAGGGAAGAATATGATAAATTAAGGAATATTGGTTAGCTATCATATTTAGGGTTAACCATAATATTCTCCTATGTACTTTTTCATAAAAGGATTGAAAGGGAAACCCTGTTGCTGTCAGGTTTTAAAAATTTCCATCTAAACATTTCAATATATTAGATATCATATTTAAAACTTTTCTATTAAAACTTCTATTTAGCTTCCCATCTAAATTTTCAGTTGAGAAAATAAACACTCAAAGAGAAAACAAACAAAAATCAACAACAACCTGGATATCATTAATAAATCCTACAAAGGAGAAAGTATAATATTAAATCTTCCCTAATCACAAAAACATAAAATTAAATTAACTATTTTCCTATAATTTGTTTACTCTATTTCTATGCATATTTATAATATAATTAATTATTTAAAACAGAAAATCTGCTTCTCTAGAAATAATGAATTATAGTCTATTGTCTTATTAAAAATCAGTTCTATAAATTGTAGAACTCAATAACTATGTACCAATTACATCTTCTGTGATATTTTTCAAGATCCTCACAAATACAAGGCAGATCATAGTGCCTGAAAGTACTATATTTGAGGATATATTAATATTTCTAAGACAATGTTGATATTTTCTGTTAATATTCCTCTACATGTTAAAACTGCAGAAAGAGCAATAAGAGATATCTAAAGTGTTTATTTGATATTATTTTAGTAGATAAAATAATAAAATTATCTAAGAGGCATTCTTCCACTTAATGGTACTGCTCAGATCAATAATATGAAGAAAATAGAATTCCAGGACAAATGATCATTTTTATCTAACTACAACACAATGGGGAAAATGTACGTAATACCATTTTTTACCAAGAAAGTATTCATTGTAAAAATGTGTGGCTTTTAGAAGGATTTCTTTGATGCCTCATGCAGTTCTTATTGTATTCTTACAATAGCTAAAATTGAGATATTCTAGAGCGAAAAAGAATATTTAGGAAACAGAGCTAGATTATGTAATCATATGTCAACTTGTCAAAAGGCATTGCACATCCTAGGAAACAAAAAAGTGTATATATATATATATGAAAATATATATATATATATATATATATATGAAATATATATATGAAAAGAGGCAACCATATCTGCCCTGCTATGTTCTTCTCCAGCTGACTAAGGTATTAACATTAGATAGTTAACAGGAAAAAATAAGAAATTAAGAGATTTATGTGACAACATCTAAAGAAATCATATAATATATTTGACGTTCTATTATTTTTATGTATTACTAACTGAATTTGTTATATGATTTGTTATATATTTTACTATTCCATGCTTGTTTTAGCATATTGATAGGTTTCTCTGACAAAAAGATTATTTCTCGCAATACCATAGTTATGGATATCACCCCTAACATTCACTGTTTTAAAATTTTTTTCAGAATATTTTTATTAATATCTTTATTTAAACACCTTTACTACATATATGATTGTAGTTGGGTTTCAGTCATGTAAAGAACACCCTCCTTCACCAGTGCAAAATTCCCATCACCAATGTCCCAAATCTCCCTCCTCCACACCCCACCTCCGTCTGTACTCTAGATAGGCTTTCTATTTCCCTCATTCATTCACAGTGTTATGATAGTTCTCAGTGTAGTTATTTCTCTAACTACACTCACCATTCTTTGTGGTGAGCTTCATGTTGTGATCTGGACCTTCCAGCCCTCATCACTTTTGTCTCTGAGAATTATTGTAAAAATGTCTTTTATTGCTTTGAGAATTTAAGAGAGTGGTAAAAGTTCCTTGTTAGTTTTCAGGGCACCAATTGACCTCAGCTCAAAATAATCTACTTACTAAAGTGACACATCTTAAAAAGGTCAGTTCAATATATTTTGGACATGGCATGTACTTTATTTTCTTGTTTGTTACTTTGGTTGTTGGCTTGTGTTTACACTCAGCAGCTCTCCAGACTTCTGACTGACTGCTTAGCAATCACTCCGGAAGGGGTTCAGAGGATCATATGGAGTGCTGGGCATTGAACCCTAGTAGGAACTTAACTCCTTTTGTAGTACCTTATAATTCAGTCCTCAATCTATATCTGCTTTCATTCTAGATGTAGCTATGATATTAATTGCCTTAGAAATGTGATATGTTAATTTTGACAGTCGTTATATATCAAATTTGAGTCAATCATTCTGTTCTCTATACTCTAATCCTTAAACTATAATTTCAAGGATCACATATTTATTTCTATATGTATTTGGAAACTATGAGTCAAATAACCCAGCATTCTACCCCTCCTTCAGATAAATTTGAAACCGTCTCCTGAAATCCATGATCTCTTCCACTGCCTCATAAGTCAATGCTGATGTCATCCATGACATTTGCTATAGAAAGTTCTTTATAAAACATATCCAAGCTGTATACCACCTACTTAGACCACAACCCCAGAAAATAATCCTAAAGTATGAGAACAATTTGTCCTTGATAGCAGTAAAATTTGCCACCCTAGAATAATTCTTTATGGCATAAATACTATTTCAAAGATGAATTTCTAAAGTCTGAATTTTTTCTAAGTTTCTAGAATAATTGACTGTATGTACTTATAAAATGTCTCTATTATAGTAAAGGTGTGTCCCTTGATCAAATGGAAGGGTAAATCATTTGATCAATATAGAGTAAGCAATTTGTATCTTCAAAACCCAGTTTTCCCTCTTCCAGCCTCATTTGTCTTTATAGTAGAAGTTATTTAAGAAAAAATTACTTGTTTTACTGGTATTCCATTTTATGCTGGAGAGATGCATATTATTATTCAATTTTTCTTGTATTTTTCTCTTGTTAATTTGTCTGGTATTAATTTGCCAGCCTGGAAGAACAAAAAGAATGAAACCAAGCCAAAGATGAATATTAGACAAGAACAGCAATCCTTGCCTGAAAGCCTAAAAATAAGAACTGCTTATCCTCAGTTTACCCCACCCTCTAAGCTTAACCCTTTGCTTTCCTTAGGTTTTCAGATTAGATGGCATGTAGCCAGAAGACCACTCTACAAGGGTAAAGATTTTATTGTTCATTCCGGTGCTTCCTAGCCTATAAGCAGTTCTTTATTTTCCTGGTATTTTTTCCCCCTATAAAAATCCCATCTCATGACAAAGAAAACAAGGTAGTTGAGGGCATGAGTTCATTTTCTTCTAACTTACCAACAAATTGCCAATATAGTCCTTTCTCTAGACCTATCATCATGTCACTCATTGACTGGCAATTGAGCATCAGTGAAATTAAATATTTACAATCATGAGGGGAAAAAAGAAATACTTTTTTATGTCTACCCTTTTCTTTAGTATCTTAGATAAACACCCTCAAAATAGCTAAACAAAGAACAACTTGGTACACTGAAAACCCTAGAGCAGTTGAACATCTGTATGTACTGACTTTTATCTACCTCTGACTTTAAGTGACTATATAGCCTCTATCCAACTGCTTCATTTTTTTCTTAATTTAACATTGTTCATCTGCAAAAAGGTTTATGATATGATGCTAGAGGATATTTTAGTTTGCTTTACAAAGAAAACAAAGTAAATTCCATAGATATTATGCCCTCAATCTTTTAAAATAGTGTTAATTTATTGACTCACCATAACACACAAAGTTCCAAAGTTGCTGATAATTGAGTTTCAGTCACACAATGTTGGTGAACCCACCCCTTCCCCAGTGTCAGCTTCCCTCAACCTGTGTTCCCTGCCTCCATCCTGTTTCTATGACAAACACTGTTCTTTTTTCCTTTTTTCACTGTGGTTTGAAATATTGTTAATGAAAGGTTATCATGCCAAAATCTTTTTGAAAAAGAAAGAAAACTTAGTCTCTCAATTACAGTCCAATATCATTTAAATAAAAATCCCAAGTATCTTTTTCTTAAGGAATACAATTATTTTGCAAGGCTAATTAACATGGATTTATTTATTGGTTGGCATTAAAAACATTGAAATACTATATCCAAAGTCTACCAGAAGAGAGTGGATTCCTTAAGATGTTCCAAGTATAGCAGCACTTTAGCTATCCTATGATAATAAATCAGGGATGACAGATAGTGCTGACCATGGTGCATTTCATGGTGAGAATGGTAAGGGCTTAGCTGCTTCCCATTAAATTAATGAGACACCATGGCCTTCTTGGCCAGCAGGAGAGGAGACTTCTGAACACCTTTATACCACCATGGAAATGAAAGGTAGGATAGAAAGAATGGCCAATTCTGTTAAGTGTTTGGCTTTCTACCCAGCTTATTCAATACATCAGACCATTAGTCCATTATTTTCTGTTTAGTTTTCAAAATCAGCAAGTCAAAAAACCCTTTTGAGGTATTCTAAGTTGTTTATATTCTTGTTTCCTGAAAAAAACAAATGAAAGGATGAGAAACAGGAAGCTCTTCAGAACACAAAAACTGTCCAATAAAGGAAATCTTTTAATTCACAATCACAAAATGAAGTTTTATGATCTTTTGCTTTCACCATCTACCACTTTTTGGTCTGCTATATGTTTATTTTCAGTTAGTTACATACAGATAAATAAGTGCATAAATTAAAATCTCTAGTAATGTTTTTCCTTGAAGAATAATACAAAATTCAAGAAGATGTTAAATAATGAACTACAACCCCTATAATCAGTTTAAACTTATTTTATGTCCTGAAGCACTTAGCTGCTTTGACTTTATAATAAATACATTTTATTTATTAAATAAAATACATTACTTATTATTATAAATAATAATGTGCCAAATACCATCCCATGGTGAGGACCCGTGTTTCTCCAATTCTCCAGTGCTGGGGTTACCTAGGAAGGTAACCTGGCAATGCTCAAAGAGCTCTAAGACCATTCTGAGTGGTTCCCGAGGTACCATGTTCAGATGCAAAATGCATCATGAAGGGTTGGTCAAATACAATGCAAGCACAGTGACCCATCTTCTCTCTCTCTCTCTCCTCTCTCCTCTCTCTCTCTCTTTCTCCTCTCTCTCTCTCTCTCTCTCTCTCTCCTCCCTCCTCTCTCTCTCTCTCTCATCTCTCTCTCTCTCTCTCTCTCTCTCATCTCTCTCACTCTCTCTCTCTCTCTCTCTTTTTTGGGCCACACCCAATAATGCTCAGGGGTTATTCCTGGCTATGCTCTCAGAAATCACCTATGGCTTGGCGGACCACAGTCCATCCTAGGCTAGCGCTGGTGGACCATTTGGGACGCTGGGGATCGAACCACGGTCCATCCTAGGCTAGGGCTGGCAAGGCAGACACCTTATCTCTAGCGCCACCACACCGGCCCCCATATACTCTCTCTATAGCCCCTGTAATTGAATACTTGTTTGATCATACTACATTGCTTGGTGTAGAAATCTTTGAATTGATATGAATTGGTATTTTGTTAAACCAATAATTAATGTACTTAGTTCTTTGATGCAGCGTGGGATATTTTTCACTATAATTTTTTGAATTAGTTATCTATACTTCTGTTTATGATTCATACACATTGTAATGTGCCCTTACAAAGGAATTTGATAGCTCTTAGGTATTTTTCTTCTCCTGCTTCTTTCTTTCCTCTTGGTTCTTTCTTTTTCTCTTTCCTTTCTTTTTCTTCCTTCCTTCCTTTTTATTTTTCTTTCTTTTTTCCTTTCTTCATCTTTCTCTCTTCTCTATTTCTTTTTCTTCCTTTCTTCTTTCTTTCTTTCTTTCTTTCTTTCTTTCTTTCTTTCTTTCTTTCTTTCTTTCTTTCTCTTTCTTTCTTCCTTCCTTCCTTCCTTCCTTTCTCTTTCCTTTCTCTTTCTTTCTTTCCTTTCTCTTTCTTTCCTTCCTTCCTTCCTTCCTTCCTTCCTTCTTTCTTTCTTTCTTTATTTCTTTCTTTCTTTCTTCCTTCCTTCTTTTTTCTCTCTTTATCTTTCTTTTTCTTTCTCTCTTTCTCTCTCTCTCCTTTCCTTTTTTCCTTCTCTTTCTTTCTTTCTTTCTTTCTTTCTTTCTTTCTTTCTTTCTTTCTTTCTTTCTTTCTTTCTTTCTTTCTTTCTTTCTTTCTTTCTTTCTTTCTTTCTTTCTTTCTTTCTTTCTTTCTTTCTTTCTTTCTTTCTTTCTTTCTTTCTTTCTTTCTTTCCCACATCTTCTAAATCTGCTTCTGCATCTCCTCCCTTTTTTCCTCCTCCTGCATTTTTCTTCTCTTTCTTCTCCTTTTTTCCTCCTCCTCTTCACCTTTTTCTGCTTATTCTCCTCCTTCCATCTTCTTTCTTTTTCTTTTTTTTCTGAATTTAGACATTGCCTTTTTTAAGTTCATTTGTTTGTTCCTCTGCTTGGTGTTTCAATAGCTCTCCACAGCACACACATTTAAATGTTTTCAGTTTCTCACATATGAATTTACAAATCCCTTATCTGAAACCTTAATTTTTACCTTTTATTTATTTATTTTGGTTTTGAGATAATATTTTCTGAATTTTGTTTTATCTCCTTTATTATATCTTTAAAATTATCTCATATCACTTTACTTCTGAGCTTTTTTCTACCTCTATAAGTTACCTTATAAAATTTTGATTGAGAGATATAATTTTTTTATTTTTTATTTTTAATTATGAAAACAAAGATGCAAAGAAAGAGGACAAGGTAAAGTTATAGTGGAAAGACAATCACCCATAAACAGAATTCTCAGTAGTCCCATTGCTGATAACTTTGAACTTTTATCCAAAGAATATTAAGAAAAATAAAATAGAACCTATGTACAATTGCTTTGCCCCTCAAGTCCCCAGATTGTAGTACATAATATTTCTTAGCAGCACACAAAGCAATCTAAAGACATGAAACTTATGTAACTCCTTAAACATTGAAGGCAAAGTAGTTTTTTACATTTCTGTGAACATGCATATTAGTTTAAGTTAACCTCAAAAGTTTAAGTGGTTTGTTTCTCTTAAGGATTAGAGTCAAATGAACACAGTAAAAACAGTGTTAGAGTGGCAATTATTGTTTGCATAGTCCCACCAAAATATGAGGGGCATGAAATGGAAAAGCTTTGGCCTAAATACAAGGAGACTCTACCCCTGAAGTTCCCTGGCATAAGACCAACTCTAGGCTCCAGGCAAACTAGTTTGTCCAAACCAGGTCATTGTCTGTAGTGCCAATACACTTTTATTTTTCACGCAGTCTCTGTTGTTGGTATCATGAGAGGTATAATTTTTATATATGATTATCTTTTATATCTTTGAGACTGGGTTTGGGAAATTATTTCTTTGTGTGTTTTATATTTTCTTAAATTCTTAAGCTACTAAGCATTATGATTTTTCTATTCTTTATTTTCCTTGACTTTCTTCATTGAAAATATTGGGTGTGAGTTTGAGAAATAGAGCATGTGAACTACTTACTATGCACACAGTCAACTTGAGTGAAATGCTCTGAATCACATATGATGCTTCAAGCCCCATTAGGAATAATCCCTGAGCACAGAGTCAAAAATAAGCCCTGATCCTAACTACTATGTCCCAAAACCTACCAGTAAGAATGAACAGTTTAGGACATTAAGCTATTATGACCTCTTCAGCATTAAATGCAGGAGCTTTATTTCATTTATATTATTATTTTTGTTGATTTTGGGGCCACACCCATTTGATGCTCAGGGGTTTCTCCTGGCTAAGCACTCAGAAATTGCCCCTGGCTTGGGGGGACCATATGGGACACCTGGGGATCGAACCGCAGTCCTTCCTTGGCTAGCGCTTGCAAGGCAGACACCTTACCTCAAGCACCACCTCTTCGGTCCCTCATTTATATTATTTGGATTTAGTCTGTTTTGTTTCTGATGACTTTAGTAGGTGCAGAGATCTTCATTTATTGCATCTATAAGTTTCAGGAGAATGCAAATTGATAAGCTGGTGAAATAGGGTCCTGACTTGTGGTTGTGGTACCACTGTAATCTTTTTTCTCAGGGGCCTAGATCTGAAACAGCATCCTCTAACAACACACCAGTGTAGGAGAATGTGGGGAAAATGTAGGTCAAGAAGACTACAGCCTAGAACAGTGTCCCTAAATGTCTTTTCCAGCAGTGGCCCCTTCTGACCTTGATTTCTTGCTGTAATTTTCCTGTCCTACAGATTGGAAACTAGTCTTGTTCCATATGCCCCATTTACTCAAATGTCAATAGTGGACCCTTTGGGCTATCTTGGTATCTCCAGTGGTCTAGAAATTGTTATCTTGTCCTCTTTGCTAGAATAACAGCCTGAATTAAAAGCTTTTATCTTCACCTGGGCTTTACCTGGATCCAGTATATATGACTTCATATTAACTCCACTTATTCCTTCTTTAAAAGCATTTGGAGGAACTGGAAGCCTGAGCATTTTTTTCTCATCCCCAGACCATAGCTTCAAGGACTTTATATCTAGCAATTTTATTGAGTCATGACTCTCCTTAGTGTCTCCTTTAGTGTAGTCTTTGCATGTCTTTGACCATAAACCCCTCACCACAAATTTGGTGCCATGTTTTCCTGGTTAATTGGTGGGGGTCTTGTTTTGGGCCTATTCCTAGTTGTGTTCAGTATTTACTACTGGTTCTGCACTCGACATCACTCCTAGACTCAGGGGACAATACCGGTTGCTAAGAATTGATCCTAGGGCAGCCTCTTGCAAAGCAAATGCCCTACCCACTATAATATCACTTTGGGCCCTCATGGTTCAATGTTATTTGTACCTTCTTAAAGTAAAGCAAGAAACTTCCTCTAACACTATTTTGATGGTACCTTTAGTATTACTTTTTTGGGAGACAGGGGATAAATAAACATGATTGGTTGGCCATATCTTACAGTGCTCAAAGGTTATTTCTAATTCTGGACTCAAAGGTGATCCCGACAGTGTTTCAGGGAATATAAGCTTTTCATAGGATCTAACTTAGGTAGCCAGATACACGGCAAGTGCTGCACCCATTGTACTCTCTCTTTGGCCTTCTTTAATTTTCTCTACCTCAATTTGTGTGACCTGTTTATTCAACATTTTTTTCAACTATACTCATCACAATTTTTTTTTTACTTAAATCAATCCATGATTTAATTCTTTTAACACCCAGGGAATTAAGTCATTAGACATTAGTTCTAAAGAGTTTATTTCTCAAAATCTTATTAAACATTGATCATACACTAACTACATTCTGTATAGAGTATTAATGCACAATATTATTATTAAGCCCTTCCACTGCCTTATTCCATCAGCTTAACACTCATTAACATCTTACCCAAAGAATAAAAGCCAAGAATAAGCTACTAAGGACTGTAAATAATTTATAGGGTTTTTAAATTATAAAAAACTGTAACATTAACATTAATGTTGAAGTATAGACCTCCCGATATTTTGATAACTTCCCCCTTATAAAAAGCAGAATTCTCTAAAGTATTCATAATAGGCCTTTTATAAAACATGTTACTCTGGCAAATAAAACATGTCAAGTTTAAATAAGTTGAAATCTGAGGTTTCAAAGAAACCTTGTACCACTAATTCAACTACTTAAAAGAATGTCCATATTTGGGGTTCTCTCCAGAATCACCTATCAGGGAGACATAGCTCTGATGACAGGGCATGTATGTGCCTATAAAAATCTATTTTAATGGGTTAGCTTTCCATTATCATTTAAGTTTTTCTCTTTTTTCTTGAAGCTCAGTTCCACTCATTAGCTCTAAGATAAAATGTTGGTTAGTTATATTTACTCAAGAACTTACAGACATGTTGATTCTTTATATGTTGAAGATTAATTTGGGTTTGTTTTCTTCTATTAATATGTCTACTGTTAATATGACCATTCAGTTAATCCTAGGCAACTCAAGGGTGGCTAATTGGAGGTAGGGTTGCTGTTTCCATATGTTCTATAGACTTCTGAGAAAGTACAAGTCCCAGGAGAATAAAGCCAAAATTTAATATGTAAAGCTTGTTTGTGTGCTTTGACTCAAAACAAGTCTTCAAAGGAAAAAATGGCATTATTGTTTATGTGCATTTTGTTTGTATTAACATTCTTTTAAATCTTATAAATCCTTCAGAGTAGTATGAGTTCTAATTTAACAAAAAAATAAAAAAGCCGGACACCAGGCGGGGAAAATCCGCGAAAGTACACCGGCCCAGTGGGGCTCAGCTGTGAAAGACTGTGAGTGTGACCTGTCTATGTCTGTCTACTGTCCTCTTGCGTGAAACTCTTGCGAGTGGGGCAAAAAGAGCCTCCAGAAACCTCGCTCGCCCAGACGCCATTTTCAGGGAGGGACTTCAGAGCATAAAAACCGGCTATCCTTTGCAAAAGCTGGCTCCCTGTGTGTGACACCAGGCGGGGAAAATCCGCGAAAGTACACCGGCCCAGTGGGGCTCAGCTGTGAAAGACTGTGAGTGTGACCTGTCTATGTCTGTCTACTGTCCTCTTGCGTGAAACTCTTGCGAGTGGGGCAAAAAGAGCCTCCAGAAACCTCGCTCGCCCAGACGCCATTTTCAGGGAGGGACTTCAGAGCATAAAAACCGGCTATCCTTTGCAAAAGCTGGCTCCCTGTGTGTGACACCAGGCGGGGAAAATCCGCGAAAGTACACCGGCCCAGTGGGGCTCAGCTGTGAAAGACTGTGAGTGTGACCTGTCTATGTCTGTCTACTGTCCTCTTGCGTGAAACTCTTGCGAGTGGGGCAAAAAGAGCCTCCAGAAACCTCGCTCGCCCAGACGCCATTTTCAGGGAGGGACTTCAGAGCATAAAAAACCGGCTATCCTTTGCAAAAGCTGGCTCCCTGTGTGTGACACCAGGCGGGGAAAATCCGCGAAAGTACACCGGCCCAGTGGGGCTCAGCTGTGAAAGACTGTGAGTGTGACCTGTCTATGTCTGTCTACTGTCCTCTTGCGTGAAACTCTTGCGAGTGGGGCAAAAAGAGCCTCCAGAAACCTCGCTCGCCCAGACGCCATTTTCAGGGAGGGACTTCAGAGCATAAAAACCGGCTATCCTTTGCAAAAGCTGGCTCCCTGTGTGTGACACCAGGCGGGGAAAATCCGCGAAAGTACACCGGCCCAGTGGGGCTCAGCTGTGAAAGACTGTGAGTGTGACCTGTCTATGTCTGTCTACTGTCCTCTTGCGTGAAACTCTTGCGAGTGGGGCAAAAAGAGCCTCCAGAAACCTCGCTCGCCCAGACGCCATTTTCAGGGAGGGACTTCAGAGCATAAAAAACCGGCTATCCTTTGCAAAAGCTGGCTCCCTGTGTGTGACACCAGGCGGGGAAAATCCGCGAAAGTACACCGGCCCAGTGGGGCTCAGCTGTGAAAGACTGTGAGTGTGACCTGTCTATGTCTGTCTACTGTCCTCTTGCGTGAAACTCTTGCGAGTGGGGCAAAAAGAGCCTCCAGAAACCTCGCTCGCCCAGACGCCATTTTCAGGGAGGGACTTCAGAGCATAAAAACCGGCTATCCTTTGCAAAAGCTGGCTCCCTGTGTGTGACACCAGGCGGGGAAAATCCGCGAAAGTACACCGGCCCAGTGGGGCTCAGCTGTGAAAGACTGTGAGTGTGACCTGTCTATGTCTGTCTACTGTCCTCTTGCGTGAAACTCTTGCGAGTGGGGCAAAAAGAGCCTCCAGAAACCTCGCTCGCCCAGACGCCATTTTCAGGGAGGGACTTCAGAGCATAAAAAACCGGCTATCCTTTGCAAAAGCTGGCTCCCTGTGTGTGACACCAGGCGGGGAAAATCCGCGAAAGTACACCGGCCCAGTGGGGCTCAGCTGTGAAAGACTGTGAGTGTGACCTGTCTATGTCTGTCTACTGTCCTCTTGCGTGAAACTCTTGCGAGTGGGGCAAAAAGAGCCTCCAGAAACCTCGCTCGCCCAGACGCCATTTTCAGGGAGGGACTTCAGAGCATAAAAACCGGCTATCCTTTGCAAAAGCTGGCTCCCTGTGTGTGACACCAGGCGGGGAAAATCCGCGAAAGTACACCGGCCCAGTGGGGCTCAGCTGTGAAAGACTGTGAGTGTGACCTGTCTATGTCTGTCTACTGTCCTCTTGCGTGAAACTCTTGCGAGTGGGGCAAAAAGAGCCTCCAGAAACCTCGCTCGCCCAGACGCCATTTTCAGGGAGGGACTTCAGAGCATAAAAACCGGCTATCCTTTGCAAAAGCTGGCTCCCTGTGTGTGACACCAGGCGGGGAAAATCCGCGAAAGTACACCGGCCCAGTGGGGCTCAGCTGTGAAAGACTGTGAGTGTGACCTGTCTATGTCTGTCTACTGTCCTCTTGCATGAAACTCTTGCGAGTGGGGCAAAAAGAGCCTCCAGAAACCTCGCTCGCCCAGACGCCATTTTCAGGGAGGGACTTCAGAGCATAAAAACCGGCTATCCTTTGCAAAAGCTGGCTCCCTGTGTGTGACACCAGGCGGGGAAAATCCGCGAAAGTACACCGGCCCAGTGGGGCTCAGCTGTGAAAGACTGTGAGTGTGACCTGTCTATGTCTGTCTACTGTCCTCTTGCGTGAAACTCTTGCGAGTGGGGCAAAAAGAGCCTCCAGAAACCTCGCTCGCCCAGACGCCATTTTCAGGGAGGGACTTCAGAGCATAAAAACCGGCTATCCTTTGCAAAAGCTGGCTCCCTGTGTGTGACACCAGGCGGGGAAAATCCGCGAAAGTACACCGGCCCAGTGGGGCTCAGCTGTGAAAGACTGTGAGTGTGACCTGTCTATGTCTGTCTACTGTCCTCTTGCGTGAAACTCTTGCGAGTGGGGCAAAAAGAGCCTCCAGAAACCTCGCTCGCCCAGACGCCATTTTCAGGGAGGGACTTCAGAGCATAAAAACCGGCTATCCTTTGCAAAAGCTGGCTCCCTGTGTGTGACACCAGGCGGGGAAAATCCGCGAAAGTACACCGGCCCAGTGGGGCTCAGCTGTGAAAGACTGTGAGTGTGACCTGTCTATGTCTGTCTACTGTCCTCTTGCGTGAAACTCTTGCGAGTGGGGCAAAAAGAGCCTCCAGAAACCTCGCTCGCCCAGACGCCATTTTCAGGGAGGGACTTCAGAGCATAAAAACCGGCTATCCTTTGCAAAAGCTGGCTCCCTGTGTGTGACACCAGGCGGGGAAAATCCGCGAAAGTACACCGGCCCAGTGGGGCTCAGCTGTGAAAGACTGTGAGTGTGACCTGTCTATGTCTGTCTACTGTCCTCTTGCGTGAAACTCTTGCGAGTGGGGCAAAAAGAGGCTCAGAGGAGCACGGCCCCTCCGCTTCGCAACGCGGCCGTGCACACATTCTAAGGAAAGAACTCCATTGCAACAAGAAGGAAAAATCACACTAAGAACGGCGCTATATCACAGAAGCAAACATTTCTCTCTGGACTGTCTTCTCTGTTACATGCTCGGGCCTAAGATTTGACCCAGTGTGAGGCTTCATCCACGGAGGACTCCCCTCCCTTAGAGGCAAGTCAGCCCATCCAGAAAGGGAGGAGCCAGAGGAGTGTGCTGCCTACATCATATAGACAATGAATACCACTACAACACGTAGAAAAACCCACAATACAAATGTGACAATGGGGAAACAGCGCAGGCCAGCATCAGACATAGAGAATGAAGATGACAATTCTGAGGACCAGATAATGACTGAACAACTAATCAACCTCTCAGATAAGGACTTTAGACTAGCAATATGGAAGGTGCTCAACAGACTCCAAGAAACCATGGATCGAGTTGAACAGAACACTAATAAGAACCAAGAAAATATGAAGGCAGAAATGACAAAACTCCAAACTGAAATAACATGTCAACTAACAGGACTGAAAAACTCAGTAAACGAAGTGAATGACAAAATGGATAAGCTCTGGGACAGGGTATCAGAAGCTGAGAATAGACTTGGTGCTGTGGAAGATGAGATACATAACAATTCCATACAGCAGGAGAGATTGGACAAAAAACTTAAAGCAAATGAGCAGACAATGGAAAAATTAGTCAAAGAATGGGAACAGACGAAAATAGAAGTCTATGATAAGATCAACAGAAACAACTTAAGAATCATTGGAGTCCCAGAGACCCAGGAAGAAAATTTCCAGGAAGAATCAATGGTCAAGAACATCATTAAAGAGAAACTTCCAGAGCTAAAGAATATATGTGATCAAATCCTGCATGCCCGAAGAGTACCAACCAAAAGAGACCCCAGAAAAACCACCCCAAGACACATCCTAGTCACAATGACAAATCCCACAGATAGAGACAGAATTCTGAAAACAGCAAGATCAAAAGGGGAAATCATGTTCAAGCAAGCTTCCCTGAGATTTACAGCAGACCTGTCACCAGAAACGCTCAATGCCAGAAAGCAGTGGTGGGATATTGTGACAAGACTGAATGAAATGAATGCTTCACCCAGAATACTATACCCAGCAAAACTCACTTTCCGGTTTGATGGAAGAATACATGGTTTCACAGACAAAAAACAGCTCAGAAACTTCACAGACACAAAACCAGTCTTAAGAGAAAAACTGAAAGACCTAATCTAAGACAAGACTACCCAAAAGACACACCAAATTTTGAAATAAAGATGGCGTTAAATCCCAGGACAATTCTTTCTCTCAACGTCAATGGACTAAATGCACCAGTTAAGAGACACAGAGTGGCTAAATGGATCAAAAAACTCAATCCAACCTTCTGCTGCCTACAAGAAACGCACCTGAATAGTCAGAACAAACATAGACTCAAAATAAAAGGCTGGAGAAAAGTTATCCAAGCAAACAACACCCATAAAAAAGCTGGAGTGGCCATACTAATATCAGATAATGCAAACTTTATACTCAGGAAGGTTGTAAGGGACAAAGACGGACATTTTATATTAATCAAGGGGTACGTAGAGCAGGAAGAATTCACTCTCCTAAACATATATGCACCGAATGAGGGGCCAGCAAAATATTTAATACAACTGCTGACAAATCTGAAAAATAATATCAACAACAACACAATAATTGTGGGGGACCTAAACACGGCTTTGTCAACACTGGACAGGTCAACCAGACTGAAACCCAACAAGAATATACTAGACCTGAGGAGAGAAATGGAAGAAAGAGGCCTAGTGGATATATATAGGACACTCCATCCCCAGAAACCTGGATACACATTCTTCTCCAATGTACATGGGACATTCTCCAGGATAGACTACATGCTGGCACATAAAACATACCTCCATAAGATCAAGAGGATAGAAATTTTGCAGACTACCTTCGCTGACCACAAGGCTCTGAAATTATTTGTGAACTCCAAAGGGACTCAGAAGAAACACTTTAACACCTGGAAGTTAAACAGCCTCATGCTCAATAACCAGTGGGTCCGAGATGAAATCAAGGAGGAAATAAAAAGGTTCCTGGAAACAAATGACAATAAAGACACAAACTCTCAGAACTTATGGGACACAGCAAAAGCAGTACTGAGAGGAAAATTTATAGCTTTGCAAGCACACATCAGGAAGGAAGAAGGAGCTTACCTGAGTAGCTTAATGACACAGCTAATAGAACTAGAAAATGCTCAACAAAAGGACCCAAGAACAGGAAGACAGAAGGAAATAACAAAGCTGAGAACAGAAATCAACGAAGTGGAAACTCAAAAAACAATCCGAAAGATCAACGAAAGCAGAAGTTGGTTCTTTGAAAAAATAAACAAGATTGATAGACCACTGGCAAACCTAACAAAGAAAGAGAGAGAGAGAAACTTGATAACTCGTATCAGGAATGAAAAAGGAGAGATCACTACTGATATGACAGAGATTCAAAGGGTAATCAGAAACTACTTTGAAAAACTCTACGCCACTAAAAATGAGAACCTGGAAGAAATGGATAAATTCTTGGACTCTTATAATCTTCCACGGTTGAAGGAAGAGGATGTAGCATATCTAAACACCCCCATCACCATTGATGAAATTAAAACAGTAATCAAATGTCTGCCGAAAAACAAAAGCCCAGGTCCAGATGGATTCACTAATGAATTCTATCAAACTTTCCAAGAGGAACTACTGCCAATCTTGGCAAGACTCTTTCATGAAATTGAACAAACAGAAACACTTCCAAATAGCTTTTATGAAGCCAACATCACCTTGATACCTAAACCAGACAGAGACGCTACCAAAAAAGAAAATTACAGACCAATATCACTGATGAATGCAGATGCAAAGATCCTCAACAAAATCCTGGCAAATAGGATTCAATGCCTCGTTAAGAAGATCATCCACTACGATCAAGTAGGTTTCATCCCAGGAATGCAAGGCTGGTTTAACATCCGTAAATCTATCAACATAATACACAACATCAATAACAAGAAAAATAAAAACCACATGATCATATCAATAGATGCAGAGAAAGCATTTGATAAGGTCCAACACCCATTCTTGATCAAAACTCTCAGCAAGATGGGAATGGAGGGAACCTTTCTCAATATAGTGAAGGCCATCTACCACAAGCCAGTGGCAAATATTATCCTCAATGGAGAAAAACTGAAAGCCTTCCCTCTAAATTCTGGCACAAGACAAGGCTGTCCTCTCTCACCACTCCTATTCAACATAGCACTGGAAGTACTTGCTATAGCGATTAGGCAAGAAAAGGATATCAAGGGAATCCAGATAGGAAAGGAAGAAGTCAAGCTCTCACTGTTTGCAGATGACATGATACTCTACTTAGAAAACCCTAAAGACTCTATCAAAAAGCTTCTAGAAACAATAGACTCATATAGCAAGGTGGCAGGCTACAAAATTAACACACAAAAATCAATGGCCTTTCTATACACCAACAGTAATAAAGAAGAAATGGACATTAAGAAAACAACCCCATTCACAATAGTACCACACAAACTCAAATATCTTGGAATCAACTTGACTAAATATGTGAAGGACCTATACAAAGAAAACTATAAAACTCTGCTCCAAGAAATAAGAGAGGACACACGGAAATGGAAACACATACCCTGCTCATGGATTGGCAGGATTAACATCATCAAAATGTCAATACTCCCCAAGGCATTATACAGATTTAATGCCATCCCTCTAAAGATACCCATGACATTCTTCAAAGAAGTGGATCAGACACTTTTGAAATTCATTTGGAACAATAAACACCCTCGAATAGCTAAAGCAATCATTGGGAAAAAGAATATGGGAGGAATTACTTTTCCCAACTTTAAACTGTACTACAAAGCAACAGTTATCAAAACAGCATGGTATTGGAATAAGGATAGGTCCTCAGATCAGTGGAATAGGCTTGAATACTCAGAAAATGTTCCCCAGAGATACAACCATCTAATTTTTGATAAAGGAGCAGGAAATCCTAAATGGAGCAGGGAAAGCCTCTTCAACAAGTGGTGTTGGCACAATTGGATAGCCACTTGCAAAAAATTAAACTTAGACCCCCAGCTAACATCATGTACAAAGGTAAAATCCAAATGGATTAAAGACCTCGATATCAGCCCCAAAACCATAAGATATATAGAACAGCACATAGGCAAAACACTACAGGACATTACAGGCATCTTCAAGGAGGAAACTGCACTCTCCAAGCAAGTGAAAGCAGAGATTAACAGATGGGAATATATTAAGCTGAGAAGCTTCTGCACCTCAAAGGAAATAGTGCCCAGGATACAAGAGCCACCCACTGAGTGGGAGAAACTATTCACCCAATACCCATCAGATAAGGGGCTAATCTCCAAAATATACAAGGCACTGACAGAACTTTACAAGAAAAAAACATCTAACCCCATCAAAAAATGGGGAGAAGAAATGAACAGACACTTTGACAAAGAAGAAATACGCATGGCCAAAAGACACATGAAAAAATGTTCCACATCACTAATCATCAGGGAGATGCAAATCAAAACAACGATGAGATACCACCTCACACCCCAGAGAATGGCACACATCACAAAGAATGAGAATAAACAGTGTTGGCGGGGATGTGGAGAGAAAGGAACTCTTATCCACTGCTGGTGGGAATGCTGTCTAGTTCAACCTTTATGGAAAGCGATATGGAGATTCCTCCAAAAACTGGAAATCGAGCTCCCATACGATCCAGCTATACCACTCCTAGGAATATACCCTAGGAACACAAAAATACAATACAAAAACCCCTTCCTTACACCTATATTCATTGCAGCTCTATTTACCATAGCAAGACTCTGGAAACAACCAAGATGCCCTTCAACAGATGAATGGCTAAAGAAACTGTGGTACATATACACAATGGAATATTATGCAGCTGTCAGGAGAGATGAAGTCATGAAATTTTCCTATACATGGATGTACATGGAATCTATTATGCTGAGTGAAATAAGTCAGAGAGAGAGAGAAAAACGCAGAATGGTCTCACTCATCTATGGGTTTTAAGAAAAATGAAAGACACCCTTGTAATAATAATTTTCAGACACAAAAGAGAAAAGAGCTGGAAGTTCCAGCTCACCTCAGGAAGCTCACCACAAAGAGTGATGAGTTTAGTTAGAGAAATAACTACATTTTGAACTGTCCTAATATTGAGAATGTATGAGGGAAATGTAGAGCCTGTTTAGGGTACAGGCGGGGGTTGGGTGGGGAGGAGGGTGATTTGGGACTTGGGTGATGGGAATGTTGCACTGGTGATGGGTGGTGTTCCTTTTATGACTGAAACCCAAACACAATCATGTATGTAATCAAGGTGTTTAAATAAAAAAAAAATTAAAAAAAAAAATTGTAATAAAATTAAAAATAAAAAGAATTATTCCTGTTGTGCTCAGGAGATGCTAGTGGGATGTTACGTGCAAGGCAAATGCCCTACCCACTGTAATATCTCTTCAGCCCCTGTAGCTAATATTTTTTAAAATGAACTTATTTTATTTCATAATTATGATTATAGCAGGAGAAAGAATTGTGTCTTTGTATTTTTGGTAGATTTACACATTTTTTTAAATTTATTTTTATTTAAGCATTATGATTACAAACATCTTTGGCTTTTGGGTTTTAGTTATAAAAAGAGAACATTTTTAGCATACAAAATTTCTGCTTATTAAGACATTCTGGGGCCAGTGAGGTGGTGCTAGAGGTAAGGTGTCTGCCTTGCAAGCGCTAGCCAAGGGAGGACTGCGGTTCAACACCCCTGGTGTCACATATGGTCCCCCAAGCCAGGAGCGATTTCTGAGTGCTTAGCCAGGAATAACCCCTGAACATCAAACGGGTGTGGCCCCCCAAAAAAAAACAAAACAAAAAAAATTCTGAATAAATCTATTGATGTAACACCTAAATCAATTTAGAATATTTCCATCTTAAGTAAAACATTTTTTCAGAAAAACATAATAAGATAAAAATTATTAGGGAACTGGAAAGCCTGTCTAGAGTACAGGTGGAGGTGGGGAAGGATGGAGGGAGATCTGGGACATTGGTGGTGGGAATGTTGCACTGGTGAAGGGGGGGTATTCTTTACATGACTGAAACTTAATCACAATTATATTTGTAATCAAGATGTTTAAATAAAGATATTTAAAAATCAAAAAAAAAAATAAAAAAGCCAAGACTTTATAATACAAGAAATGAATGTATTATCTTATAGATAGAAAACAACAAAATCAATATACCAATTCTGGTCTTTATGGCTCTAAATATTATGTCTATTTTTCACTGAAAAACAGTTGGTATTAGAAAACTTTGTTAGTTTCTTTTCAGTGCTCTTTCCCTATTTCTGCTAAGAGTGACTTTTCTTCTTAAGTTTTTCCCACCTGACAAATATCTGAATCTAACAATATTTTTAATTTATTATTAGAATTAACATTAATTGTAAACGATGTGGTCTAAACCCTTTGCACGAGTCCTCTTATTTGATACACTAAGACTTACTTGTTATAATGAGATGGAATTTGAGAGAATTCAAAGTTTTCCTAAGATGGTTGCTTCAAAGCAAAAAAAATATTAGTCCTGAACTGGAGAAATAACTCGTGAGCTCATATGTATTGCATGCCACCCCCTCAATCAAGCTCGCTTCCCAAGCCTCATATGCAAACTTTTTCTGGCACTGGTGCTCAGAGAACACAATTTGACCTGAGCACTGTTAGAAATAGTATCTACAAATGATAACTTACAATTTTAAAAAACGTTCAACCTCACACTACAAATTTTATGTTCTGTTGCCTTCACAAAGAATCTAAGGCAGAGAAAGAAAATATGTATTTAATTTTATTTTATGTGGGGATCAAAGTGATAGCACAGCAGGCAAGCACACTACCTGAATTCTATCATCAGCATCACTTAAGATTCCGAAGCCCGGGGCCGGAGAGATGGCATGGAGGTAAGGCGTTTACCTTTCATGCAGAAGGTCATCGGTTCGAATCCCGGCGTCCCATATGGTCCCCCGTGCCTGTCAGGAGCAGTTTCTGAGCACAGAGCCAGGAAAAACCCCTGAGCACAGCCGGGTGTGACCCAAAAACCACAAAAAAAAAAAAAAAAAAAAAAAGATTCCGAAGCCAGAGCCTGAAGTCATCCCTGACTACAAAGGAGGAATAAACCCTGAATACCACCTGGTGTGGCCCAAATATCAAAACAAACGAATATATTTTTATTTCAAAACCAGAATGCATCACAATTCATTAAGAATAATAACAAATATTTTCCTGATATTTATTCTAACATGTGATATCCTCACTAACCTCTGATATCCAGAAAGCTGTTGTGTACTTAAGAGAACGCAAAAGCGAAACAAAAATCAAACATCATAGATCATACGTTCTTTTATTGCCACCTAGTGGTAATCAAGGAGAATCACATTGCAAATGCTCTTATGGTAGTAGTCATTTGTGCGACGACTTAAACATGAAATGAAATGTTGAAATTGAAGAGAAATGATGCCCTGAGCACCGTCCATCTATAAATAAATAAATATTATTTGATTCAATATGGTTGTGTTAGAAGCCTTGCACAATTTTAAGATATGATTAAAGGACATTGTCAATTTCCATTAACATTTTGTTATCTTTTTGGTTTAGTACTATGTTTTAACACACGTAGGTTTCCCATAAAGAACAGAAACACAAGAAAACAGCAACAACTTGATCTAAGAGCAGATTGCCCTACCTCATCACCTAACAGTGAGATGAAATCAGAAGACACCCCATCCTTTGAGACATGCAAAAACCAAGATCACTAATTACAGAAGACTGACTTTGACAACCGAGACTGAGCAGAACTTTTCCTGGGACCAATAAGAAAGACTCTAGCCTAGGCTTCGGCCTGGGATTTGTACAAAATCCAAGATCTCTAATTCCAGAGGTCTGACTTTGACAACTGCAACTGAGCAGACTTCTGGAACCATAAGGTAAGACTCTATCCTAGGCTTTGTCCTAAAATCTGTGCAAAAATCAAAACCATCAATTACAGAAGATTGACTACAACAACCATTGACTACAACAACCATGATGGAGCAGAACTTCTAGAACCATAAAGAAAACCTCGATCCTTGAGCCTAGACATAGGACAATGAGTTGGTCTTTGGCCAAATTGGGTTAAATTTCCAGCATCCCATATGGTCCCTCAAGTGCTGCCAGGAGTAATACTTGAGTGCAGAGCAAGGAATATCTCCTGAAAACCACCGGGTGTTTTCTTATTCATATGAGGCCACCAAATCCTTCTCAGAGTGTAGTAATAATAATAAAACAAAAAAAACCCTAACCACCACAATTTCAGAGATTGCAATAGGCTATCTAGGAATTAGGGTGTTTTTAGTCATGTGTACTCAATAGGTAAGTGGAATGAAATGTTTTGAGAACAGATCAGTATGAATTGGAAAGATAGTGGGCAGGGCACTTGGTTTGCACACAGCAGAATTCAATTCTCAGTACTCCATATGATCCCCCAATTCCCACCAAAAGTGATCCCTGAGTTTAGAAATAGGAGTCAGCCCAAAGCTCCATTGAAAGTAACCAATGAATTTCTGATTTCTAGTCATTTGAAAAGCAATGACTTGTTCAAATTCACATGACAAGCAGTGTCATACTTAACCTTAAAAAATAAACCTGCCACTGGGGTCAGAGCGGTTGTGCTGAGCGGTAAGGAGTCTCTCTTGCTGGAGCTAGCCTAGGACGAACAGTGGTTCGATCCCCGGGAGTCCCAAGCCAGGAGTGATTTCTGAGCGCGTAGCTAGGAGTAACCCCTGAGCATCACTGGTTGTGGCCCAGAAAACCAAAAAAGAAAAAAAAAATTTTTTTTTAATCTGCCACACACATTTTTAGTATATCTCCCATCTCTAAAGAAAAAAAAGAGATGAGAGGGGAGTGCACTAAACCTTCGAATATTGTATTAACGACTTTATTGGTGATTCAATAATTTTCACATATATAACTGCTAATGAACTCTCTCCCCTTCTTTTGTCCATCTTTTTTTTAATTCTCTATTTTCTTTCTATATTTGAATAACTTCACATTCTCTCATCCTGAAACAAATGTATTATTATCAGTTATGTCAACTATGGAATTTATTTTCTTTTAATAAATTAAAAAATGTAAAAAAAGAATATTAGCAAATACATATATGTTTAAATAAATAAATGTGGTAAGTAAAGCAAAAAAAAATATAACCCTGACTTTGACCCTAATTTTAGCCCTAAACCTAAACTACAAAATTCTACTAATTCTAACTATAAATGCTAAACCTTATTTAGACTGGATGCATTCTAACCTTAAATCCTAAACCCTAAAACCTAATCCTAAACCCAACCTTACCCTTAAGTTAAAAAGGAACTGTAAAAGTTAATGACAGGGTATGGCTTAGAATTAGAATACATGACTTGCATGTATGAAGCCTTAGTTTTAACCACATACAACCACACAAACATTTACACAGACATGATGATGAAAACATCTAAAGACTCTTCATTATGAGATTAAGCATTGCATGCTGAGGACTTTTCACTAAGGAGTAACAGGATCAAAAATAGGAAGCAAAAAATAAAAATAAAGTAAATAACATGATTGACTTTATGTTAGCTTACACACATCTTTTACTACTGTTAAGAATCAAAGACATGCAGAAAGGAAAGCAGGTTTTTTAAACTCTGGGTTTTTTACCCACAGATGAGGTCTCATAACTGAATGTGGATAGGGCATAAAAATGTTCTTAACAATGTTGAAGTAAAGTGGTTTATGGTTTATTCTAATCAGTAAGTTTCATCTGTACTTTTATTTTTTACACCCAGGGTTACATAAAATTTTCTCAGTTAAAAGAGATAGTAGGATCCTAGAGCAATAGTATAGCAAGTAGGGTGCTTGCCTTGCACACAATCAATCTGGGTTCTACCTCAGCATTCCATATGGTTTCTTGAGCACACCAGAAGTAAGCAATGAGCATAGCTGGATGTAGCTCAAGAAAACCAACCAACCAAACAGAAAGGATAGCAAATGGAAGGGTTTAAGAAGTCCTGCTCTCAGGCCATGTTGCCAAAAGATGAGTAATATCCCATAAGGTCTAATTCATTGCAGTCAGTTTTTACTGAAAACACATTGATCAATGACCTACAGCACAATGCCACTCTAAGGGAAACAGACAATGGAAGAAATAATGCTTTCTCACAAGAAACTTAAATTCAGTTAGAAATTTAAGAAGAAATACAGAGGGCCCGGAGAGATAGCACTGTGGCGTTTGCCTTGCAAGCAGCCGATCCAGGATTAAAGGTGGTTGGTTCGAATTCGGTGTCCCATATAGTCCCCCGTGCCTGCCAGGAGCTATTTCTGAGCAGACAGCCAGGAGTCACCCCTGAGCAACGCCGGGTGTGGCCCAAAAACCAAAAAAAAAAAAAAAAGAAGAAGAAGAAATACAGAAACAAAAGGGCCATAAAAATTATCCCAGTGCATGGTGAAGGGGGGTATGCATTTTATGGTTGAAACCCAATATGAACGTATTTGTAACCATGGTGCTTAAATAAGGATATTATTCACAAAATAAATAAATAAGAGAAAAATAAGGTGGAAAATATTAAAAAAAATGTGCTACCATTAATATCAAAAGAGAAAAGCTATACAAATATATATTTATTTGCGTATTCACAAAATACTTTCAGAATGATATATATAATTCAAAAAGCATTTGTTTGCCTCCTAAAATAGAGCACAATCTCTGAATCCAATGATCAAAATATTTGTGTATATTTTTTGAGTGTGTAGGGAGATTTTCATGGAAGTATTTTAATCCTTAAGTTGTGTGAATGCATATTCTATTAATAATATTAATAGAAGGTAGCAATACAAAAGGGACAAGAGTGATTGTTTTGAGTCTAACGCAAAGCCTAAAGAGGCATGGAAACTAAAGCAGTCCATGAGGAAGAGCACTGTCTACTGAGTAGTATCATGCTGAGTCAGATTTTCTGTACATAATTGTCATCATACATTGGGACAGTTGATGTGAACGTTTCTAGCTAACAGAAGAGAACAGCATTGAAATGTAATTGTAAAAATTCTACAATAGCTGACTTAGCAAGCAGGTAAGTCACCAACACCTGATCTGTTGAAGAATGACTTGATATTGCAGTGTTCTGTATTGGTTCTATTCAACATTAATAGTCTACAGACACCTGACTTGATTGTTGGCTGAAGATCAGAGAAAAAGAATGAGTATGTTTTTTGTAGCCTCCTCTTCACCTCTCATGAAGACAAATGGAGGTGTTGAAGCCTGCTTCCCTCATCAGGTGTGGTCACTTGTCATACACATTGACTCTGCATGGCCAGCTTTAGATTATGAGGGGACTTCTAATGTGTTAACTACTAGAATGAGTTCCAAGAAGAGAAAAAAAAAAAAAGTAGAGTGACTAAACATAAAAGTTGTCACTAGTTCTTGATGAGTGGGTGTGCTACCCAACATAAACTATCACAACTTTGGGAACTGGAGAGATTGAATAGGGAATAAGCCACTTGCCTTGCTTGCAGTTGCAGTGGTCTTTATCATGATGTGAACATCCAGTATCCTAGGAGTCATTCCTGAGCTCAGAGCTACAAAGAGCTGGTATGGCTGGGTATAGCACAAGTTCTACCATATCTGACCAGCATTTATTGAGGGATATCTTTCATAAGAGACCTATATATTTTACATATATCATTTTTATAATTATACTCATTATTATATTATTATATAATAGTTAATGTTGGTAATAATAACAGCCATATAAATTATGCCTCATTGCCATTTTACAGAAACAGAGAATCAAAGAAAGTAAGCAGAAAATATTTGTTGGGACAGTTCTAGCTCCTGTCCTATAGAAAAGAGAGTTGATACTAATGACCTTTGGTATTTGGTTCTTTGGTGTTGTTTTTTTTTTTTTTTGGTTTTTGGGTCACACCCGGAAGTGCTCAGGGGTTACTCCTGCCTCTATGCTCAGAAATTGCTCCAGAAAGGCTCGGGGAACCATATAGGATGCCAGGATTCAAACCACCATTCTTCTGCACGCAAGGCAAATGCCTTACCTCCATGCTATCTTTCCGGCCCCGGTATTTGGGAATTTTAATTCTCAAAGGCTTCCCACCATTTCCAAAACACTCTGAAGTTAAACTCCTTGAAGTTAACTGCCTCTAAAATGAAATTTATGATGAAAATGTGCTTTCTTTCTGGTACATATAAGAACAGTGTGTAACTGTCACCACACCTAAATAAAAGAACTTGAGCATTATACCTCTAATGAGCATCCCTGGCTAACAATCTTGTAAAGGAAATGTATTCTTTATTAAATGATGCTCAAACAATAGCATATATCAGACTCATCTGAGAGGTTTACTAAAAAGCTACTCTGCCCCACCCTCTTGAATATTTGAATCAGTATGATGAATGACACCATAGGAGAATAATCTGGTTGTGGGTGTGTGGTCCTTTTGAATGATATCAGTGCTCTTTAAAAGAATTCACAAGCCCTCTTTATGCCACATGAGAATAGAAAGAGAAGTCAACAGAGCAATCAGAAAGGGACACATTGGAGAGATAGCACAGTGGCATTTGCCTTGCAAGTAGCCGATCCAGGACCAAAGGTGGTTGGTTCGAATCCCGGTGTCCCCTATGGTCCACCGTGCCTGCCAGGAGCTATTTCTGAGCAGACAGCCAGGAGTAACCCCTGAGCACCGCTGGGTGTGACCCAAAAAACAAACAAAAAAAAAAAAAAAAAGAAAGAGACACATAAGACTCTGACTATGTTGCCATCCTAACCTCAGGTTTTCAGCCTGCAGAACTATGAACAGTGTTTGAATCTTAGCAACCTACTCTGGTATTTTGTTATATTTGCCCGAGTGGAATGAGATCAAATATTTGAAGTGATCTGTGAGTTAATTATGAGCTTATAGAAGTTTGCATGTCTAAGAAGGAATAAGTTACCTTGGAGAAAGGAACTACAACTTTTTCTGCATATGTTTGTACCAGGTGCTTTTTGTATAGTGTTTTAAGTCTGTAAAAATGTAGGATCATATCTACTTTAGAGAAGTAAATTAAATTTCTAAATAAATAACTTAAACCAACTTCATAGATACAATAGTGAAGTTAAGATATGAAGACTGTAAAACCAAGCATCCTTTCTTTCAAAAGTATTCAGAAAAATAGGCACTAGACATTTCATACTGACAATGCAAAATCAACTTGTGATGACTTGACTAACTGACTTGAATAATTTTGCAATAGACCTAATATATATTTTCATTCTCTTTATTAAAAAAGTCCCTCTATCTGCTTATTGTCATGTTTATTATTCATGAAGTTACTTTAAAACATCATAACCAATGAATATAGGTGTAAGGAAGGGGTTTTTGTATTGTATTTTTGTGTTCCTAGGGTATATTCCTAGGAGTGGTATAGCTGGATCGTATGGGAGCTCGATTTCCAGTTTTTGGAGGAATCTCCATATCGCTTTCCATAAAGGTTGAACTAGACGGCATTCCCACCAGCAGTGGATAAGAGTTCCTTTCTCCCCACATCCCCACTGTTTATTCTCATTCTTTGTGATGTGTGCCATTCTCTGTGGTGTGAGGTGGTATCTCATCGTTGTTTTGATTTGCATCTCCCTGATGATTAGTGATGTGGAGCACTTTTTCATGTGTCTTTTGGCCATCTGTATTTCTTCTTTGTCAAAGTGTCTGTTCATTTCTTCTCCCCATTTTTTGATGGGATTAGATGTTTTTTTCTTGTAAAGTTCTGTCAGTGCCTTGTATATTTTGGAGATTAGCCCCTTATCTGATGGGTATTGGGTGAATAGTTTCTCCCACTCAGTGGGTGGCTCTTGTATCTTGGGCACTATTTCCTTTGAGGTGCAGAAGCTTCTCAGCTTAATATATTCCCATCTGTTAATTTCTGCTTTCACTTGCTTGGAGAGTGCAGTTTCTTCCTTGAAGATGCCTTTAGCCTCAATGTCCTGGAGTGTTTTACCTACGTATTGTTCTATATATCTTATGGTTTTGGGTCTGATATCGAGGTCTTTAATCCATTTGGAGTTTACCTTCGTACATGATGTTAGCTGGGGGTCTAAGTTCAATTTTTTGCAAGTGACTACCCAGTTGTGCCAACACCACTTGTTGAAGAGGCTTTCTTTGTTCCATTTAGGATTTTTTGCTCCTTTATCAAAAATTAGGTGATTGTATGTCTGGGGAACATTCTCTGAGTATTCAAGCTTATTCCACTGATCTGAGGGCCTGTCCTTATTCCAATACCATGCTGTTTTAATAACTATTGCTTTGTAGTAAAGTTTAAAGTTGGGGAAAGTTATTCCTCCCATATTCTTTTTCCCAATGATTGCTTTAGCTATTCGAGGGTGTTTATTGCTATTTACCATAGCAAGACTCTGGAAACAACCACGATGCCCTTCAACAGACGAATGGCTAAAGAAACTGTGGTACATATACACAAAGGAATATTATGCAGCTGTCAGGAGAGATGAAGTCATGAAATTTTCCTATACATGGATGTACACGGAATCTATTATGCTGAGTGAAATAAGTCAGAGAGAGAGAGAAAAACGCAGAATGGTCTCACTCATTTATGGGTTTTAAGAAAAATGAAAGACATTCTTGCAATAATAATTTTCAGACACAAAAGAGAAAAGAGCTGGAAGTTCCAGCTCACCTCAGGAAGCTCATCACAAAGAGTGATGAGTTTAGTTAGAGAAATAACTACATTTTGAACTGTCCTAATAATGAGAATGTATGAGGGAAATTGAGAACCTGTTTAGAGTACAGGCGGGGATCGGGTGGGGAGGAGGGAGACTTGGGACATTGGTGATGGGAGTGTTGCACTGGTGATGGGTGGTGTTCTTTATATGACTGAAACCCAAACACAATCATGTATGTAATCAAGGTGTTTAAATAAAAAAAATGAAAAAAAAAAAAGAATCTGGAAGGGTAGAGAGGACAATATTCTCTACCCCTACTGTGGCCATCTAAAGAAACAAAAAAAAAAGTAATGTCCAATTAAGAACAGCCTATTCCTCCCAATGTATTTTAACTATGTTTCTTAGCAAAGCTGAAAAAAAAATTTTTTTGACCTCTGTTAGCAATCACTTCTGACATAAAAAAATTATGAAAACTGTTGAAGTGGGACTATTAATGTGACTATATATTTTTTGCTGGTTAAGTTTATAATCACACTTAATAAGTTTATAATCATACTTAAACTTAAGTATGATTATATGGAAATAAGTTAATACTAGCTGAAGAAATAACACAGAAGTAGTGTCTTTGCTTTGCACACACTGACCCAGTCTAGTCTTACAGTCCTTCACCAGCCAGTCATCAAATGGGTCCAACCCCTTTAAGTAAGACCTTAATTGTGATTGGTGGGCTGAGTCTATACAAAAAAAAAATCATAACCACAGGAGTGATATGGGTATTAAATTTTATTCTTATTATTTATTAGAATTAAAATTATTAAAAGTTAATAACAAAGTGACTTGAAACCAGTAAAAAATTTTCAAAAAATAATTTAAATTAAAATAATGTTTGAAACATCTATGAGACCATAGAGTAATGGAAAATCCCTAATTTTAAGTGTAACTTGAAGCCAAAAATGATCTAAGAACTGCTCGATTCCCTACTGTACCTAAAGTACTCAAATATATTCAGAAGAACATCCTGACTGCTTAAAGCTGATCTCAGGATCCAGAGAAACATTGCAGTGTCTAAGAATATTAGCTCTCAGCTGGGAGCCATCTAGACCCATATGGGGTCATAGAATATTCCAAGGGGACACATGATAATTTTGCAAATGGAAGGCCACAGCATGAGGCTTTGAGGCTGATAGATAAGACAGGAAGACAGAAAAAAGGCAAGCTTTGAAAGAGAAGATAGTTGGGAAAAGTTAAGAAACATTATGTAGAGTACTGTCTTACAGCCTTGCAAGTGTATTTAAATCCTGAGTATCCTATTTACACTAAATAAGATCTTGGCAGCCCTGAGAATTTTCACAAAACCAGTAAGGCACATGTAAGCAGCATAAAAGGCGGATGATCTCTCTCCTACAAGCACCACAATTAAAAGATGTGCAAGTGCCAGAGCCAACAATTGAAACCCCTGGTGAGCATATGTTTGAACTCAAGTAGCACATCTACAACTTGCGTACCTCGACTAAGAATACAAGACCTGGTGAGCACATATGTAATTACTGCAACCTGATGTATGATTCTATTTGGCATCACAGCTAAAAAAAAAAATAACCATGCAAGTATCACAGCCATGTAACACCACAACAGCAACACTAATAATGGTGGAAAGTAAGAGGACTAAAGAAGGTTCCTTTCTAGAAGAATCTGCCATCCAGAATGGCAAAGATCACCATTTTATGCACCATATTTCCTTAATCCATACTAGCTATAAACATTATGCAGAACATATAGAGGCAGGAAAATTGGCATTTCAGAAAAGAAGGTATGAATTGAAACAGAGAGAAAGAAAGAAATCCTGGACATGACTGTGTAACGGACCTAATACATGTAGAAGAGAATAGGCAACCATGAGGTAAGGCCTTTAATTTGGGAGAAAACTTTAACTACTGTTCAAAAGTAATCAATAAGTGAATATGATATCTAGTAAAATGAAGAAAATAGTAAAAACAACATCTTCAAAATTGTATTTAACTTAGATTTACAGTATTTTATATTGAGTATGGTGGTCAGTGTGCATATTTGAATTTTAGCAAAAATATATGCTGGTGTTTGGGGACTACTTCCAACCCCCTGGCAGTGTTTTAGGGAACCATGGGATAGCAGCCATCAAAACCTGGTGAGAAAAAAGAGGATTGGCTGTTTTTAAGTGGATTAATTCCTAAACTGTATTTCAGGCCCCAATACTTGACATTTCCAAAGGGTCAAAGGGGAAACAAAATTGGGAAATGGAGATAAAACATACCTCTACAGTGTGGGGTTGCATATTTTTGTAAACTATACTATAACTAAAGGAAGAGAAAGTGAAGATAATGCAAAAATCAATGACTAGATGGCATTAAAAAGCTCACAGAATTGTGCAAGTTTTAAGGTCAAGTTTTAAATAGGTGCCAGAGCGGTGGCACAGTGATACGCATTTGCCTTGCACGTGGCTGACATAGGACTGACCGAGATTCTATTCCCCAGTGTTCCATATAGTCCCCCCAAGCCAGGATCGATTCCTGAGCACAGAGTAACCCTTGAGCATCACCAGGTGTAGTCCCAAAACAAAACAAAACAAACAAATTTAAATAAAGGTAAATGACTAGTATGATACTCTGACTTTCTGGGTAATTTTTTCTTTGGAGACAAATTAGTAGGTATTAGAACCCTTTCGCTAGTATCCCAGCATGCAGACCTTGTTGACCTCTTCACCTGAATTCCTGTTGGTTACAAATGGAGCTGGAGTCCAGTACAATTGCCCCTAGACAGACATCATCTCAGCTTCAGATATTTAGAAATTCAGAGAACAAGTATGTTAGTATTGTTGAAGTTTTTCTTCTCTTCTTTGCTCAGTGCTAATTTTCAAACATTTGTTAGGACCAGTGAGAATATTAAAAGATATTTATGAAACTGTTAAAGCACAATAAAATGATTCATGTGTGCTCTGTAAATATGAGTCTTACTTGTCACACTAAAGAATTGAGAGAAAAACACTCAATATGCTCTTTTTCTTAGAATCCAATGATGGGCCATTTACATTTATGGCTCTCTTTTGTTATTTTGACATCCTGGTTGTTTTTTGTTTTTGTTTTTGTTTTTGTTCTGTGTGTGTGTGTGTGGGTTTTGGGTCACACCCCGGCAGTGCTCAGGGGTTATTCCTGGCTCCAGGCTCAGAAATTGCTCCTGGCAGGCACGGGGGATCATATGGGACGCCGGGATTCAAACCGATGACCTCCTGCATGAAAGGCAAACACCTTACCTCCATGCTATCTCTCGGGCTCTTGACATCCTGTTGAAATGACTTTTCTAATATATTGTATATGTTAATTGGTTGCAAGGTATAGAACAAAAATAATTTTTATCAAGTGCTTTCTTTGGAGGAGACTATACCCTGAGTGCTCAGGATTTACTTCTGGCTCTGGGCTCAGAAGTCACTCAACTGGCGCAGGGACCATATGGGATGCTGAGATCAAAAGAAAGTGTGCACAAAGCAAGTGCCCTAAATGAGGTACACTCTCTTCAACTCCTATCATGTGCATTATCAAGACATATTAGAATGAAGCTGACATTGTTTCTGGGAAGATAATGCAATTGTCAACCATTTTGATGGAGTCTTATTTTCATGAAATAAGTATGTTACCAGTGGTTCTTAATAAGTAATCTCCAGTTATATCTAACAGTAGTTTCTGCTAAGCAGCAGAAATGACTTGTAACACATGACAGTATGTAGGTTTATAATCTGTTCCTCTTCTTAAAATATCCTGGTATGTGTTCCTGTTTAATTCATTTATTATGACTTGCAATATGTCAGAACAGAATGTTCTTATTCTTTCATTTAGGGGGACATAATTGTTATTTGTATGATTTTAATTAGCACTTGTCTACTTTGTTCTTTACTCTATTTTTCTATGTGGGCTGCTACATTGAGTGACTAAGCAATGCAGGAGCCGCGACCAGTTGCTGACTTGCAGAAAAGAATGGACTTAAAATATTCAAATATATTTGGTGATGAAATTTGCCATGGGTAAAGATAAGGTACAAAGTATTAAAATAGAGCTTTTGTGAATGACGAGAAAAGAAAATTATTACATGTAGTTACAACCAGATTAAAGAAGAAATGTCCTCTCCTCTGAAACCTTCTGTGATGGTTAACTTAATGTGTCAACCTGGTTAAATAATGGCACTCAGTTGTTGGATAAGGGGAATATTTAGATGATTCTTTAAGGGTAATTTTTAGATGTAATTAACAGAGTCAGTAGAATTTAAATAAAACTATTTCATGAGATCATAAAATATCTCATAGCCATAAGTGCAAATATAGGTTTTTTGTTTTTTGTTTTTTGGTGTTGTTTTTTTTTTTTAGAAATTCTATCCGAATTCCTAGTCATTGAATTTAAGATTGAAAGTGTTAGATTAATTTTAGCTTTTTGGTGTGCCTTAAAGATTTTTCAATTGCTAGTTCCCATAATTATGTAAGACAATCTCTGAAAATACATCTCTCTAATGTGGTTGTCCTATTGATTTTGTTTCCCGAAGAACTCTAAAATAATACAACTTTCAAATCATAGTTAATATGTAATATTAACTTTAATCTATCTGTGATTTTTATATCATATATTTAGAATGCATCTTAGGATGATATTTTAATAATACCTGTAAATCCTGTATATTTTGGGTGGACAAATCTATCTACATAATTATTTTAGATTCTCCACAGGAGGATGTGTATTTTTGTTTTTTGTGGGCTTCTTCTTGTTCATAATTTCTTATTCTCAGGTTAATTTTTAAATAAAATGTTGCTTTGCCACTGTTTACAAAACTATACATTTTTGAAAATATCAATAAATATATATGCCTGGAGCTGGAGTGATATAGCACAGTGGTAGGGCATTTGTCTTGCACTCATCAGAGCCAGATGAATCCATGTTTGATTCTTGGCATCCTCATTTGGTCCCCTGAACCTGCCAGGAGTGATTTCTTAGGGCACAGTCAGGAGTAACCCCACCACCAAATGTGGCATAAAACCCCCCAAACAAAAAAAATCTACATATATATATATATATATATATATATATATCTTACTGAACATATAACCAGTTTCTATACTCTTCACACATAAAGTTGACTCTGTACCCTTTTATACTGGTTCCCTTCTCCTTCCACTATATAACCACCAAATCTTTACATAGTGCATGTATTATCTTTTCTGAATATTTGTTGTAAATTGGCATATTTTATGTGTATTCCTCATGAAGCAAATATCTGATAACTGCCTTAAATTTCTGATTTATTTTATTTAGCATAATCACTTTGAGTTATGTTCACTTTGTCTAAAATAACTTTTTATTTTTAATAATATGAGTGTTCATTTATCTTCACATCTATACCAACACATGAACACAGTTTTTAGTCATATTAATACTAAAAAAGCATTAAACTTGGTTGTTTGGCTGTGTGTGTGTGTGTGTGAGTGTGTGTGTGTGTGTGTGTGTGTGTGAGTGTGTGTGTGTGTGTGTGTGTGTGTGTGTGTGTGTGTGTGTGTGTGTGTGTGTGTGTGTGTGAAGAAAGAAATCCCAAGTATTGCTCAGGAGGTCCAGAGCACTACACCCAATAAAACTCAGCCAACCAAACTGGATATAGTCAATGTTATGCCATTATGACCAGTGGTGCTAGCAGCAATCAGAATCACCTCAACAATTCTCAGGGGTCTCCCGGGTAATACCTAGTAATGTTCAGGGTGTTGGATGGAGCCCTGGGATAGATCCTGTGACCTTGTATTTTCATGGTTTCCCCCCTCATAATCAGTAAGTTATTTTATTGATCCTAAAGTTTATCCTTTCCTCCCTGGATGAATGAAATAACAATAATTTCATGTTTTATGGCCTGTTGTCAATTTCAGGTCAACAACTGTTTTTCTGGAAAACATAATCATTATTATTTTGTTCCATTTTTAAAAATATTGAATTGCAATGTGCTTACATCTGAAGAAAGATGTGTTAACTATTATTTACAACTGTCTGAAAGAATATTATTGAGGACAAATTAATTAATGACATAAGTGAAAAAAATTATAGTGAAAAAAGGGAGAAAATAATTTCTTTGGGAAAAAAGTGTATTGGGAAGATAGAAATCTAGAAGAATCATGTTTAAGAATTGCATTAGGACAGGTCAATACCTATTTTCATTTACAGCTCTCTCTTCCTGTTGTGGTCAAATGGAATAGTTTTTAGATCTTAGACCAAAAAATTTTTAAAAGACAAAGAGACAGTATTGAATGACAACAAACTCTTAATTTATCATTAGAACATTGATTTCCAAGAATTGGGGGTGAGTTGACTAGGGAAATATAGATTAACCTAGAGGATAAGATATAATCTAGGGTAATGGTAAGGTTGTTCTTAGCATTTCCTCATCATCTTATAAGGCTGAATAAAACACTGATGGTCATGATGGAAAGTAAACCTAGTTTAGGCAGCTAAGAAGAACATAAAATATTGCTTGACAGTCTCTTATTAAGACATAACACATTAAATCTTCACCTTTTCAAATGTTAAGTCACTTAAATAATGATAAATTATAGTATTATATCATCTTATTGAGAATAATATATTATTAAACTATATTATCATTATAAGATATTTAACTTCTTTAAAATATTCATAAGAAAATTTTATCACAGTTATATAGGTGCAAATATTCACAATAAAGCAACTAGTATCAGGGATCTAAATTTTTTCAGCTTTGTGTGAACACCTTTAAAATCTGTGCTCATACAAATAATCCAAATTCCTATCACTATATATGGGAGAAGAAATAGAGATAATACAGCAGGAAGGGCATTGCTTTGCATGTGGCCAAGTGGGGTTCAGACCCTATATGGTTCCAATATATTGACCAGAGTTGGTAATCCTTGAGGTCAGAGCCAGGAGTAAGACCTAAACTCCCTGGGTATGCCCCCCCCCAAACAAAAATTAATAAGAAAAAAATAAGTTAAATTTATTCAACCAATATAAATCGGAAAGTTTATAATTTTTTTCTGTATGTGACCTGTCAACAGAACTAGGAATGTGTTACTCTCATGTGAGTACAGAATGATAGAATTAGAAGCATCCCAACTTTTGGCCCTAGATTAATAAATTCTCATATTAGTTTATTAATAGGATTTTAACTTGATATACTAACTAGATAATATATCTCACTATTTTTCACATTCCTACAGGGGATTTGCCACTTTTACTGTCTTATATCCTTTGTAAATAAATTAGTGCATTGTATTATTATGAGTATAAAAGATACTGGCTAGCTTAAAGAGAAATTGTTAAAGATACAAACTGAGATGGAGATATAAATATTTAAGGACATGTGTATTTTAGAGGACAGGTGGTTTAGACAAATGCTAGAGGTGATAGATAAATGATGATAGATGATAGATAGATGATAGATAGATAGATAGATAGATAGATAGATAGATAGATAGATAGATAGATGATAGATAGATAGATAGATAGATAGATAGATAGATAGATAGATAGATAGATAGATAGATAGATAGATAGATAGATATAAAGTATATGTTTTCTTTGTCTTACATAGCAGGAAGTAAATATTGCTTCCAAATAGAATTATACACTAAAAATTTACCCCAAAAGGATAATAGAAAGCCTAAAAATGCAAATAAATACTAAAACTTTCAGTATCTTTATAGCAGAAAAGAGCCTCTAATAAAGTTAATTTGTGTATTGCTAAATACTTTCTGTCCTGAGCATGACTTGGCCTCCCTCTACCCACTACAGCCTCCTAAACACAAGAACAGAAAAATAAGTTTTCCCACTGTGATCATTCATACATTCTGAATCTATTTACTTGCATCTATTTGTCAGGAATAGTCAGACTGTCATAGTAGCTTAAAAGTCCAATCTATGATCCTTGAAGCATCAATAATATTCATTCCCTGGTGTCTATCATGCAACCATTATTTTTTCACTACAGAATTCAAGATAATTCAACTTAATTGAATGTATTTCCTGTTTCTCAGTCATCTGTAGTATTATGGCAGTGCTTCACCATCTACTGCAATGATTTGCATCACCTTAAATTGGTTGAAGCTTTATACCCTCTAAATCCTGATTGTCTACATTCCAACCTCTTCGGATAAAGTGAACAGCTCAGTTGTTTCCAGTCCAGAAACTGCTTGAAAAGAAATCTTTTAAGCTTATTTTATTTATAATTCTCAAACAGGTGGAAAAAATTTTAAATCCTGTCTTTCTTGCCATACATTAATACTTCATGGATATGTACATAATATAACCCCACTGATTTTTTTTATTTTGAGATTTCCATAGTGTTATTTTTACAACACATAAAAAAGAAATATCAAGAGAATATTGCTCCTTTTCTCTGCTGAGCCTGCCTACACTCTAAGGACTATAACCTCTTCAGGACCCACACCCGGAAAGATGTCCCCACCCAAAGCACATGGGGCCAATTCCTGCTGTGATTGGGTACCCCGAGACTTATAAACCACGGTGGCCATGCTTTCTGCCTTTTCTCTGCTGAGCCTGCCTACACTCCAAGGACTATAACCTCTTCAGAACCCACACCCTAAACGCGCGGCTTTGCGGCTGTGCTTATCTTGTAACACCTGAATTCCATTTCTGCACATTTTAAGAAGCAATCTACAGCCTTCTCAATGAAGTAATTTTGCAGTACACCCCCATATTTACAGAAATCAAGATGGCTCCTCTAATAATCTAAAAAAGTAGGAAACAAATAGGTATCCTCTCAAATAAGAAGTTTAGAGTAGAATTATGGAAAATGTTCAGGGAGCTCAAAAAAAAAAAGCATTGATAAACTTGACTGGAGCAAAATTAAACATCAAGAAGATTTGTCAACTGAAATTAGAAATTTTCACACTGAACTAACAGATCAGAAAAACTGAGCTTACCGGGGCCCTTATTCCTAGCCTGTGGAGTGCTGGGAGGCAAAGCAGGCCCCCAGCCATCCTTGTCTTTTTCCCCTGACTCCAGGCCTTCCCGGGGTGCCAGCTCAGATGGCCAGAAGTGGGTTCAGGTGGACTCTTAGTGGTCCTCAGGTTCCCCCCTCCCTTTGTACTCCAGGGGGAAGGTGCTTGGGGAGGAGGGTGGGCAGACATATGGTTTCAGGTTTCCTCTTTGATTCTGGAGACCAGCTCTTGCCAGGTATGGGGTTTGGGGAGGCTCCATACAAGCCTTTCTCCCTAACCTGGGGAGTGCTGGGAGGCTTGGCAGGCCCCCAGCCGTCCTTGTCTTTTTTCCCTGACTCCAGGCCTTCCCTGGGTACCAGCTCAGATGGCCAGAAGTGGGTTCAGGTGGACTCTTAGTGGTCCCCAGGTTCACCCCTCCCTCTGTACTCCAGGGGGGAGGTGCATGAGGAGGAGGGCGGGCAGACATTTGCCTTCCGGTTTCCTCCTTGATTCTGGAAACCAACTCTTGTCAGGTATAGGGTTTTTCTCCCCTGGACTTTAGTCTTTCCTGGGCACCAGTCTAGGTGTACTCTATAGGGGTCAACAGGCTTTCCCCCTATCTCTCCCCACACTAATGGGAATGCGCTCTGGGAGGAGAGCAGGCTGTTCTAGCACTGGTTTATGTTGGGACAGTCAGTGGAAATTTTTTCTCTTTGTTTTCATATTGATAGTATTGTGTGCATATATTCTATATATCCATAATATCCATCTTGTATTGGGACCTTGATACTGCCCTACAAAACTCCTTTCTAATATTTTACTGCCTCAGTCCCAACCCTTACTTCCCCCCATCCTCCCGTGTAGGTGCAGCTAATGACATGAAGCTCACCACATAGAGTGATAAGTGCAGTTAGAGAAATAACTACACTGAAAACTATCATAACAATGTGAATGAATGAGGGAAAAAGAAAGCCTGTCTCGAGTTACAGGTGTGGGTGGGGTGGGGAGTAGGTAGATCTGGGAAACTGGTGGTGGGAATCCTGCACTGGTGAAGAGGGGTGTTCTTTACATGACTGTAATCATACAAGTACAATTATATTTGTAATCACGGTGTTTAAATAATGATAATTAAAAAAGAGAATTTTGCTCATCTCTTGTTTGTATTAAAGTTAAAGAAGCAAATGTTTGCATAATTAAAATATAATAGATTATTTTAACCAAAAAGTAAACTGTACAGGAAGCAAGATAGATTTTCTTGGGCTCATGATTGTGTTTCTCTCTAGAGAGAAAACAGGATAGTTTTTAAAATTATGTGCTTATTTTTTGTGCTGTTTTGTTTGGGACAACCACTGGTGCTCAGAGCCAGATTAATCCTGGCTCTGCACTCAGGCATTACTACCGGTGGACTTGTGGAACTACAAAGAGTACTTAGTATGAAACCATGGTTGTCCATGTGTAATGCAAGTGCACTGTACTATGACTGCACCCCTAAGTATATATTCATATATAAATAAATAAAAACACTTTTATTCACTTAATGATTGAATAACATCTTGCAATACTTTCTTGAAATCTTTGAGTCTCTAATTTTATGTCGAATATACTATTTTAAAATGAGCTAACTGGGGCCAGAGCTATAGCACAACAGCAGTGTTTGCCTTGCAAGTGGCCAACACAGGACAGATGGAGGTTTGATTCCCAGCATTCCATATGGTCCCCCAAACCTGCCGGGAGTGATTTCTGAGTGCAGAGCCAGGAGTAACCCCTGAACATCGCTAGATGTAACCCCAAAACAAACAAAGAATAAATAAAATGAACTCATTTTAAAGACACTGAGCCTAATAAATAAAAAACATATATCTCAACACATGACCTGACAGTTTTCCGCTTACACTTTTTTTTAATCTATTCTAAGGGTTTTGGATAACAAAATGGATTATAGAATTCTATGATAGTAATGAAGTTAAGAGATTATAAAAACTAACTTCTTGGGGCCGGAGCAATAGTGCAGCGGTAGGGCATTTGCCTTGCATGCGAATGACCTAGGACAGACTTGGGTTTGATCCCCAGAGTCCCATATGGTCCCCCAAGCCAGGAGTGATTTTTGAGCACATAGCCAGGAGTAACCCATGAGCGTCACCAGGCGTGGCCCAAAAAGCAACCCTCCCCACCCCAAAAATGATTAAGTGTGGTTATGACCTTTGCCTGTTAATTAGGGATATGAAGTGTTTTGGAAATATCAAATAAGAGTAAAATGTGGGGCCGGGAAGGTGGCGCTAGAGGTAAGGTGTCTGCCTTGCAAGCGCTAGCATAGGATGGACCACAGTTCAATCCCCAGGTGTCCCATATGGTCCCCCCAAGCCAGGGGCGATTTCTGAGCGCATAGCCAGGAGTAACCCCTGAGCGTCAAATGGGTGTGGCCCAAAAACCAAAAAAAAAAGAGTAAAATGTACATGTATTCCTGGTAACATATTCGTAAGACATTGCTTAATTAAATTAAGTTGGAAAAAAAAGTTTATTGTTGGAGTTCTAATCTAATTTACAATAAGTGTAGAAGCTGCCGCTCTGACTTATAAAAGTAAAGCTAAACAAACTTAAAAATATGCAACTCTTGTTAGATCCCAAAGAGAAATAAAAATTCAAAGTTAACCACTGCCTATAAAACTAAAAGACAGGCCTCGTCTTATATATGCTTCCAGCATGGAGAGTAAAATACATCACATTTTTTCTTCCTTTTCTTTTCATTTCTTTCTCTACTTTCTGCCTTCAAGGTGATACAATGAACTAGAGAATATCTGCTAAAAATTTTATTAGAGCCCAATTGTCCTGAGAAAGGAGTAATACTCAAATTACTAACAGAGTGAAAATTAACTTTATGACAGGGAACTTTTCCCCACACTTCACAGCTTATCTGTTTTTTAATAATATATTTTATTTAAACACCTTGATTACATACAAATTGTGGTTGTGTTTCAGTCATATAAGAGGGCACCCCCAATCACCAGTGCAACATTCCCACCACCAGTGTCCCAAATATTCCTCCTCCCCACCCCGCCCTCACCTGTACTCTAGACAGGCTTTCTATTTCCCTCATACATTCTCATTGTTAGAATAGTTCGCAATGTAGTTATTTCTCTAACTAAGCTTATCACTCTTTGTGGTGAGGTTCATGAAATGAGCTGTAACTTTCAGCCCTCCTTTCTTTTGACTCTTAAAATTATTGCAAGAATGTCTTTCATTTTTCTTAAAGCCAATAGATGATTGAGACCATTCTGCTTCTCTCTTTCTCTCTCTCTCTCTCTCTGACTTATTTCACTCAGCATAATAGATTCCATGTACATCCATGTATAGGAAAATTTAGTGACTTCATCTCTCCTAACAGCTGCATAATATTCCATTGTGTATATGTACCACAGTTTCTTTAGCCATTCGTCTGTTGAAGGGCATCGTGGTTGTTTCCAGAGTCTTGCTATGGTAAATAATGCTGCAACAAATACAGGTGTAAGGAAGAGATTTTGTATTGTATTTTTGTGCTCCTAGGGTATATTCCTAGAAGTGGTATAGCTAATCATATGGGAGCTCAATTTTCAGTTCTTGGAGGAATCTCCATATTGCTTTTCAGAAAGGTTGAACTAGACGGCATTCCCACCAGCAGTGAATAAGCGTTCCTTTCTCTCTGCATCCCTGCAATACTGCTTGTTCTCATTCTTTGTGATATGTGCCAATCTCTGTGGTGTGAGGTGGTACCTCATAGTTGTTTTGGTTTGCATCTCTCTGATGATTAGTGATGTGGAGCACTTTTTCATGTGCCTTTTGGCCATTTGTATTTCTTCTTTATCAAAGTGTCTGTCCATTTCTTCTCACCATTTTTTGATGTGAATAGATGTTTATTTTCTTGTAAAGTTCTGTCAGTGCCTTGTATCTTTTGGAGATTAGCCCCTTAGCTGATGGGTAATGGGTGAATAGTTTCTCTCCCACTCAGTGGGTGGCTCTTATATCCTGGGCACTACACCCATTCTTGATAAAAAAAAAAAACTCTCAGCAAGATGGGAATGAAAGAAATCTTTCTCAATATAGTTAAGGCCATCTACCACAAGCCAGTGGCAAATATTATCCTTGATGGAGAAAAACTAAAAGACTTCCCTCTTAATTCTGGCACAAAGCAAGGCTTCCTCTCTCACCACTCCTATTCAACATAGCACTGGAAGTACTTGCTATAGCGATCAGGCAAGAAAAAGATATCAAGAGACTCTAAATAAAAAAGGAAGAAGTCAAGCTCTCTCTGTTTGCAGATGACATGATACTCTACTTAGAAAACCCTAAAGACGGGGCCGGGTAGGTGGCGCTGGAGGTAAGGTGTCTGCCTTGCAAGCGCTAGCCAAGGAAGGACCGCGGTTCGATCCCCCGGCGTCCCATATGGTCCCCCCAAGCCAGGGGCGATTTCTGAGCACATAGCCAGGAGTAACCCCTGAGTGTCAAACGGGTGTGGCCCAAAAACCAAAAAAAAAAAAAAAGAAAACCCTAAAGACTCTATCAGAAAGCTTCTATAAACAATAGACTCATAGAGCAAGGTGGCAGGCTACAAAATTAACACACAAAAATCAATGGTCTTTCTATACACCAATAATAATAGGGAAGAAATGGACATTAAGAAAACAACCTCATTCACATTAGTGCCACACAAACTCAAATATCTTGGAGTCAACTTGACTAAAGATGTGAAGGACCTATACAAAGAAAACTATAAAATCTGCTCCAAAAAATAAGAGAGGACACACAGAAATGGAAACACATACCCTGCTCATGGACTGGCAGGATTAACATAATTAAAATGGCAATACTCCCCAAAGCATTGTACAAATTTAATGCGATCCCTCTGAAGACACCCATGACATTCTTCAAAGAAGTGGACCAAGCACTTTTGAAATTCATTTGGAACAATGAACTTTCTCCAATAGCTAAAGCAACCATTGGGGGAAAGAATATGGGAGACATTACTTTTCCCAACTTTAAACTATATTACAAAGCAATAGTTATTTAAACAGCATGGTATTGGAATAAACACAGACCCTCAGATCAGTGAAATAGGCTTGAGTACTCAGAGAATCTTCCCCAGACATACTATCACCTAATCTTTGATAAAGGAGCAAGAAATCCTAAATGGAGCAAAGAAAGCCTCTTCAACAAGTGGTGTTGGCATAACTGGCTAGCCACTTGCAAAAAAGCGAACTTAGATCCCCAGTTATCATCATTTATGAGTGTAAAATCCCAATGGATTAAAGATCTCGATATCACACCTGATACCATAAGGTATATAGAAAACACGTAGGTAAAACATTCCATGACATTGAGACTAAAGGCATCTTCAGTTTCCTTCCTGGGAGCCAGGAGTTTCTGCTAGCATGGGTTTTGGCAGGCCTCCGCCATGCCAAAGGTCTTTTTGACCAGGCCTAGAAAGGGTGCGGGGCTTAGGTCACCTCAGCACACTGCTATCTCCTTCCTCCGGAACTCCAGGGCTTCCTCTTGGCCATAGGCCTGAGCAAACCAGCAATGTGGGTCCCTTGGAGGAACTTAAAGGATACCTTAGGCTTTCCCCATTTCCCGCCCAGCTCCAGAGGGCAAGCCCAAGGCAAGTGTCCTTACTAAACCTGTCCATTGTGAAACCGCACAGGGGCGCTTTTAGACAAATATTTGGATATCATTGTGTTTAATCTTTTTGTCCTATTTAGAATGCTACCCAGAAGCTCATATTATTCCTTTATTCCCTCACTCCCACCTCCTATTATCTATCATTTAACCATTTTTTGTATTAATGATTTTTATTTTGGCCAAGGTGGAGTGCATATCTTTCACAGTAATGTTTTTGGGGGAGACTGAAGCTTCAGGAGGCAACACGAGGACAACATGGCTCCATGTGGTAGACTTTTTGGCCAAGCTAAGATAAAGATGCAGCCTCGGCTGCCCCTTCCCACAGCCTTCTCTCTCCTTCCTTCCGGTCTTCAGGGTTACCTCTGGCCACCTGCTCAGGTTCCCAGCAAGTGGGTTCCAGCGAGAAGCAGTTTAAAGGAGACCCCAGGCTTCCCCATTCCTTCAGGGGGCAGGGAGGGGACTAGTGAACTTCTGGCTTCCAGCAACTAGAAAGCAAACGCCCCTCTGGAAGTCAGAAGCTTTAGCAGGCAACACAGGGATAACACAGCTTCATGCACTCTTCGGTTGGCCAAATCAAAAACCAAAATGGTGTCTCAAAAACAACACCTCCCTATTGACTATTTCTAAAACATAAAAGGGACAAATGTATCTCCTTTGTATATCTCAGATGTATTCCCTTAACATCTAGAACTCTTTCCTAATATCCTCAAAAAGTGACAATCTTACCCACTGGTTTTTTTTTTATTTGATTGTTTGTATGCTTTTCCCAATTTGAGATCTGTTTTATAAGTAACACGGGTAGAAGAATATCTCTGTATAAAATTTATGTTTGAACCAAGTTATGGGGAATGTTGGACTTTATTCATTGGCCCCCAGATGCACCAATATCTTGTGGCATTGCTTCTCTTTTGCATAGGCACATTAAAATGGGAAAATAATACATATGCAAACAAGTTCATATCTAATAGAGATGGGAACACAAATTTGGATGCAGTTAGGCCTTATACCTTGAACACTGGCATAATAATTTGGCTTAAGCCTCAGAAGAATGGGCATCACCCATACACAACTGAACAATGGATATTCTATGGAAACAACCACAATTGTCTATAACATTACCAGGATCCAACCCTCTACCAGGGAAGATGTACCACTGCTCTGGCATTGACTTACTCCAAAGAGTGCTCTCAACACCCAGCCTGCTTGCAGGGCAGATCGCTCCACATCTAATGGTGTGCTGAAACTAGAGGATGCTCCACATCAGCCTGACTTCAATGAAAGAAATGCATAGAATCCAGAATCTTTAAATATAGAAACCTGATACTAACAACAGCTTAAGTATGACAAAGTTTCACCGGGACCATGGAGAATGACTCGGGTTGGACAGACTTATATGCCTGGAGCCTAGAGTCAGTCTTATGCCAATAAACCTCGGGGGTGAGGTCTTGTAATCAGGCCAAGGGTTTTTTTCTGTTTTCCCCATATTTTTCTGGGCCTATGCAAACAAAGGCAATTGCCACTGTCACACCTTTACTATTTTTTTTAACTCTTATCCTTTAAGAAAAAAATAAACAATTTACTGAACTTAAAAACAAATAACTGTAGTAGAATGCCTGTCTCGAATACAGGTAGGGAATGAAAAGGGGGGAGGGTGGCATTGGGAGGGGAGAATGTTACACTGGTGAAGGGTGGTGTTCTGTTTGTGACTGTAACCCAACTATAATCATGTTACATAAATAAAAAATGTATTAAAAAATAGAAAAAAATAAAGGCATCTTCAAGGAGGAAACTGCACTCTCCAAAGAAAAGAAAGCAGAGATTAACAGATGGGAATATATTAAGCTGAGAAGTTTCTGCACCTCAGAGCTTATCTTGATATTTTTAAAGTTAAGTTCATAGCAGTTTCCTTTACCCAGTGCTTTGTTTGACTATCAAGAAAAACTACAAAGCATAACAAGGCAAAACAACAACAAACAAAAAACACAACACAATGTGATGAAATAGAGTGAGAAAGGAAACCAAACTCAGTTTCAACTGTGATGATGGAATTATCAATGATGGTACTCTATGGTGTAGGACTGGTCTCCCAAAACACGCTCTGATTAACTTTAACAGCAAGATGACATGTTTTTTTTTAAAGGTTCTTATGGACATGTCAGCTTGTTATTTCAGCTAATGTCTTTGAAACCCAGTAGGTCTACAGAGGAATGAGTAAAATAACCTTAGAAAACAAAACTACTTTTCGTGGAGTAGAGATGCCAAACAAAAGAAGTCATAAAGATAAAGTCTAATATTGTGATCTTAATCACAGTGGTATGTGGTATAAAGGAAACAAAGTCAAATTAAAATAAACTCTTGTACATTGGCTACAGAATTGAGATCACCAGAGGAGTGAGAGACTGAACACTACAGAAGGAGTGGGTCCAATGGACAGTGGCAGAAAGTTATAGGTTCTTTGGTGGTGAGTGTGAGAGATTGAGCTGTACATCTAAAATAAATGCAATGTTGTTTAACAATGTTGCCTCCATAAAAGATAAAACCATAAAAAGACAAAAGGTAAGACTAAATCATATATAATATACAAAAAACACACATTTCATGCAAAGTTACATATGGAATAAAGGTTAATGTATGCAGAATGATTCAACATGTAAACACTAATCAAGTAAATGAGGAAGTAACTGTCCTAAATTTAGGCTGATGAGACTTTAGAATAGGAAAATTATCAGGAAAGAAAGAGAAAAGCATTAGCTAATGCTAAATATGTTAATTTTTGTGTTCTTTTGTTTTTGTTTTAAGGCCACACCCAGTGGCATTCAGGGGTTACTTCTTGCTCTATGCTCAGAAATTACTTTTGGCAGACTCAGGGAACCATATGGGATGTCAGGAATAAAACTTGGGTCAGCTATATGCAAGACAAATGTCCTACCTGCTACATTATCTTTAAATGTGTCTCATTTTTAAGACAACATTCTTCAACATATCACACATGTAATAAGGCAACTAAATATGCTTGACACAGCTGGGGAATTAGGTCCTCAAACTTTTTAAACAGGAGGTCAGTTCACTGTCCTTCAGACTGTTGGAGGGCCATATTATAGTTAAAACAAAAATTATGAACAAATTTCTATGCACACTGCATATATCTTATTTAGAAGTGAAGAAACAAAATGGGAATAAATACAATATGTGGCCCGTGGGCCGTAGTTTGAAGACCCCTGGTATAGAAGGTAAAGCACCAGGTTTCATCCACAAAACCCCAGAACCACCAGGGGTGATTAATTCAGAGTCAGGAGCAAGGCTTAACACAGTGGGTGTGGTCACCCCCAAAATGTATCCTTATTAAGTTCTTTATAAGTAAATATTTGAATTTCTTTTTGTTCTATGCATACAGAAGACATATATTATAAAAAGAAAACTTCCTCTTTAAGATACACCTCTACAATTTGGAATTTGGTTATTCTTAAAGGGTAAAATCTCTGCCAAATGGATGACAAGCTGTTGAAGCTGTTGTTAAGGCATAATGGAAATTCTGTGGGAGTATGCAAGGGATTAATGCACAGAAGTTGCGTCAGATTTTGCTCTTGGATATTCTTTAAAAGAGAAATGATATAAATTTTAAATATTTTATAAAACTCTTAATTGCGAGTGGATAGTCATAGGTGTCAAAAATAATCTTATGGCATTAAAACTAATAAAATTGCTAACATTTTAAATAAAAGTAAATTTTAACACCTTTTCACGTAATACTTTCTTGGAAATCTGAAATAACTCAAGTTATCAATAAAATAAAAGTTTATTGATCTTACAGATAAATAAAACAAGTCACCACAATTAAGATAATAGAAAAAATAGAATCCAAATTTTGGTAAATATATTGAGACCAGTAACAAAGATTCTTTGTTTAAGTAAACTTTAGTTAGGTTCATAATCTTACACTGTGTATAAATCTTCCCTATTAAGTGCATTTTTAAGTCTGGGAAGATGGTGCAGAGATAAAAGAATACTTGTCTTTCATCAAATACCCATTTAATCCCCAGTATCATACCTATATGGTTCTCCAAGCACTTCTCTGAGCAGAGCCAAGAGCAAGCCCTAAATACCCAAAAACCAAAAATAAAATTTACTTTTAGCAAGAGTTTAGTCCTCATAAAATTCTGCTTGGCTTCCTCATCTGACATCTCTCTGAATCTCATGGCGTAACTCATCTTCTGCTATTTCCAAATGATGTTTGATCACCATAACAGACCAAATACTATCCTGTCAGATTTGGTTATCTAAGTTCTCCTTAAACTTTGATACTTGCTCTTAGTAATTTTCTTTCCACTGGCCCCAGCTCTGTTCCCTTGTTTAAAAGTCCAATTATCTATCCTATTTGGAACTGAGCCCTGTTTTTCAGTAGAATTTGGAAAAGCATGGTTGTAATATTATTAAATATCTATTTTTACAACTCTAATATCTAGTTCTGAGTTTTCTGTGACACCAAATATTGTTAGTACCTTTTGATTATTGTTGTTGTTGATCATCTAAAGCAACTTCTAAACATTTTTTTATTATTCTAATTTAAGTTTGTAAATGGAAACGTCAAGAGATTAAGATATTTTTGAAGGCCAAAGAACAAAATAATATAGACCCAGGTCTATGATAATATATAGAGATCTACATATAGATAATAAATAGATCCAGATCTAAGAATTTTGTAAATTATTTTCCAGTCTTATTTATTTCAAATATTGTATAATTTCTAATGTTTTCATAGTGTTTTAAGATTTTCTTAAATATAGAAAATACAAGAACTGGGGCTGGTGAGGTGGTGCTAGAGGTAAGGTGCCTGCCTTGCAAGCACTAGCCAAGGAAGGACTGCGGTTCTATCCCCCAACGTCCCATATGGTCCCCGCAAGCCAGGGGCAATTTCTGAGTGCTTAGCCAGGAGTAACCCTGAGCATCAAATGGGTGTGGCCGAAAAAAAAAAAACAAGCAAAAAAATACAAGAACTGTTCAGTTAAATAGACACTTTTACAATATGAAAAATGTAAATAACTCCTTGCTTTAAAATACAGTAAATTTATCTTAGCATCAACACATTTTGGAAAAAAACTATTTTATTATACAAGGGAGTTCTCACAAGTTAACCAAACTCAATCCTTACAAATAAAAACATAAACCTTTCATTTTGTATTCTCTGGGGAAGTAAAGGAAGAATCTTCTTCCCACATGGTAATGCTCCCTGCTGATCATTTCTTCTCTGGGAAGGGTCATGATGCATTCCTGGAAAATTTGAGGTCATTTTGAGAAATTGACTGCATTTCAACCCACACTCAGCTTTAAGGGAAAGTCACTGTCTAAGGGAAGTAGTATACCAAACACTAACTATTGACTGCAAACTAAACTTTTATAACATAGAGCTCCCAAAGCATACTTAAAATTAGGAAATAGTATTCAAATCACTTTATGACTTTATGTTGCTTAGGAAATAAAATTCATAATTTTATATTTTACCACCTTATTTCTAAGGAAAAACAACTTATGTTATTAATAATTCTGATTCACTGTTAACCTGGAAAACTGCTTAAATAATTTAAGATGATATTTTGACTCTAAGGCTTAAGACTAAAGCACTGTATCTCCAATCTGAGAAGAAAGGAATACCTTTGAATATGAAAGTATAGCAATAGAGTACAAATGTATTTACAAATCTAATGTTGGTTCATGCAAATCTTTCTGATTTGATGAAATTATTATTAGAGAAGTCAAGAAATCCTTTTTTATATGTCTTATTAAGAAAGGATAGTAAGTGTAATATGACGTTAGTAAGTGTTTGTCTCCTTAAACATACTATCTTTATTTTTATTCAATTGTATGAAGAGTGGGGAGGTGAGCACATCTGGTAGTATTCAGTGTTTACTTTTGGCTCTAAGCTCAAGGATCACTTTTTATGGGAGGTAGGGGATCATATGTTATGCTGAGGATCAAACTCAAGTTGATTGTATGCAAAGAAATGCCCTTACTTTTTGAACTATGCTCCGGTCCCTTTTTTCTTATTCAAATGGACATTATAAGGTTCTTGAAATCACAGAAGAACAATGAATTCTGTCTATCTATTTAAGACAGAATTAAGAAAGAATAAAGCAGCCACACAATTAAAAGCAAAAAAAGAACATACAATTTTTGAATCTTGTTTGTATCTACACAAAGACATGGGATATAGGGTGATCCTGGTTTTTTATAGCACAAAAAAAACTGAGCAGCACTTAGTACTTGGGCCCACACACATAATTGCTTACCCAATTGTCTGAGTATCAGTACAAGTAGACTCTAAAATGCCCAAACATTTCTGGGAGCTCCCCACATCTCATATAAATAGAGCCAGAGAAATAGTATAGCTGGTAAGGCACTGGCCTGCATACGACAGGGGAGGAGAGGAGACAAGGATGAAGAAGGTAAGATGGTTCAATCCCCTGGGGTCCCTTATGGTCCCCAAGTCAGGAGTGATTTCTGAGTGCATAGCTAGGGGTAACCCCCAATCATCACTGGGTGTGGACTAAAAAGAACAACAACAACAACAACAAAAATCTAATTAGTCACTAGGAAAAAGAAAAAAAAAAGAAAAGAAAATTTGGAGTCATCAACCTCAAGTTGATCCATCTTAGAACTATTGAACATCAATATGCTTAAAAATCTCAATAAAGAAATGGAAAGGTCTTTTTCAAGTTTCTGTTCTCTCGTGAACAGAATCTAAAATGTAATGTAAGGACCACCAGGCCCCAAGCAAGAGAAAAAGCAAGAGGGAGATGGGCAACGTACAAGCAGCAGCTGCTACAGAAAAGCACACAGACCCTGATCAGCAAGAAAGAACAGAATTTAGGCTTGCCTAATTAAGTCATAGTTGGGGCTTCCTAAGCTATTGGCAAGCTATCTCTCACACACATACACTTGTTTAAGAATTCCCTCGTAGTGAGAAAGACTAACAGTGATTTAGGAAAGTAGCACCCTGAGTCTACAAAAGAAACCATGATAAAGCAGCTCAAAAACCCAACATGACTGTGGGTGAAGATAGCAACCTCGCAGACTCAAGTAGTAGTAACATCTTACAATAGTATCCCCTTATATAATCTCTCTAAAATGAAGTTCAGAGTTGTAATGCTTCAGATGTTCAATGAACTCAAAAAAACGATGGAAAAGACTGTCAATAAAGTACAAGAGGATATGAGAATAGAATTAACAAATTACAAACAGAAATGTCAGAGCTGTAAAGCTTGGTAAGTGAAAAAAAACTCATTGAGAGGCTTTAATAGGGACCGGAGAGATAGCATGAAGGTAAGGCATTTGCCTTTCAAACAGAAGGTCATCGGTTTGAATCCTGGCATCCCATATGGTCTCCCGAGCCTGACAGGAGCGATTTCTGAGCATGATTCCAGGAATAACCCCTGAGTGCTGCTGGTTGTGACCCAAAAACCAAAAAAACAAAAACAAAGAAAGAAAGAAAGAAAGAAAGAAAGAAAGAAAGAAAGAAAGAAAGAAAGAAAGAAAGAGAAAGAAAAGAAAGAAAGAAAAGAAAAGAAAAGAAAGAAAGAAAGAAAGAAAAAAGAAAGAAAGAAAAAGAAAGAAAGAAAGAAAGAAAGAAAGAAAGAAAGAAAAGAAGAAAGAAAGAAAGAAAGAAAGAAAGAAAGAAGAAAGAAGGAAGGAAGGAAGGAAGGAAGGAAGGAAGGAAGGAAGGAAGGAAGGAAGGAAGGAAGGAAGGAAGGAAGGAAGGAAGGAAGGAAGGAAGGAAGGAAGGAAGGAAGGAAGGAAGGAAGGAAGAAGAAAGAAAGAAAGAAAGAAAGAAGAAGAAGAAAGAAAGAAAGAAAGAAAGAAGAAAAGAAAGAAAGAAAGAAAAGAAAGAAAGAAAGAAAGAGAAAAGAAAGGAAGAAGGAAGGAAGGAAGGAAGGAAGAAGGAAGGAAGGAAGGAAGGAAGGAAGGAAGGAAGGAAAGAGAGAGAGAGAAGAGAAAGAAAGAAAGAAAGAAAAAGAAAGAAAAAAGAAAAAAGAAAGAAAGAAAAAGAAAGAAAGAAAGAAAGAAAGAAAGAAGAAGAAAAGAAAAGAAAGAAAAGAAAGAAAGAAAGAAGAAAGAAAGAGAGAGAGAGAAAGAGAAGAAAGAAAGAAAGAAAGAAAGAAAGAAAGAAAGAAAGAAGAGAAAGAAAGAAAGAAAGAAAGAAAGAAAGAAGAGAGAAAGAAAGAAAGAAAGAAAGAAAGAAGAAAAGAAAGAAAGAAAGAAAGAAAGAAAGAAAGAAAGAAAGAAAGAAAGAAAGAAAAAGAAAGAAAGAAAGAAAGAAAGAAAGAAAGAAAGAAAGAAAGAAAGAAAGAAAGAAAGAAAGAAAGAAAAAGAAAGAAAGAAAGAAAGAAAAAAGAGAAAGAAAGAAAGAAGAAAGAAAGAAAGAGAAGAAAGAAAGAAAGAAAGAAAGAAAGAAAGAAAGAAAGAAAGAAAAAGCTTTAGTAGCAGAGTTTATAGCTGCTAAGGACCAAATCAATGAAGTTAAAGATAAAGATTGTGAGGACAGCGTAAGGCCTCAAAATAAATGAGCAGATAACAATAGAAATTTGAGATAAATTTAGCAGAAAGAAAATAACATAAGAATCATGAAGTTCCAGAGAGCCAGGAAGAAAATCCCTATGAAGAAGCAACAGTCAAAGACATCATTGCTGAGATAGTAATAGAGCTAAAGAGCACTTGTACTCATATTCTGGAAGCCCAATGAGTACCAACTAAAGTATGCCCAAGTAAAAACACCCAACACATATCCTCCACAAAAATGCTGAAAGAATAAATACATATAAAACTAAAAAGCTGAAAGATCAGAAAAGGAAATTATATACAATGAAGCATCCTTAAGATTTACAGCTGTTTTACCTAAAGCAACCATCTAGGCCTGAAAGCAGTGGTGGAATATATCAACCAATAAATAAATAAATAAATAAATAAATAAATAAATAAATCTTCGATGAATGCCTCACCAAGAATATTTGACTCATCCAGGCACCCAAACAACAGATCAGAAACTTTGCAGACTCAAAGTTAAATTAAAAAAATAATAATAAAATAAAAACAAGATGAATTAAGATAAGTTGAACTCCACAAACACACCAAATTTTGACATAAAGATGGTACAAAGTTATATGAAAATAATCTTTGTTTCAATAGACTAAATGCACCAATTAAGAGACACAAATCTCTAGTTATAAAGGCCTGATTTTATCATCACGACTGAGCGGAAACCTTCTAGACACCAAAAAAAAAGACCTAGGGGAGAGTAAAAGAATATGTACAAGTTGTAGTTATTCCCATGACAGACAATATGCTTCAAGGGCAGAGAAACTCTGTATCTCTTAAAATAAGAAAATTTCCTTTCAAATCTCCCCAATATTTACTGTGCCTATGCCAAAAAAAAAAAAAGAAGAAAAGAAAAAGCACAAATCTTTTTTGTTGTTGTTATTGTTGTTTGTTTCTTGTTCTTTTTTGCTTTGTTGTTTTGTTTTGTTTTTTTGCTTTTATTTCAGGTTATTGTTTGATTGTTGTCTTATTCCTGTAGTGTTTTTTGGGTATTTTTGTTTGATGGATTTTTTTTTTTTGGTCATTGTAGGATTTTGTTTGTTTGTTTTTTGTACTGTTGTTATGTTTTTCTTCCTTTTTCCCCTTCTCTTAAATTGACATGACTCCTCCCAGTGTTTTTATTTGTTTAATTTTTGCCCCATTTATTTATTTGTGTGTTTGTTTATTTTTCTTCAAACAGAACCACATAACTTGAATCATCTTGTTCTGGCTTATAAATTGAGGGGGAAATAATGGATGGTACCAAGACCAAACAGTCGTATAAACAATGAGGAGAAATAAAAAAAAAGATCTGACTTAAACACCAGATCCAAAGCCAATGACAACAGAAACAATATCCATTCTACAACAAGCTAGACACAAGGGACCACCTACACTAGCAGCTCGGGGGGCTAAAAAGAGAGATATGGGATGCATGCTGGTAAGAGGGGTGGAGGGAGAACAGCATTGATGGTGGGAATACCCTTGATTCAATATCACTATGTATCTAAAATAATATTGTGAAAGATTTGTAATCCACTTTGGTCAAAATAAAAATTATTTAAAAAAAAAGACACAGAATAGCAAAATGGATCAGAAAATGAATTAAACATTCTGCTGTCTGAAACACATTTGAATATTTAGAGCAAACACAGAGATTCAGTCAAAGATTGGAAGACAATTCTTTAAGCAAACAACTCCCTTCAAAAGGCTGGGTGGCAATACTAATATCAGATGACAGATTTTAGGTTCAGAAATGTAATAAGAGACAGAGGCCATTTCTTAATAATCAAGAGATATGTACATCATAAAGAAATCATATTACTAAATGTATATGCATCTAATATGAAGCCAGCAAAATACTTAAAATAAATGCTAATTGACTTAATTGAAGGACGTCAACAGAAATACAATAGTACTTAGAAATGTTTGATATCTCTTGATAGGTCAAACAGGCTAAAACTCAACAAAGATATACTGGCTTTGAAGGAAAAATATATATATAACGCTAACCCCTTTTCTTCCATTTTATTTTCATCCATATATATAAATGTATATATATATATATATATATATATATATATAAATGACATTTTATCCCCTAAAAGTCAAATACACATTCTTCTCCAGTGATGTGGAGCATTTTTCATGTGTCTTTTGGTCATTTGTATTTCTTCTTTGTCAAAGTGTCTGTCCATTTCTTCTCCCCATTTTTTGATGGGATTAGATAGTTTTTTCTTGTAAATTTCTGTCAGTGCCTTGTATATTTTGGAGATTAGCCCCTTATCTGATGGGTATTGAGTGAATAGTTTCTCCCACTCAGTGGGTGGCTCTTGTATCCTGGGCTCTATTTCCTTTGAAGTGCAGAAGCTTCTCAGCTAAATATTTTTATGGCAGATCATAGGTTAAACTCAAAGGCACTGTAGAAAAATAATCTCATGGTAAAAGGTTTTCAAATAATAAATATTACAAATGATATTTAAACAAATACTACTGTTTTTTAAATTTTATTTTGTTTGTTTGTTTCAATTTTGGGGCCACACCTGGCTGTGCTCAGGGGTTACTCCTGGCTCTGCACTCAGAAATTGCTCAGGGGCCATATGGAATCCAGGGATCAAATGAAAGACCATCCTGGATTGGTTGCTTGCAAGGCAAACCCCCTGCAGATGGGTTATCACACCAGTCCATTGCTGTTTTGTTTGTTTTGTTTTGTTGATTAAAAAATTATTGGCATTTCACTGAAGTATATCCTAGTTATATTGGAATTTCTGGATGTTTAAATTTTTTTAAATGGATAGACTATGAAAGAATATCTTTGAAGCCCTTACTAAAAAGATCTGTTTTTCCAGAGTATTCAACAGAATGGAAAGTGGCTAGTCTCAAACTTAATACCTGTCTTATCTGTCATATTTGATGAAATGTCCAAGACTTCCAATCCCAGCAAGCAACCGTTACCTCTTGACTCCAATTGGTGCACAATTGGTGCACAGTCTCCACTCTCTCTGTGGAAGAAAGGCAAACACAGAAGGAAGAGCACAGCTGATTCCTCAAGAAGCATGGTTAAAATTCTTTTGCAGCTTTTGTGTTCACATAAAAATGCTATCTTCATCTCAAGTGACAAGAGTATTCTTAAAACAGAACTCAGTGGCAGAAGACTAGAGGCATGTTTCAGGAAAATCTATGAATAAAATGAAAAGATCTGTACCTCAATTACATTCAGAAACTGAAATTTGTTACCCACAATTTAGACACTAGATGGAAAAGACAAATTGTTCCTTCTATTTTGAGGCGATGAATATAATAGATCATAATAGTGGCTTTTCACATTAAATAATACTTTTCCATTCCTGTAAGAAATGCCTACATGTCAAAAAAGAAGAAAAGTCACTTAGTCACACTATTGAAAAAAAAATGCTCTGTAATGTAAATAATTCATATATTTCCCCATGCTAAGACATGGTTTGGGTCCATGCAACAAATAGAAATAAATAACTTTCATAAAGGACTCTAAAAGAGAGAATCTCAGTAGAAATACCAGGGAATAGTTAATATAAATATATTAGAAACTAACTATAAAGCATTTTAAAGCATTATCATAAAAGTATCTCTAAGTAAATAAAAGTTATTACTGATAAAATCTCAATAGAGTGTTAAATAATAAGGAAATGAGATAGCCCTGCCAATCTTCTAATCTACTGAGAGTTTGACATGTAGTATCTCACAATTTTTTAATTTATAAAAAAAAATCATAGCAACCACATTTATAACTGGCAAATTCCCCTTTCTTGGCTTGGTGTTGAGGATTCTTGGAATAGGTTCAGGCTCTGGAGATCTAAAACAAGTATACTAGATAATCATTTATCAATACTCTAAATAACTGTTACAAAATGAAAATAAACTAGGGACACTTTTTTTTTTGTAACAAAGTACGCAGATGCCATTTATTTGGTCCTTAGTATAGCTGTATCTGAGTCTTACAAAACATGGCCACATTTTTTTTTCGGGCCACACCATTTGATGCTCAGAGGTTACTCCTGGCTAAATGCTCAGAAATTGCCCCTAGCTTGGGGGGACCATATGGGACGCCGGGGGATCAAACTGCGGTCCTTCCTTGGCTAGCGCTTACAAGGAAGACACCTTCCCTCTAGCACCACCTCGCCGGCCCCCCATGGTCACATTTTGCAATACTTTCTTGAGATATTTGAGTCTCTAATTTTATGTTAAATATGCTATTTTTAAATGAGCTCATTTAAATGAGCTCAGAGTGATAGCATAGCGGCAGGTGTTTGCCTTGTATGTGTAGAACACAAGTTGGACTGTGGTTTAAATCCCAGCATCCCATATGGTCCCTCCAGCCAGCCAGGAGTGATTTCTGAGTGCAGAGCCAGGAGTGCATGCAACCCAAAAACAAACAAAGAAAACCCAAAAATGAACTCATTTTAAAGACACTGAGCCAAATAAAAAATATGTATCTCAACCTATAACCTGACAGCATTTACACTCTTCTATCGATGCTAAAGGCCTTGGATAACACAATGGATTAAAACATTCTATGATGACAATGAAATTAAGAAGTTATAAAAACTAATTTCTTGGGGCCAGAGCTATGGCACAGCAGTAGGGTGTTTGCCTTGCACATAGTTGATCCAGGACGGACTTGGGTTCAGTCCCAGGCGTCCCATATGGTCCCCCAAGTCAGGAGTGATTTCTGAGCACATATCCAGAAGTAACCTCTCAGAGTCACCGGGTGTGGCCCCAAAACAAAACAAATCAAAGAAAAACAACTAACTTCTTAAGCTGTATCTTATGACCCTAATGATATAATGTAACTAAGTGTTAAGAAAAAAATCTAATACAGTTCTTTAGTTCTTTATAATTAATTGTTAGTAAATATTAATCTGTATACCTATTTTATATATCTACATACCTGGAGTTGTGTGAAGATTTCTTAGGTAAAAATGGATTGTTGGGGCCGGAGTGGTGGTGCAGCAGTAGGGTGTTTGCCTTGCATGTGCTGACATAGAATCCTGACGTCCCATATGGTCCCCTAAGCCAGGGGTAATTTCTGAGCTCATAGTCAGGAATAATCTCTGAGCGTCATCAGGTGTGGGCCAAAAACAAACAAAACAAAACAAAAACAAAAAAAGGGATTGGGAAACTTCAGGCAGACCAGAGGTTTTTAAGGTAAACAAACCCCTCTGAATATCTGATTGATAGCAAAACAATTTCCATAGATAGCTGTATATTTGTATGCATACTCACGGATCTTAAAATTCCAGTGGTTTGTTAAAACACTACCAGGATTCTACAGGCTCAAAAGAACAAAAAAAAAGTTCATTCATTTGGGTAAAAACTGACAACAAAGAATGGATAGCTGGTAATCTCCTCTTTTGAAGAAAAAGATATGTTTATATTTCTATAGCTGGCATCCCATCAAGAAACTCTGGGTCCCATTATGCCTCCTCAGAAGCAAAATTCTTACAAATGATGAAACCAGACCACAGATTCCTGCTGAGCAGGGTAAGGAACTCTTCAAGGTGAAGTATTTTTATGCTCCTCAGATCCAACACAGACTACAGAAGAAAAAAGAAAACCAGCAGTAACTTCAACAGGTAATCAGGACAACAAATTGACATGGCGCACTAAGGCAGAGATTACAGGGATTAGGAGTAATCATATTCAATTTTTTTTTCTGCTTTTGGGAGAACCAGTCCAGCTCTCACTGGACTTTGTAACTTAGGAAACACTTGTTACATAAACTCAATATTACAGTGCCTGTGTAATGCTCCATATTTGTCTGATTAATTTAACCAAAATCATTACCAAGATGATGTTAACAAATGTTAAATCCATTGGGGGATTAAAGGTTAAGTAGCCGAAGAATTTGGCCTGCTTATAAAATCCTGTGGTCAGAACAGCACAGACATATAAACCTTAAAGACTAAAAGAACCATTGGGAAGATCAATGACCAGTTTTCAGGATACAGCCAACAAGATTCGCATAAACTACTTCTATTTCTGATGAATAACCTCTATGAAAAACTGAATGAAGTTGATAGACACAAGATACATAAAGAGAGAAAAATAATGATCATCTCAATGACTTGAAAGATGCGTAGTATGCTTAGCATAGACACAAGCAGCTCAATGAGTCTTTTGTTGTTACACTTTTTCAAGGTCAGTTCCAATCCACAGTCCAATGCCTCACTTATCACAAAAAGCTGTGGACATTTTAGACTGTTCTGCATCTATCTCTGCCACTATTATCCACAAGCAGAAGTACACTCCAGGATTGCCTCTTCATTTTCAAAAAAAAAAAAGAAAAAGAAAGAAAGAAAAACTGGGAGACAATAACAGGTTTATAGCAGTCACTCTAGAGCTCAGTGAAATTTTTTAAAAAATGATAGAGATTTGGAAATTACCACTTGTGCTTTTGATATGTCCAAAACACTTTTCATATGAGGGCAGGCAGAAGAAAAAATTACAGACTGATATAGATTTCCTCTTAAAAAACCTTGACTTGTCACAGTATGTAATCGGATTTAAGAACAATATAAAAATGTAAATTATTTTCTGTTTTTAATCATTTTGGTGAAATATACAGAGGTCATTACACTGCCTACTATAAAAATGCAGCAAGATAATGCTGGTCTAAGTTCAATGATCACAAAATTTTGGATATCCCACATCTTCTGTCAAATCTTCAACAACTTACACCTTCTTTTATACTTCAATGGGACCTATAGAAATTGATACAGCTTCATAATTTTTTGAGATTAATTAGAAAATTTATGCTCCTTTTTTCCTTATTATAATTTAAAAAATAACATCTTGGAGTCAGAGCAATGGTGCAGAAGTAAAGTGTTGCCTGGCTGCCCCAGGACAGGATGGACCTGACGTTGATCCCGGGAGTCCCATATGGTCCCCCAATCAAGGAGTAATTTCTGAGCCATATCCAGGAGTACATCCTGAGTATCATAAGGTGTGGCCAAAAAATAAAAAAAAAAACTTTATTTAAACACCATGATTACAAATATGATTGTAGTTGGGTTTCAGTCATAGAAAGAATATCCCCTCTTCACCAGTGCAACATTCACATCACCGATATCCCCATCTCCCTCCTCCCCACCAACACACCTGTATTCGAGACAGGCTTTCTTCTTCCCTCACTCATTGACATTGTTATGATAGTTCTCAGTGTAGTTATTTCTCTAACTGTACTCACCACTCTTTGTGAGTGAGCCAGTCTTTCCAGCCTTCATCTCTGGGAATTATTTCAATAATGTCTTTTATTTTTCTTAAAACCCATAGATAAGGGAGACTATTCTGTGTGTCTCTCTCCCTCTGTCTTATTTTACTCAGCATAATAGATTTCATGTACATCCAAGTATAGGAAAAATTCATGACTTTATCTTTCCTAACAGCTGCATAATATTTCATTGTGTATATGTACCAGATTTTCTTTAGCCATTTATCTGTTGAAGGGAATCTTGGTTATTTCCAGTCTGGCTATAGTAAATAGCTCTGCAACGAATATAAGTATGAGGATGAGATTTTTGTATTGCATTTTTGTGTTCCTAGGGTATATCCCTAGTAGTGATATAGCTGGATCATATGGGAGCTCAATTTCCAGTTCTGTTATTGTTGTTTTTGCTTTTTGGGACACATCTGTTGATGCTCAGGGGTTACTCCTGGTTATGTGCTCAGAAGTTGCTCCTGGCTTGGGGGACCATATGGGATTCCAGGGAATCGAACCACAGACAGTTCTAGGTCAGCCATGTGCAAGTCAAATGTCCTTCTGTTTGTGTCACCACTCCGACTCCAATTTCTAGTTTTTTGAGAAATCTCCGTATTATTTTACACAAGGGCTGTACTAGACAGCATTCCCACCAGCAGTGAATGAGAGTTCTTTTCTCCCCATATCCCCACCAGCAAGGATTGTTCTTGTTCTTTGTGATATGTGCCAGTCTCTTTGGTGTGAGATGATACCTCATTGTAGTTTTGATTTGCATCTCCCTGTTGATTAGTGATGTGGAACATTTTTTCATGTGCCTTTTGGCCATTTGTATTTCTTCTTTGAGAATTTTCTGTTCATTTCTTCTCTCCATTTTTAATGGGATTAGATTTTATTTCTTGTTAAGTTCTGTCAGTACCTTGTATACTTTCTATATCAGCCCCTTATCTGATGGGTATTGGGTGAATAGCTTCTCCCATTCTGTGGATGGCTTTTCTATTCTTTGAGGTGCAGGAGCTTTTCAGCTTAATATAGTTTCATTTGTTTATCTCTGCTTTAATTTGTTTAGATTGTTGTTTCCTCCTTAACAGCTTCATAAAGTAAGGCAAGTGGTTAGCTAATTGCCTTTTAAAAGATGTCTACAATAATGTTTTAATGTTTTTGTCTACAGATTTCTCTGGAGAAGGAATTTGGAGGCCATGGACTCGCAATCCAGTACTCAGTATAAGTATGTTTTGGAACTTATTTTCAAGCAAATATGTCTGCAATATTCTAATGTTTTTTGTTCATAGATGTCTATGGAAAAATAAGTTGGAGCATTCATTACAGTGCTCTCTAAACTCTCATTTACAGTGCTTATAATAAGAAAGTTTTAATAATCCATTTTAAATCTGCTAGAATGTTCAATTTTTTCTCACAGAAATCTATGGGAAAGGAATTGAGTACTCTGTACTCTCACTACATTGCTCCATGCTCTTAAATCTTATTACAGTGCATATTATAAAATGTTTAGCAACTTATGAAAAAAATCATCAATATATTACATAAGATTACACACATGTATATTTTATATACATTACATATGTGCATATTGTGATCTTATGTAATAGATGTGTACTCGTTACATAATAAGTTACATAATGTATTACCTGAGATATTTTGGAAACTAATTATAAATCATATTTAAGCACTATCAAACAATTATCTCTAAGTAAATAGAAGTTATACTATTACTAATAGTGCCTTTGCGTGTCTTAAGCATGTAATCTTGCAGAGAGAAGGCAACTCAATATACTTGTGAGAAGGCTAAAGGTCATTGAAAATAAAGTCCTCATTAAGAACTATTGATCTTCCACTTGGTGCAGATACTTTGCTGATTGAAATTAGGCAAATAAAATATTTTTTTCTAAACTAGTTATGGTGAGATGTCTTTAATTATCAAGTTTTATTGGTTTAATTTTAATTACCATTGAGAAAAAAACCCTCCCTCTCTTCTTTCATTCTTTCCACCCTTCCTTTCTACTTTCTCTCATTTCTTCTTTCTTGTTTCTTTAAAAAAAAAGCCTGACTGGAAGAAAGGTGAACATAACTCAAACAGTAGGAGATACTCTTTTGTATCCATACTACAAGTTCTATAAAGTTGCAGAAATAGCATAAAAAGTCAGACGGTGATTATGGAATATGGAGATAAAAGTGATTTCAGAAGGAAACCCAATGAAAGGAAATCAAGTGTATTTAGCATCAAGTTCTCAATAATGTTAATGTTGTCTTTAAGACTTTTAAATGCAGTAATTTAAAGATCCATTAAAAATTAATTATTGTAAATCTCTTTTCTTTCCTTTTTCTAAAGTTCTGTCTTTATCACCCAAGGCAAGAGAAATTTTAGTTTAAATTTAGTTTAGTTTCAGAAGACAAATTATTAAGGAGTAGAATTTTAGGTATGATCTTTTTTTAAGTTTCTTTTTATTTATTTTAACATGTACATTTACTTTGTCCCTCAAGCCCCCAGATTGTAGTACATTACAATATTTCTTACACAAAGCAAAAAAAAATTATGCAACTTCCTTAATATTAAAAGCTGTAGTATTGTTGGCACAATTGATCATAATACAATAATTCATTAAGAATGAGTCAAAGGAGCACAGCAAAGACTGTGCTAGTGTGGAAATTGTTTGCATAGGCCCAGCAAAATATAGGGGACATGGAAAGAAAAATTCTTGGCCTAAATACAAGAAGACCTTACCCCTGAAGTTTTCTGGCACAAGACCAACTCTAGGCTTCAGGCATATTAGGTTGTCCAACCAAAGTCATTGTCTGTAGTGCCAGTACACTTTTATTTTTCACACAGTCACTGTTGTTGGTGTCATGATTCTGTAGCCAAGGATCTTGGAATATGTCCATATTCTATATAAGAGTCAGGATGATGCAGAGCACCCTTTAGTTTCACTCACAATCAGAGGGTGATGCAGAGAGCTCAGTCTTTAAAGCAGGCTGTTATTGTTAAGTTCTCTGGGTGTTAAAGGGAAGTCTCTGTTGAATAGGTCTATGCCAGAGCAGTGGTAGGAACTTCCTGGTAGAGGACTGCATTCAGGTGATGTAGTACACAACCATGGATGTTTTGTAGAAGGCATCCCTGGTTCAGGGGTTAATGGACAATGCCCAATCTTTCAAGACATGACCCAGGTCTTTATGACAATGTTCAGGGTGTAAGGTCCAACTGCATTACAAGATTTGTGTGTTCCCATCTCTATAAGATAAGAACGTGTTTGTATATAATTTCCCATTTTAATGAGCCTATGCAAAGGAAGAGCAGTATCACATGGCGAGATTAGTGCCTATGGGGATGATAGAACAAGTCCAACAATCCAATTGACTTCATTCTTAAATAAACGTTAAATGGAGGGACACTTCTACAAACTTCCTTATTTAACAAATAACAAAGGGATTAAAAGTGGGGAAAATAAATAATCTAACTTAAGACAGTGGATTCAATTGTCACCGTTTGTGGGAACTAATCAGAAACCTAGTATGGTAGCAAACACAGTTACACAGTGAAGGAAGGAAGAGGCCAAGAGGCCGCTGAGAGTAAGCAAGTAGGAAACAAGTACTGGCCTCTTCCCAGTCTGAGAGTCCATCCTCTCATTTTTATTTTGAATATATATGATACCCCCACGCAAACTGGTCTCTTCCCAGCCTGTGAGGACATCCTCCCATTCTATTTTTATTTTGAATATTTATGGTACGCGCAGGGGCGTTAGCCTCCTCCCAGTTTTTAAAATGGAGACCAATGAGAAAAAATACTAGTGAATGTCACGACATACACCAGTGCTGCATTGGCCCGCCCTCCACCCCATGCGTTCCCCCCCCCCTTAGTGTAGGGAGAGAAAGGGGGAAAGACTGAGGATTGCCAGGGCATGCCTAAGCTTTTAGGGGGGCTCAGTCCACGAGATGTATCCTCAGATTTTCCTGGTGGGTAGAACTAATTTAACCCCCATGGGGTTCCTCAAAAGGCCCGCTGTGGACGCCTTTTTCCCCTGCTTGGATGGTTGAGAAATTTCCAAAAAGACGCCTGGCATTACATTTTCAGCCAGTATTTGACTATCTTTCCTTTGTATATATCAGGCAAAATTATAGCCTCTATCAAATAATTTGGCTCAGAAATTCCAGCACCAAAGTTTGAGAACCCCTTTTTCTGGATATAGTCAGCCCTAAAAGCAAAGACAATTTTTCTCTTCTTTTCAAATATGTCCTTTGCAGCTGCAGTTCTGGTAATCAAGGCATAACCAGAATACAGATTTTGACTTTTAACCCTCCTTTAGAAATAGGGAAGCTCGGGGCCGGAGAGATAGCATGGAGGTAAGGCATTTGCCTTTCATGCAGGAGGTCATCGGTTTGAATCCCGGCATCCCATATGGTCCACCGTGCCTGCCAGGAACAATTTCTGAGCCTGGAGCCAGGAATAATCCCTGAGCACTGCCGGGTGTGACCCAAAAACCACAATTAAAAAAAAAAAAAAAGAAATAGGGAAGCTCATTCCTGGGGATTTGATACCTCCCTTGATTTAACCTCTAAAACAATAGAGTCCAGCCTAGAAAGACAAAGTTTCTAGATATTTCCTACTAATCCTGATTTTTGCATTTAAAGTAAGCTTGCAAGGAGTTACCTTGAGCTGTGACCTTCTCTCTTGTAACAGAATTTTTATAGTCACACCCAATAGCTTAAGTACTGTTATTGTTATACTAGGCTTTGTGATTACAATTATTCTTCACCTGTGGCTAATTTTACCCCTATATATTCCGCTGCTCAAAAAATTAAACTTGTCGCACTCCTGCCAGAAACATGTTGACCCCACATATTGCGTGTGGTATCATTATTTCACATTTCATATTCATTCGCTCGTATTACCGGTTTTCCTCCCATGAAAGGACTATGACCCATGAGAATTGCTGAGGCGCAAGATGTCTACAACAGAGGGTCACTATAGAGTCCACCTGAGCTGGCAACTAGGGAAGACCTGGAATAAAGGGGAGAAGTAGGGGAATGGCTGGGGGCCGGCCAAGCCTCCCAGAACCCCCCAAGCTAGGGAGTAGGTCTCCGGCATAGGGTGTCCCCTAACCCCATACCTGGGAAGAGCTGGCCTCCAGGCTCCGAATTTTAGGTATGATCAAAAGGATAAATGAGACAGTTTATAAGGCAGTGATCAGGATATAGTGATTTTCTACTTTTGTACTGGAGAGAGATTAAAAATGATAACAAAAGCATAATCAATAGCTTAACCACTGCACCTAAGCAGCCATTCTGAATCTTCCAATGATTTTCTCAAACTTCAGTGCTTAGGGGAGTAATGCTTGTTGAAAATGCAGAAATTGAATTCCATTTAATTATTTCTGTCAGCAAATAGCAAACTTTCTTAAAACACTAGTTCTTATTCTTCTCTATCTCACTCTCTCTCTCTCTTTTGGTTTGTTTCTGGGTCATATCCTGTGACACTCAGGGGTTACTCCTGGCTATGCGCTCAGAAATAACTCCTGGCTCGGAGAACCATATGGGACATATAGCTGTGCTATCGCTCTGGCCCTCTCTTTTTTTTTTTTTTCATTTTTCTTTTTAGCTACTATGATTTGTAATACTGTTACTGAAGGGGTATCATGCATGACATTTTACTTCCAAAAAAGTAGAGGCTGGGTTAGGGAGGGGTGGTATGGGAGGGTATCTAGGGACACTGGTGGCTGGAAATGAACGCTGATGAAATTATAAATACTTGAACAATATATGACTGAAATTCAATTATCAACAACTTTTTAACTTGTATCTTAATTAAATTTAATGATTTAATTAACGAGAAAATCCTCCCACAAACTAAGAGATGAAGTACAAGTTCCTTGTAAAAATGTTGAGTCTCAGAGCCAGAGCAATAGTAGACTGGGCAGAACACTTGCCTTTCATGCCACCTACCCAGATACTACCCATGGTATACCCTATGGTCCCCTGAGCCTACCAAGAGTGATCCCTGAGAATGGAACCAGGCATATGTCCTGAGATCCACAAGATGTAGCCCACAAACAAAAGCAAATGAAGTTTGGCAAAAAATAAAGGAACACGAGTTGTCCATTTATAATCATTAAATCTACTTTGCAAATATTGACAGTTTCCAGCTATTACATTTAAGCTAATAATAAGTTGATAGTCCTCTCTTCCATAAATGGCCACCGTCTAGTATGCAAATAATGAACATTTTTTTAAATTAAATTCTGTCTAACATTTATTAAAGAAAGCAAATAGAAAGAAGACTTCTTTGAGGGGCCAGAGCAATAGCACAGAGATCGCATTTGGCTTTTAAAAGGCTGATCCAGGATGGACCTCAGTTTGATCCCCTGCAACCCATATGGTCCCCTAAGCCAGGGGTGATTTCTGAGTGCATAGCCAATCAGCAAGGAGTAACCCCTGAGTGTCACCGGGTGTGATTCACAAACCAAAAACAAACAAAAAAGCAATCAAAAATAAAAGAAACTTTGAGCATGGTGATGTAGACTCAAATAAGTCATAATAACTCAAAGGCACAAAAGAAAATGAATGACAAGTTACTGTAAAACTTTACCAACTCACAGTCTCATTTGCCTTTGACCAATGTTTCTTCTTTTCCAGACGTGTCTGAATTTCCCACGGTTTAAACAGCTCTTCCACTCATATATGCTTCCAGGGGGAGTGGAAAGTATTGAGGTCAGGAACTCATTCAATTACTCTAAAGAAAAGAATTAAAATAATGAGCATATAAGTATAGAAGAATATATACACAAGAAAAATGGTTTATATATAAGGACATTGTTAAAAATAAATTAATCTACAACAATTTTTACAAATAGGAAACAGTTTCACTAGCCTTATGGGGGGTAAAGGAGGGAGATATGGGATGTATGCTGGGAACAGGGGTGGAGGGAGGACAACACTGGTGGTGGGAATACCCCTCATTCATTGTCTAAATGTACCTAAAATATTACTGTGAAAGATTTGTAATTCACTTTAACGACAATAAAAATTAAAAAAAATTAATCTTCTTTGTAGATAATATTCATTAGCAAATGATAAATATTACTGTATTAAAGAATTAAAACTTGTTATTGTTACTTCTTGATGATACTAAATGTAGTGAGTTGTTTCAAAGGACAAGATGTATAAATAAATATACTATTACAGTAGAGAAATCTGGCAGACATAGTTAACCAAGTGTATAAGGTAATATTCCCAAGATGTTTTGCTTATATCATGCACCCTTTAATACTCTGAGAAAAAAAACTCACTTTATTCAGATAAGTATTCACTGCACAACTCTAATCATTAGAAATTTATTTTAGGGGCCGGAGAGATAGCATGGAGGTAAGGCGTTTGCCTTTCATGCAGGAGGTCATCAGTTCAAATCCCGGAGCCCCATATGGTCCTCTGTGCCTGCCAGGAGCAATTTCTGAGCGTGGAGCCAGAAATAACCCCTGAGCACTGCCGGGTGTGACCCAAAAACCACAAAAAAAAAAAAAAAAGAAATTTATTTTAAAATGCAAGGAACACATATTAAAATATGTTTAAAAAATCAATTTATGTGTAATCCTGAACCTAACACACTAACATTCCTCAAGATGTTTAAGATCAAGAAAAGACAGAAATTGTCACAGTACAGAGGAATAACTATTCTTTGAGCACTTTTGAACCCTAAAACACATGGAGAAAAGTTATGAAAGTCAAATAAAATCTGGAATTCTATTGATAGCAATATGAATATTGGCTTCTTAGCATTGACAAATACAAATTAATGTAAGATATCAGCAAAAACTGAAACAGGAAACAAGTAAGTGGTAATTCTGTACTATTGTAGAAATTATTCTATAAACCTAAAATAATTCCAAAATAAAAATGCATTAAAGAAAGATGATCAGATTTAGAAAACATTCGAAATGTCTTTATAGTCTCATGACACATGCTTAACAAAGGGGAATAATTACAAGAGTAATGACAAATTCAAAAGTATTAAATACTGAAATTTCTATCCATTAAAATGTTTCAAAGAAAGTGAAAATGTTACTTTAAATTTAAAAATGTTACTTTATATTACAAAGTCCCCTGTCACAATCTAGGAAAATACATTAAAAACAACTACATTACTATGGCAGAGTTTTCTAACAATGCATATTTAAAAAGACCACTCACTGTTAGAAAATGTAAAAAGTAATTTAACAGGTACCTTCAACAAAGGTGAAATTTCAAAAATAAGTGAATATATTAAAGTCAACCTCATTAGTACTAAGGAAAAGTCAACAGTTTACTATGATTTTATGTTTGCTTCACTGGAAATTTCAAATCCTGAGAATTTCAAGTTTTATCCAGTATATAGAATGTCCAAACTTTTATATACTACAGGTGGGAATGTAAGGTTATATTGTCACTTTGAAACAATTTGGCAGAATCTAGAATTAAAATGATCTCTATCCTATATGTGTCAAAGCAATTGGACTCCCCCATTTATACCCTAGAGAAAGTTCTTTATATGGACCAAGAAACTCATGCCAAAATACTACATGAATCCTCTTTCTAAGCATAGAAAACAAGAAAAAAATCTAAATACTTATCATAAGAAAATAAAATACATTACCACTCAGCAATTAGAATACATGATGGTACAAACAATAACAAGGATTCATTTCAAAGATATAAATAGAAGAAAGTAAAAATCTAGAGAAAAACGCAGATAGGACTTTTTAGTACAGAACATCAAAACGTGGAGAAATAAACATACCTTTGTTTCTGATTTTGAACTTTCTTTTTCACTGAAATGATGACAATATGTTTTAAGTATATAGTCTTACATCTCTTCAAGCATATGTTATATCACCACACTGACATCAGCTAATCAATCTCCCTCAATGTTAATCTATCATATTGTTTCTATCTTTCCCCTTTGGTATCTTAATGAAGTAGTTTAAATCCTAGAGTTTGGGGCTATGAATATTGTTTAGTGACAATGTCTGCCTTGAAATCATGAGAACTGGGTTCAATTGCCCACGCCTCTAAATTTCTTTGTTAAGGACTTGTTTAGCTTGGTTTTATTCCCATTTTCTTATGCTTTGCTTATTTATATCCTCCCAGTGAGTAGGTTTATATTGTCTTTCTCCTTCTGATATATAATCACATCTTCATCCAATTATTTGTTAATAAATATGAGTTATTCAAATAACTGTGCTATGTAAATATAACAACAATGACTATACATAAGCATATATCTTCCCAGGTTCATGTTATTCGTATTTTAATAGCTACATATGTATAAGATTGGCATCAAATATTTTCAGAAACCTAAATATGACTGGATTAATTCACACTCTACCAATAGTGTTATATTTCTATAACCCCTCACTAACAAAATTTGTTATTTCTAGTTATTTTGATAACAAATAATTCTCACGAGTTTGAGTATATCTCATCATCTAAGCTATTTTAGGATAATAAATAAGTGGGAAAGTTATACTAAAAAACAAGAGAGTTGTAGTTGTAGTATAGCTATAAACTTTAGAGTATGAGGAGTAACACATAAAGGGCCTCAAAACTAAGGCAAGATTTTTCCTCCCAACCTTTTTATTACCTTTGTTGTTGCTGTGAGAACCATGAATCCCACACAGTTTTGACTGTGGTATTCTCTAATGGTAGTTGATGTCATACACTGAGTGTTATGCACCTTGGCTGTGTTCCTTCAATTAATTGTGGTTCACTAGAGATCACAAAATTAATGGTGACATTGCACCACAAATGTCAGCACTGTCAGGATCTCACTAGACATAGGGTATGATGCAGATATCAAAGCAAGGATGTCATGCTGATAAGTCACATATTCTCCTACTGAACCATAATGTGAGTGTTCATATAGGACAACTGTTTGGCAAAAGAAGCAATGTCTTGTGTAATAATAGTTATTTGATACTCCTTGCCATTTATTAGGAGTCAGTCAATCTTTATACCTTGATATATAACCAGAGATATAATGATGTTATTGAACATTTGTTCAAGGTAAGGCAGCAATTTCTCCTACAAACACAATATTAGGTGGTATCAGCCAGACATAGGTCACAAAGCAGGAGCTTGTGGTATTGTTTTGTCCCCATTTTTCTCATTACTTTATAGACCCTCATAGACTTTATAAGAGATGGCACCAGATTGAGATACACATTACATCCTCAGGCTGTAACTAGAATCAAAAATCTGTAAAAACCAAGTGCAAAATCACTCTTGGGAACCAATAGTTGGTGACTTTGTGAGACAATCCTACTATTTTAGCATTTCTTTTTAATGTGCAGAAACAAGCACACCTGGAGGCACCCATACTGATATATGATTTAGCTTATGCCAATCATCAAGAATTTATGGGAATTTTCCTCCATCACTAAGATCCCCATTATTTTATTTTTAATAAAGATGTAAAATCATGATATAAATAGATCATATAATAATATTTTATGTTTTTTACTAAAAGTAAATGAAAGAAAAATAAAAATAATAAGAAAGATTTAAAAGCAATGTATACTATCATTATCACTAGAAACATGAACCAGAGGCATGGTGATCCCAAAGTACAAAGGGGTTCCCAAGTTTAGAATGAAGATTTTTTATTTTATCTTTTAGCAAATTTCTATTTAAATCATCTGTACCCACATTACAGCAGTAAGATTCCCATTGTCTGAGAAATAGTCCTTTCATTGTCAAAACAATTTCTAAATATCTTAGTCTGCACATCTGGGCTCTTCAATACTGTAAAAACACATCCTTCCTGAGGTTTTGTTCCCAAAGCCTGGACTACATTTCTTCCCAACCCAGCAAAACCTTCTTCCTCATTTTGTCTAAGGCCATTAATACAAAATAACAAAAACATAATTTGGTAGGTAAAATTTGCCTACCATTGCTGAAAATTCTTATTATTCAAAGTAGCTGTTGAGAATCAAGAGAAAGTGTCCTGAGAGAAATACAGTCAGATTTTCATAAATTTGACCATATTATGTTAGAGGATATTTTACATTTTTATGAGATCAAAAGAAAAATTTTAAGCAAGTATGAGAGTTGGGAGACCAATAGACTAGTTCATAGTTCAGATAGAGATAAGTGGTCTATATTAAAACTATAGGTATAACATAAATGGCACTAGAAAGGAAGTATCAGACACAAAAGAAATTTACCTAGAACTTCATAACTTAAAAAAGTCATCTGGAGGGAATGAGATTAGCCATTATTTTCATGAAAAAGAGTAGAGATTTTAAAATGTTTTCCCCTTGCAAATCCTTTTCACCAGAGAAATACAGTACAAGTGAGTATGCCAGAACTACCTTGGATTTATTATGCATTTTAATTAATTTTTGGTCTTTGTATATTCAGAGACCTTTTACTAACTCCGAATGTTACATGTACACTAAAATAATGTTTTACACAAAATAAAGATTGCCATGTGGAAATATTTGATGGAAGATTGAAACATAAATTCTAAATCTATTCTTTAAAATGGGTCAAGCAGGAAATGAGCATGTATGAAAGCTACAGAGTAGTGTAGTAAACAGGATTAATATGGCACACTCTGCTATAGCCTTCAAGAAGTAATAGAAAAAGAATCTGGAGTGTGACTCGGTAGTATAGGATTTGCTTAGCATGTGTGAGGCCCTACATTTAGTTCC